>NC_133127.1:124419527-124732602 GCF_048418815.1 Hemitrygon akajei
GAGGTCCTCCCTGAGGCACTCCACTCTATCCGCTCCCTGTTATGTACGTCCACCAATGCCACCCCTCATGAGCGCCTATTCTCTTTTCCCAGGAAGTCTGTCACTGGGACCACCCTACCAGTTTGGCTGATGTCCCCAGGGCCAGTGCTGCTCCAGAAACATGTGAGAAGTAATAAATACTCCCCGCAGGTCGAGAGGGTTCACTTTCTACATGCAAACCCCCAGTATGCCTACGTGGTCTTACCTGATGGGCGGGAGGACACGGTCTCTGTCCGCGACCTGGTGCCCGCAGGAGCAGCAGACCACTACCCCGAACACTCCACGGTGACTATGAACCCTGTACCCGAAGTGACACCGTGCACACCAAACCCTACACAGACTCCTCACGACACTCCTATACCGGGCATCTCGTACGCATATACCAGGCGCCTCACACACGCGTGAGGGATCACTGACGCCTAGTGGGCTGACACCTCCAGTTAGGCCGGAACCAGCACAACCTCCGTCTCCGGTGCAATCACCACCGGCACCTGTGCAATCACCACCACCGGCACCTGTGCAATCACCACCACCTGTGCAATCACCACCACCTGTGCAATCACCACCGGCACCTGTGCAATCACCACCACCTGTGCAATCACCACCACCGGCACCTGTGCAATCACCACCACCTGTGCAATCACCACCACCGGCACCTGTGCAATCACAGCCGGTGCTATGTAGATCGCAGCGACAGATTCGACCACCTGATAGACTTAACCTGTAAATATACTTGTACGAAACTTCGCCCCATGGGGACTCTCTTTTAAAACAAAGGGGGGGGGGGGGGTGAATGTGGTGAACTACATATACCTGTCTGGACATGCCCCCTGCTGACTGCTCCTGTGGCTCCTCCCACAGACCCCTGTATAAAGGCGATTGAGGTCTGAGCCCGGCCTCTCAGTCTCCAGGATGTAGTATGGTGGTCAATCACTGCTTGTTCCTTCTTCCAGTCAATAAAAGCCGATACCTCGCCTTTATGTCTCAGAGTGAGTTATTGATGGTGCATCAGTGCGTGGAATGAGCTGCCGGCAATGGTGGTGGAGGTGGATACGATAGGGTCTTTTAAGAGACTTTTGGATAGGTACATGGAGCTTAGTTTTGAGGACTATCGGTAAGCCTAGTAATTTCTAAGGTAGGGACATGTTCGGCACAGCTTTGTAGGCCAAAGGGCCTGTATTGTGCTGTAGGTTTTCTATGTTTCTATGCTCTATATTTTTGCAAGTTCTTTATTTGAAAAATGTAAAATCAAGATCAACACATGGAACCTCGGATAACTGTAGCATGCAGAGTTATGTGCACCTCACAAGTCTCCATTGCAGAATAATACCGAGAAATGGCTCATCTTTGTCCATTTCTCTTCGGTATTATTTTGCATTGTTGCAGGAATATATATATCAATACCCTAGCTGTCATATGGAAGTATAGGCTATAGCAGATCATTATTTGAAAGCCTAAAAGTGAAGGCTTAGTCTAGGGTTCATGAGTTAAGGATCAAGGTAGAGGGACCCGTCGGAAAAAAATACAAACCCTGTAAGTCAAGAGGGAAGTGAGATGTGAAAAGCCGAATAAACAAAGATGTGAGGTGACCTTGTTCAACAGTCACTGATCCTCAGATGCTCCATTGCATTCCCTCCTACCTTGTGGACATAGTAGTTACCCCTGGCACACCCCCAACCGCCTCCGGTGGTCAGCTTCTGACAGGAGTTACCCCGTTACCCCTCTCCAACCTCCTTCAGTGGTCAGCTGCAGACAGGAATTACCCCGTTACCTCTTCCCCAACCTCCTCTAGTGGTCAGCTGCCGAGGGGAGTTGCTTGTCTCCTTTGTCTGAAAGAGAGAGGAAAGAGTATTCAGGACCATGTGGCAAAGTGTCTCTGCAACCTGACTCCATTGTCACTTAACTAAAAATCTAAAATAAGATACGAAATGTATGCGTGAATGCTGCAGTGGCAGTAAGTTTGTGAGTGTGTGCTGGAACTTTTTAATGTCAGCGAGCAATGGTAATTGTTCTCTGTAAGTGTTGCTCAGGGTGGAGAAGCAACACCTTAGATGGTGTTTGGGTAACCCCCAACCTGATGGCATCAATATCAATTTCTTCTTTCAGTAAAAAGTGTTTTCCTTCCAATAAGACCATAAAATATAGGAGCAGAGTTGGCCCATCAAGTCTGCTCTGCCATTTCATCATGGCTGATCCAATTTCCTCTCAGCTCCAATCTCCTGCCTTCTCCTCATATCCCTTCATGTCCTGACCAGTCATGAATCTATCAACCTCTGCCTTGAATATACATGAAGATTTGGCCTCCACAGCTGCCTGTGGCAAAGATTTCCAGAGATTCACCATTCTCTACTAAAGAAATTCCTCCTCATCTCCGTTCTAAAAGTTCACCACTCTATTCTGAGGCTGTGACCTCAGGTCTTAGACTGTCCCACCATAGAAAACATACTCTCCACGTCCACTCTGTCAAGGCCTTTATGTAGGTTTCAGTGAGGTCATCCTCCCTACTCCTGAATTCTAGTGAATACAGACCTAGAGCCTTCAAATGCTCTTCATATGACAAGCCATTCAATCCTGGAATCATTTTTGTGAACCTCCTTTCAACCCTCTCCAGTTTCAGCAGATTCTTTCTAAGACAGGGGTGTCAAACTCATTTTAGGTCACGGGCCGGATTGAGCAAAATGCAGCTTCATGCGGGCCGGATCAGTCGGACGCGTGCGAACGCAGCTTTCGTTGCCTCCGTTTTTTCAGCCTGCTCTCATGTGTCTCAGTCTCTGCTATAACTACAAAGTGTTTCACTTTACAAATTCTGTTTCTTATGAAGAAGACTGCCGAGCAAGACTGCCGAATAAACACTAAAAACCCTGAAAACCTGGTACCTGAATAAACTCAGCATTAGCCATATCATACGCCATAGGCGCTTTGATTACTGGGGCCAGCTTTAATAGTAATTAGATATTATCTCGCGGGCCAAAGATAATTCCACCGTGGGCCGGATTTGGCCCGCAGGCCTTGAGTTTGACATTTATGTTCTAAGATAAGGGACCCAAACTCCAAGTGAGGCCTCACCAGACCGGTGCTTTATAAAGTTTCAACATTACATACTTGCTTTTATTTTCTAGAAATGAATGCTAACATCACATTTGCCTCCCTCACCACAGACTCAACCTGCAAATTAACCTTTTTGGAATCCTACACGAGGACTCCCAACTCCCTTTGCACTTCAGTTTGTTGTATTTTCTCTCTATTTAGAAAATAACCATTTCATTTCTACTACCATAGTGTGTGACCATACACTTCCTGCTACTGTATTCCATCTGCCATTTCTTTGTCCTTTCTCTTCATTAAGTCATTCTGTAGCCTCTCTACTTCCTTAAAACTACCTTCCCCTCCACTTATCATATTGTCTGCAAACTTTGCAACAAAGCCATCATCTCCATCAACCAACTCATTGATATATATTGTAAAAAGGATCAGTCCTAACTCAGACCCTGTGGAACACTACCAAATACTGGCAGCTGGTTAGAAAAAGCTGAAGTTATTCCTGCTCTTTACCTCCTGCCAATCAGCCACAGCTTTGTCCATGCTAGTATCTTTCCTGTAATACCATGGGCTCATAGCTTATTAAGCAGCTTCATGTGCAGCACATTGTCAAAAGCCATCTGAAAATCCAAGTACTCAACATCAATCGATTCTCCTTTGACTATCTGCTTATTACTTCTTCAAAGACTTCCAACAGATTTGATAGACAAGTTTTCCTTTGAGAAAACTGTGCTGACTACAGCCTATTTTTGTCACGGTCCCGTCTGGCTGTCCCCCATCTCACTCCTACCTCCTCGATGGTGGCTTAATTCCTGTTGTCTGATTTCCATTTGCTGATAGTTTGATTAATTACAGCACCTGGTTCCCATTAGAGAATATAGGATAAGAACTCTGGCATCACAGTGATGGGTCGCCAGTTCGTTGGTCGATTCTAGTGTGTGTAAACCTCGTTTCCCGATCCCTTAGGACTGTTATTTCTAAGCTCCGCTCCATTCCCTGGATATTCTACATAAACCTTGTCTCTGAGTCAAGATTCCCCTGGGTACCTGTTCCACGTTCGTGACTGTGCTAGTGCCTCTTGACCCTGTCTCCATGCCTGTGTCAGCACTTGAGTTCGTCCCCAGTCACTCTCTTGCAAAAGAACGAACTGGCCAAGAATGAACCCAGTGGACACGGACCCCGCGTAACAGGCCCTCATCAGCCAGGGCTCCCTATTGGGCTTACACAATCAACTGCTCCGAGAAGTCATGGAAAACCTTCGTGCCCTGTCCGAGGATGTAAAGAAGGTCAGTGAGCAGGTTGACTGGGTATCCACTGCCCTTATTCCGTCCCTTCCGAGAACCCGGTCTGACCAACCCACACAGCCTGGGATGGCACCTCGAGAGCCGTACGTACCCGAACCGGAACCCTGCGCTGGGGACCTAGGGAACTGCCGGGCTTTCTCACTACAACGCTCCATGGTTTTTGAGCAACAGCCACATACGTACACCTCGGACAGATTGAAGATTGCATACATCATGGGGCTGTTACCAGGGGATGCCTTGCCCCATGAGCCACCATGATCGGGGACAACCAGCCAGAGATCTACTCCTCCTTCTCCACCTTCGTCTCCAAAATGAGGAAGGTTTTAGAACAACCTATTCACGGTAAGGACGCTGCTAGGCGCCTACTGACTCTCCGTCAGGGCTTGCGAAGCGTAGCTGAATACTCCTTAGAGTTCTGTACATTAGCGGCCGACTCTGGGTGGAATGACGAGGCACTACTAGAAGTATTTCGACAGGGTCTCTCTGACAAGATAAAAGATGAATTAGCGGCAAGGGATGACGCGGACAGCCTGGGCTCTTTGGTCTCTCTAGCCACCAAGCTAGACAATCGGCTTCAAGAGCGTCTGAGATAGAAGACCGGTCGCCCTGCTCCTCGGGTCGTCCCACAGCCCACCTTGCCATATTCAACCAGCCTCTCTCCCCCGTCTGCTCCTAGTGCAGCTCCTGCTCCGACTGTTCCCACTACCCTGGGGGGAAGAACCGATGCAGCTGAGACAGAACCGTCTCTCCCCCACCAAGCGACTTCGGAGATGGAGATCAGCGGATTGTTTCTATTGCGGCCAGCCTGGACACTTCCGGGATACCTAACTCCTTCGACCAAAAAGGGAAGGCTCACCAGTAGAAAGGGGGTTCTGGTAGGCCAGACGACACTCCCTTCAGTCCCCCAAACTCGGATGCAGATCCAGGCAACTATGACCTATCACCAACAGTCCCTGTCCCTATCCGCCTTGGTGGATTCCAGTGCTGAGAGAAATCTGTTGGATGAGGACATAGCCTCCCGGGCTGGAATTCCTCGGGAGCTGTTAAGTACCCCTCTGGAGGCCCGGGCGCTGGACAGAAGACCTCTGGCTCAGGTCACCCACTGTATGCCACCCCTGACCTTGATTCTGTCCGGAAACCATTGAGAAAAGGTACAATTTAATCTAATTCATTCTCCTCAAGCCCCTATAGTTCAAGTATGCCCATGGTTGAACCACCACAATCCCCACATCGACTGGTCTACTGGGAGGATAGCCAGCTGGAGCCCGTTTTGCCATGGCAATTGTTTGCGGTCAGCTGCATCTCCTAAGGAGGCTATCGCAACCTCGCCTGTCTTGGAACCCCTTAACTTGTCCAAAGTTCCTGCAGAATACCACGACCTGGGACAGGTATTCAGCAAAAAACGGGCTCTCTCCCTGCCTCCGCACCGCCTATATGATTGCGCTATCAACCTTTTCCCTGAGGCCTCGTTACCCACCAGTCACCTGTATAACTTGTCCTGTCCTGAGAGAGAAGCCATGGAGAAATACATTAGTGAGTCTCTCGCGGCGGGTATTATTCGACCTTTTTCCTCCCTGGTTGGTGCAGGTTTCTTTTTTGTGGAGAAAAAGGATGAGTCACTACGCCCCTGTATCAATTACTGAGGCCTTAATAACAAAACCATTAAAAACAAGTACCCACTTCCCCTCATAAACTCTGCGTTTCAACCACTTCACGGAGGCACCATCTTCTCGAACTTGGACCTTCGAAGCGCCTACCGTCTAGGGAGACGAGTGGAAGATGGCATTTAATACCCTGTTTGGTCACTTTGAATACCTGGTCATCCCGTTTGGCCTCATCAATGCCCCAGCCGTTTTTCAAGCCCTGATTAATGATGTGCTGAAGGACTTTATTAACTACTTTGTGTTCATCTATCTAGATAACATCTTGATACTCTCCAAAAGCCTCCAGAACCACATTCATCATGTCCGTCAAGTCCTACAGAGACTGTAGTTATTTGTGAAGGAGGAGAAGTGTGAATTCCACGTCCACTCGGTCAGCTTCCTGGGCTACACTATCGAGAGTGGGCAGGTGAGAGCAGATATTGAGAAGATCTGGGTGGTGGAAGAATGGCCCAGACCCATGACCTGCAAGCAACTTCAGCGGTTCCTGGGGTTTGCAAACTTCTATCACCGATTATCAGGGATTACAGTCAGGTGGCGGCACCCCTTACCCGACTTACTTCACCAACAACACCCTTTCACTGAACTGAAGAGGCGTTTCACATCTGCTCCCATCCTGGTCCAACCAGACTCCTCCTGTCAATTCATCGTGGAGGTCGACGCCTCCGACTCTGGGGTGGGAGCAGTTCTGTCCCAACATTCAAGTTCTGACCAGAAGCTTCATCCCTGTGCCTTGTTTTCTCGCCGGCTGTCTCTCGCTGAACGAAATTACGACGTGGGAAACCGGGAACTACTGGCAGTCAAACTGGCGTTGGAAGAATGGAGGCACTGGCTGGAGGGGGCGGAACACCCGTTTATAGTTTGGACCGGTTACAAGAACCTTGCATATATCCAAACCGCCAAACACCTGAATTCCCGCCAAGCCCGTTGGGCATTATTTTTTGGTCAGTTCAGATTTACACTCACCTATCATCCGGCATCCAAGAACGGGAAACCTGATGCACTCTCCCACTGATACAATTCCAAGAAGGACATTTCCTGCCCAGAGACAATCCTCCCACCATCCTGTGTGGTTGCAGCCCTCACTTGGGAAATTGAGTCTATTGTAAATAAAACCCAATGGGATGACCCTGACCCCAGCAACAGACTCGCCAATCGCCTGTTTGTGCCTGATTCCGTCAGGTTTCAGGTTCTCAGGTGGGGGCACACGTCTCAGTTCGCCTGCCACCCCAGGAGTGATTGGACACTGTCTCTCCTGAAAGGACACTTTTGGTGGCCTTCCATGGAGGCAGATACCGGTTCCTATGTCTCTGCATGTTCTGTCTGTGTCCACGGAAAAGCCTCCCACTGGCCACCTGCTGGATTACTTTGTCCTCTACTTGTCCCTGATCATCCTTGGTCACACATAGCCCTAGATTTTGTCACGGGACTACCCCCTTCACACAGAAACACCACAGTACTCACCGTGTTCTCCAAGTCAATGCACTTTGTAGCTCTCCCTAAACTCCATTCTGCTCAGGAGACCGCAGAGCTTCTCGTCCGCCACATCTTCTGCCTCCACAGAATTCCTGCAGATATCATCTCCGATTGGGGTCCCCAATTCGTCCTGTAGGTATGGAATCCTTCTGCCAAGCCCTGGGTGCCTCCGTTACCCTATCATCCAGCTTCCATCCACAGATGAATGGGCAAATGGAACGGGTCAACCAGGATTTGGAGGCAGCACTACTTTGCATAACAACCAACAACCTGTCTACCTGGAGTGACCACCTTGTGTGGGTAGAGTAAGCCCACAACTCTCTGGTTAGTACTGCCACTGGAAGATCTCCTTTTGAATGCTCCCTTGGGCACCAATCCCCACTGTTCCCTGCTCAAGAAGAGGAGATTCAGGCCCGTTCAAGCTCATATCGATCAATGCTGTAAGGTCTGGGAGGACATGTATGGCCTTTCTCCGATCAGCCGATTGTAACCGGAGGATTGCCAATCGCCATTGGACTCCTGCACCTGAGTATGGACCTGGGCAGAAGGTGTGGCTCTCATCCAAAGACATTCCTCTCAAGAAAGAGCCTAAGAAACTCGCCCCTCGCTTCCTGGGAACTTTCAAGACCAAAAGTATCATCGACCCTACAGCAGTCCAACTTGAACGACCTATATCTATGCACATCCACCCGACATTTCACGTTTCCCAATTAAAACCAGTTTCCGTCAGCCCCTTGTGTCCTCCGACCGAAACCCATCCACCCGCCCGGACGATCGACAACCACCTGGCATACACCGTCCAGCGGCTACTGGATGTGCGCCGTCGGAGCAATAGCCTCCAATACCTGGTTGACTGGGAAGGGTACGGCCCAGAGAAATGTTCCTGGGTTCCCCGCTCCTTCATCCTGGACCTTTCCCTTATCCATGACTTCCATCGGGACCATCCAGACAAGCCTGGAGGCTCCCGTTGGGGGGGGGGGGTACTGTCACGGTCCCGTCTGGCTTTCCCCCATCTCACTCCGACCTCCTTGATGATGTCTTAATTCCCGTTGTCTGATAGTTCGATTAATTACAGCACCTGGTTCCCATTAGAGAATATAGGACAAGAACTCTGGCATCACAGTGATGGGTCGCCAGTTCGTTGGTCGATTCTAGTGTGTGTAAACCTCGTTTCCTGATCCCTTAGGACTGTTATTTCTAAGCTCCGCTCCATTCCCTGGATATTCTACATAAACCTTGTCTCTGAGTCAAGATTCCCCTGGGTACCTGTTCCACGGTCGTGACTGTGCTAGTGCCTCTTGACCCTGTCTCCGTGCCTGTGTCTGCACTTGTGTTCATCCCCAGTCACTCCTTGTAACAATTTTATCATGTGCTTCCAAGTGCCCTGAGGCCTCACCTTTAATAATCGACTCCAACGTCTTCCCAACCACTGAGGTCAGACTAACTGGCCTATAGTTTCCTTTTTCTGCCTCTCTCCCTTCTCAAAGAGTGGAGTGACAATTGCAATTTTCCAGTTTTTCAGAACTATTTCTGAATCCAATGATTCTTGATGTATCATTACTCCTCCTTGATCTCTCCAACCACCTCTTTCAGAACTCTGGGGTGTACACCATTTGGTCTGGGTGACTTATCTCCCTGAAGACCTTTCAGTTTCCTAAGAACCTTCTCTCTAGTTATGGTAACTTCACAGACTTCATGCCCCCCTGACACTGCTAGTGTCTTTCACAGTGAAAACTGATGCAAAATGCTTTTTCAGTTTCTCTGCTATTTCATTTTACCTCATTGCCACCTCTCCAGCATCATTTACCAGTGGTCCCATATCCACTCTCACTTCTCTTTTACACTTCATGTAGCTGAAGCTTTTAGCATCCTGTTTAATATTATTGGCTAGCTTGCTTTCATGTTCCATCTTTGCCCTCCTAATGACTTTTTAGTAGCTCTCTGTCGGTGTTTAAAAGCTTCCTAATCCTCTAACTTCCCACTAATTTTTCCTCTATTATATGCCCTCTCTGGCTTTTATATTGGCTTTGACTTCTCTTGTTGGCCATGGTTGTGTCATCTTGCCTTTAGAATACTTGTTCCTCTTTAGAATGTATGTATCCTGTGCCTTCCTAATTGCTTCCAGAAATTCCAGCCATTGCTGCTCTGCCATCATCCCTGTCAGTGTTCTTTTCGTATAAATTCTGGCCAGCTCCTCTCTCAAGCCTCTGTAATTCCTTTACTCCACTGTAATACTGATACATCTGACCTTAGCTTTTCCTTCTCAAATTTCAGGGTGAATTTGATCATATTATGTTTACTTACCCCTAAGGGTTCTTTTACCTTAAGCTCTTTAATCAAATGTGGTTCATTGCACAACACCAAATCCAGAATTGCTGATCCTCTAGTGGGCTCAACCACAAGTTGCTCTAAAAAGCCATCTCATAGGCACTCTGGAAATTCCCCCTCCTGTAATCCAGCACCAACCTAATTTTCCCAATGGATCTGCATATTGAAGAACCCATGACTATGGTAACATATCTTTTTGGCGTGCATTTTCTATCTCTTATTGTACTTTGTACACCACATCCTTACTACTGTTTTGAGGTCTGTATGCAAATCCCATCAGGGTCTTTTCCCCCTCCCCTTTTCTTCTATTCCCCACTCTGGCCTTTTATCTCTTCTCACCTGCCTATTACCTTCCCCTGAGTCATCACTTTCTCCTGCTGTGCACTCTCCTGTCAGATTCTTTCTTCTCCAGCCCTTTATCTTTCCACCCATCTGATTTCACCTGTCACCTTCCAGCTAGCCCCCTTTCTCTCCCCACCCCCTTTTTATTCTGGCATCCTCCTCCTTCCCTTCCAGTCCTGAAGAATGGTCTCAGGTCAAAATGATGACTGTTTATTCATTTCCCTGGATGCTGCCTGACCTCATCCATGGATGCTGATTTCCTCCTGCTGTTTATGTGCAGCAATTGCCTGCACTTTTTGGAACATGGCTGATGGAGAAAGAGCACATGCTGCAGTGTCTCTGTGGTTCGTACTGTGGGTGGTGAAGGACCATTAGTAGATATCCTTGATCACATCTGTGAGGTCATTTAACATCATCTGGCAAAGGAACCATCGAGCCCCAGAATGACAACTTGTGGTTCCCTCTCTACAAGAACCAGCATCATGGACTTTATTGTCTCCCACTTACCTTGTTCACTACTAAAGCCAGCTGCTCAGCCTCACCTTGACCAACAAACTAACTATTATGAAGGAATATGGAAAAGAGATTCAGAGCCAGGCAAAGAAAGGGGAAAAGAAGGAGACTGGGAGGTAGAACGATTGTGATGGGGGGTGGGAGGGGGAGAATGAAAGATTGTGAAGGAGTGGGATAAGAAATTGGGAATGAAGGGGAGAGAGGGAGAAACTTGAAGTATTCCATTAAATTGGGGAAGCAGTTGGAAATAGTTGAGTATCAAATCATGCCTGAACACAAATAATTTTCTCTCTCTGGGATCATCTCTCCTTTCTTTCCTCGCTTTATCCCAACATCTCACTCCACTGTCTCTCTCCCTCCTTCTGGCTGCATAAATTGTTGTTCTTCCTGCCCTTCTGAAGTTGGCCCATCTTACTCAGTTTCATTTGGAAAACCAGTACAACTGGAAATTATGGGATGGAGTAGACCCTGAATTGCTCACCAATGCACCTTCTTACTGCCCATCCCGATAACTGGCACTGCGCTAACTGTGTTCATCTAGCATGCGTAGGCAACCTACAGTATATAATAACTGAGCTGGAAGAACTCAGCAGGTCAAGCAGCATCTACGGAGGCAAAGGGATGGTCGGTATTTCAGATCCACATCCTGCACCAGATCTGAGAGTGTCGAAGGAAGGTAGCCAGTACATAGGAGTGATTGGGAGGGATGAGACAGGGGTCAGGGAGGGGGAAAGGGACAATGCACAGACAGAGCCAGGTGTGGGAGAGGGAGAGGCAGTGCTCAGAGAGATGCTGGTACGTGACAGGTGGAAACATATAAACAAAACTAGACAGACAGATAGAAGGTGAAGGGAATGCAGAAGGTGGAAGCAGAGGCTTAGAGATGGACACATAAGGAAAGAAATCAGGCAGATGAAGCCAGCTTCTGTCTCAACACTTCCACAGCCCCATTACCCACCTGGCTCTTTCTTCAAACCATTCCCTCCCACCATCTGGTCCCATCTATCGCCTACTAGCCTCTGTCTCACCCGGCACATATGACATGACGCAGGGGGATGGAGTTGAAGTAGATCCGCTATAATCTTCTTGAGAATCGAGACGTCAGCTATCCTTACCCTGCTCCTATTTTTTATCACAAACAAGAGAAAGTCTGCAGATGCTGGAAGTCGAAGCAACACACACAAAATGCTGGAGGAACTCAGCAGGCCAGGCAGCAGCTATGAAAAAAAAGTGCAATTGACGTTTCGGGCTGAGACTTTTCAGAATTTTTATATTATTATGAGCTTCAGGAAACTTCAAAGTTCAAAGTACATTTATGATCAAAGTATGATACAACCTTAAGATTTGTCGCCTTACAGGCAGCCACAAAACAAAGAAACCCAAAAGATCCCATTAAAAAAAGACCACGAAACACCCAAAGAGCAGTGCAAGGAAGGGCGAAACAGAAGTGGTGTTATAAGGACCTGTATGAGGACGGAGTTTAAAGGAAAGAGTCAAGTATCTAAAGACAATAAATAGTAAAACTATCACTGCAAATGACAGGAAAGCCAGGCAGATTGCTGGGAGAGATCAGGAGGCAGATCTTATAGTCAAGACATATTGGTGGTTTAAAGCAGGAAGTGAACAAGATCCAGGGAAAGATTTGAGTGCAAACAGCAGCAGCTGACGAAGTCCATGATTTCCTTTCCCTTGTTGAGTGGGAAGACGACATGGGCAGATAATTAAAAAGAATCAAAATCAGTTCATGATATTAAAATCCCCCCAGGTATCATTTCCCGATATGGGATCACTGCTCATTACGGCCCCTGAAATCTCTGATTTAGTACCCATTAGGAATGCAGCAGAGGATTGAGAAAAGTTTGGGAGAATTAACGGCTATTGTTCTGGGAGGAGAGGGAGCTCAGATGAGATTTGTTAGATGTGTTTAAAACCAAGAAGGATTTCGATAGCATAAAGGGTAAAGGTTCCCAGTATTTAGAGGCAATAACATAGGGGTTAGAGATTCTAAAGCAGAGCCAAAGGCAGCACAAATATAAATCACTTTGAAAGTTTGGGTTTTGGAACAAATACCATTTATATGGAATGAGAAAAACAGCTGAAAAAGAAACAAAAATACAAACTACAGGAAGATACCTTTCACTCTTTTTAAAGGAGTGAATGCAGATTGAATGAGTGGAATGGTCACTATCTCCTTCTGTGCTGCAGCAGTCTTTAATGTGACTGTAATGCCCTCTGTTATTTAAACTCTAAACTCCAGACCTCATCCCCTAATCCTACCATCCTACCACCTCTCTCTAAGGTGCTCCTAAATTCTATTTCTTCCATCAAACCTTTTCTTCTCCTTTGGTTTGATTAGTATTTTGCCTGATGCGTTTCCTGTGAAGAGCCTTCATACAGTTTGATAGAAACTGCTGTTGATTTTATTGCTTGACAAAAGTTTTCCAAAATTCAAGGAATAAAAGACAACTGATTAATCCACTGAGCCATAGTTTGAGAGCCTGAAGCTCTCTGTCCAAAAGTCCGAGGTATCTCAACCGAGTGCAATCCCCTGTTTCCTTGATTCAGGAACAGCTTCTCCCCTCTGCCATCGATCAGATTTCTGAATGGATATTGAACCCATGAACATTACCTCACTTTTTTAAATTTATTCTGTGCACTACTTATACATGTGTTTATATATTTACTGGCACTAATATATATAAATACATATTTACAGTAATTCACATTTTTTCTATTAATATATTTTGAATTGTACTGCTTCCACAAATGGCACGCCGGTGATATTTGACCTGATTCTGGATCCTTGGCATGCGTGCATCAGATAAGAGTCTGGCCAGCTCACACGGCCTGAACCTGAGACTCATGAGTTGATACTTGTCCCATTTGCCTCAATGCGACGTGTTTCCAACACAACCCCAAACGTCTTCATTGTCCTCAGCTCCAACTCTAAACCTTGTTGAAGGCCAGTGTTCTAGCAAGCAACAAGGATCCAGAGTCTTTGGGTTGGTGAAGCTTGTTTGCCTTATTAACAAGGCAAATGACACCAAGTAGGTGCATCCAGAATCAGAATCAGGTTTATTATCACAGTCTTGTGTGATGAGAGATTTATTGCTTTCTTGAAGCTGTACCGTGCAAAGTCATTAAGTAGCAGTCATTCCATTTGGTCTGTCTACTAAAAAGTGAAGTCTCATTTAATTTTTTTCTCTATGACAGTTCAGCATCCTTTTTCGAGTGGGCCGAATATGAGGGTGGGTTGGGAGTTTACAACATGATGCTTGTTCTACCCACTAGAGTCACAACTGTTAAGGACATACAGACGTTAAAACAGTGCCCGAAATTGGGCTTGTGCCCACCTATATAAAGGCAACAAGGTAGCTTCTAAATGATCGTGCAACCCCTGGAAAGTTTGCCATTGCAGGAAGTGGATGCGAACGTGGTGTAGCAAGTTTACAACCCACAAAGGTTCAGCCTAGAGGTGTAGCGTATGACAACTGGAACTTTCATTTTTAAGGCAGCTGCAATGAGCTTGTTTTTTTTAAATGTCATGTTGCGGGAAGGAATCTGATCTTTGTGAACCCTGTTAACAGTTTTGATTAGATCAACAGATAGGCAGCTCCAGCCAGTTAATGCACCAATAGGAGAGAGATTTATCACTTTTACAGCTTACATAAACAAAATATTTCACGTGCCCATTGTCTTAGTAAATTGCCCTCAATTGAAAGAAATGCGGCTGTGGATCATTTTGCTTATCTGAGGTAATAACTGTTTATCAGTGATAAACAATTCACTCACATATCTGTGAGATGCCATTGTATGCTTCACTTTAACAGAGTAGTTCAATTTATCACTGAGAAGTCATAATTACAACAACTGGGAATAATGAATACAGATATTTACACCAGAACTCAATGGGAAATTGCAAGATGGCGTCAGAGTGTGGTGACTTGTAAACTGCTCTCTGCAGATCTAATCATTACTTCCTTTACAGACATCCAATAATTTCCAGGAAATATTTGGTCAAAGTCAAATAATAGTTGGCCTGAGTATGGGAAGAGGTGAAATTGTAAGCAGGCTTGTAACCTTGGAAGATCGACATCATGATACTGTTACTGAAGCTAGGGTGATTATCCAGAAATGGTATCAACAGGCAGAACAAGAGCGAGTGTGGGTTGTGAAAGCTGAAGACATTTCTCAGCAAAAAGGTCCTCTAATATGACAGCAAAAATGAACAATGAAAGCAAACTATGAACAATAATGAAATATCATCCATTACTTCTCCGAGTTGAGAACACTGAAATAGTTTTACCCTCTCATAATCCACATGAAGGTCCTGCTCTAATTCACAGCATGCCCTTGTGGAAGAGATAGCAGCAGTTGCATTAGCGAATCAAACCAAAGAAATAAATCCATTTAAACATCTTGTCAGCATCAATCATTCATAGTTCACCTTGTTATTCACTAGCCAGCCTTGTTTCAATCAATGAACTTGCAGAAGTCAGCAAAACATGGAAACCGTTCAAAGCAAACTGAATGTTTTCATCCGTAAGAGTTGCTAAATGCAAATTTAGAATTCCTTCAGCTTACAGACCTTAAAATGTTATTGAGTCTTCATTCTTATTTAGCACTTGAGAATTGACCTAAAAAACAGACAAGTAAATGTCTGCTGATTCATTTGGCATCAGGTGGCTTTTTTCCCTAATATAATCCTTAAATGCCTGTCTAAGTTGTTTAAATCTCAAAATCATGTTATTTGTCTTATAATACAAATTACCACCAAAAGGATCAATAAAGCAATGCAATATTTTCAGGGATCAGAGCTCAGTATTGACTCTAGGTAGACACTCATTATCAAGCTTATCGACCACGGTGACTGTCATAACTTGTAGAATGAGAATCCTATGATGCTTCAAGGATTAAAACATACTTCACCCTTTCCAAATTTCAGGCCACTTTGTTAAGAAAGCAAATGAAAATCCTTTATTATAATTTGTTCCAGCACGTGAAGACAATGAGACTAATAGTTCTCTTATGTCGAAGCTCTGCTAAATTGCATCTGTCAAATACATAATTATTGACTGCTGTGCAGTTTTGAAAGATGGAAAATCTGAAACTCCAGAGGAAAGAGAAGTGGCAATAGATCTGAATGAGGCATAAAGGGTAAAATAAGTATATGCTGTGATGAACTCAATGGACACAAAAATTAAGTTCACTCTTAACGTAGCAACTTTTAAGTTATCACAGAAGAAACATTTATAGATGGGAGAGATTTCAAGCATATGGTGAAACTGTGAAGTTAATTTAACTTTGTTTAGTCTTACCTTCCTATTCTTACATCTTCATATCATTTAAGACATGTATGCTCCTTGACATTTATTGATCTGGAAAACTAGTCCTGAGCATTCATCTTGAGCCACTCTGCTCCATGTGATGAAGCACCTTTATTACCTTCTGGAACTTTGAGATTTGATGAAAGGGAATACTAATACACAGTGTATCCAAGTTTGGCTGGTGGATATGACTTGAAGATTCACTTTATAGCAGTAGTAGTTCCCAAGTCCTTGCTGCCTTTGTTCTTTGAGGTCTTTGGGTCTGTTGGTTTAGGGGGCTAAGTGGAATCTAAACTATATAATTTATCAGATAACACACACAAAATGCTGGTGGAATGCAGCAGGCCAGGCAGGATCTATAGGGAGAAGCAATGTCGACATTTCAGGGCCCAAAACGTTGACAGTGCTTCTCCCCTGTAGATGCTGCCTGGCCTGCTGCGTTCCACCGGCATTTTGTGTGTGTTGCTTGAATTTACAGCATCTGCACCTTTCCTCATGTTTGTAATTTATCAGATCACAGTTTCTATCTAAATACCTCGGCACAGTTGGAAATATTGTGAAGCTATTCATTGAACAGTTACTAAGTAACTTCCCAAACATGTTTAAAAAGAGCCTAGGTTTTGAGTTAGTTTGGATGATAAGCTTTTACCATCAAAATACCTTGAAACTGGTAGCAATTTTGGGTTTCACTTATGCATAGTTTAGCAGAGAAATCCCAAAGCAGCTTTCAGTGAGCCAGCACTTCTCCACAGACCGTGCTATTCTGACACTTTATTAACTGTGGTCAAGGGAAATCAATAATTTGTTGAAACTTTCAGGAACTTGAAAACCAGTCTCCCTGTAACAAGCCCTGAAAATGTTTGGTTTAGTTGCATGCAGTGCAATTGATTTTTAATGGCATCCTTTATTAAAAGTTAATGACATTCTGTGCTTAAGAATCTCACTGGATTGTAGATTCCACAGATACCTATTTCAAAATATCGTGAGCTAGAAAATATACATACCGACAAAGGTTTGCTGAAGGAGGAGGGTTTCATGTCATTGTAATTAATGTGTGATGGTATTGGGTTTTCTGACCTTGATGTTCCATACTCAAAAAAGATCTTAAGTCCTTTCCGATATAAATGGCAATGGGTACCCTCACTAAACTGTAGGTGCCTGCTCTACTTCCTGTTTATCCTCCAGTGAGTTTAGCTGTCAACACCCATTATTTGAGAGGTTCCCCCATTACTGTCAGCTAACAATGTAGTTGTTAACTTGCTACACAGTTCATTTAGTTCTAGTGATACATGTTTAAATACAGACAAAATACTTAAAACACATGACTCCTCAGACAGTGAAGCAGTTCATACCCAAATGCAGCAGGACCTGGACAATATCTAGGCTTGGGCTGACAAGTGGCAAGTGATATTTGAGCCACGCAAGTGCCATCTCCACCAAAGAGACTCTAGCCTTCATCCCCTGACATTCAGTGGCATCACCATCACTCAATCCCCTACTATCATCATCCTGGGGGGTTACCATTGACAGGAAACTGAACTGGTCTAGCCTATAAAGACCATGGCTATCAGAGTAGGTCACAGGCTAGGAATCCTGCAGCATGTAACTCACCTCCTGACTCCCCAAAGCCTGTCCACCATCGACAAGGCTCAGGTCAGGAGTGTAATGGAATACTCACCACTCGCCTGGATGAGTGCAGCTCCATCAACACTCAAGAAGCTTGACACCATCCAGTACAAGGCAGCCCACCTGATTGGTACCCCTTCCACAAGCATCCAATCCCCCCACCATCGATGAACAGTTGCAGCAGTGTGTACTATCTACAAGATGCACTGCAGCAAAACACAGAAGTTCTTAAGGCAGCACCTTGCAGACCCATGACCACTACCATCTAGAAGGATGAAAGCAGCAGATAGATACCTGGTAACACCAACACTTGAAAATCCCCCTCCAAGTCACTCACCATCCTGACTTGGAAACATATCGCCGTTCCTTCTTTGTCACTGGGTCAAAATCATGGAATTCCCTCCGTAACAGCAATGTGGGTGTACATACACCTCAGGGACTGCAGCCGTTCAAGAAGGCAGCTCATCACCACCTTCTCAAGGGCAACTACGGATGGGCAATAAATGCTGGTTTAGTTGGCAATGCCCACTTCCCATAAATGAATAAATAAAAATAAATCTCACAGAGAATTTCTATCTTATAAAAAATTTCCAAATTACGAACAACTTCTAAATCACAGGAGATTTCCAAAACTCAGATGCAATTCCTATAAACTAAAAAGACAGACCAACAAGTTACAGATGAACAAATTATCTGTCATGGAAATCAAAGGTAGATTAATAGATTCTTGGTGGTCCACAGCCATTCCTGACAAACTTATCTGCTCACTTACATTTATACTGTTTTTTCTGCCACTGGGGTGACTTCAGGCACATGTGATTTTTTTTTCAGATAGCTTTTCACGCACATGTCCAAAATCTTCTGGGGACAGAGTTCCCAGGTACCCACGGTCAGTGCTGTGATGCTGACTATCTGAGTGCACACAGGTTCCAACTTTTAACGGATCAACTTTTCAATGTGCTCAGTGATAGTATCAATCTGGTCTGTGAGCTTCATTGAAGTAAATAATCTAGCCACGTTGTCTGGTTTGAATCAAGCCCAATAAAATAACGCCACAGCTTTACACTGCAACTCCTGAACATTTAGCAAGGTGCTATGAGCCAGCATCCTGTGCTGTATAGACAGTACGCTTGTTTTGCAAAGTTGTCCTTTTAACTTCAGGCTGATTACTGCTTGTAATTTACATTAAGAATTGAAGACTGGCTCCCGTTTACAACAAGAAGCTAAACAAAGGATATTTATTGGAAGTTTAGCTTACTTAAAAACATCCCTTTGATCTTTAGAAGATTGCAACTGTTGTGTTTAGAAAGCTGAGCTTAGCACAAAGGCTCCCTGTCCCTAGACAGTGAATATCCATTGCAAATGAAAAGCTCTCTGTCAGACATTTTCTCTCACGTGGGATATCCAAAGTATTGTGTGATTTTTTTTTGTAGCAAGCTCCTGTTAATACAGAGAGTGGATCCTGATTCTCACAGAGGGTATCATTTGGACAGTGGTTTGGGATGCTGTGAAAGGGGAAACTGATCATTGGAGTAAGATGTTGACTAAGGCAATAGTTTGTTGTTGAGGGAGAGGGTCTCATGGAGATCAGCCTGAGGAATGGAGAGGTTATGTAGAAGCAATCACAAAATAAAAAATGAAAGATGAATCTACCTGCTAGATGCTATGACAGAGCACTTGGAAAACTCAAGGTTATCAGGTAAAGTCAACATAGTTTTGTAAAAGTAATATCATGCTTGAACAGTCTATTAAAGCAGAAATGGTGAATGTACTTGGATTTCCAGAAGGCATTTGATAGAGTGGAACAACAGAAGTTATCATAGAATTAAAAGCTCATGATGTAGGAGGGAACACATTGATAGGGGTAGAAGATAGGCTGATGAACAGCAGAGAGAAGACACAAACACGGTATTTTCTAGTTGGAAAGAAGTAACAAGTGGTATGTCACAACGATCAAAGCTGGCACTCATCTTTTCACACTGTATGTAAATGCTTTGGATGAAGGCATTGAAATTGTGGCTGCTGATGATAGAAAGGTAAGTCATGAAGAAGACAGAGATCATAAATGAAAATAACGTATCTGGATTATTGTGTTCGGTTTGAAATCCTTCTTTAGGGATACATGCAATGCATTGAACACAGTTCAGAAAAGGTGTACTGAGCTGATACATGGAAAGTGTGAATTGTATCAGGAGGTGAGGTTGCACTATTAGGGATGTATCCACTGTGATTTAGTAGACTGAGAGATGACATGCTTGTAACACATAGGATCTTGAGTTTTCATGACCAAATGGAATTGGAGAGGATATTTCCTCATGGGCGAACCTAGAACTATGGTTCACTGTTAAAATTAGAGATCAACGATTTCAGTTAGGGATGACAGGGAACTTTTTCTTCGAAAGGGTCATGAGTCTTCTGAAAAGGACACTAGAAGCAAAGTCTTTGAATATTTTCAAAGCTGAGATTACTGTTTTGTGTGATAAATAAGGGAATAGAAGCTTAACAGGGGTAGGCTGGAATGCAGAATTAAGATTATAGTCAATCAACTACAATTTTATAGAGCGGAAGATCGAGGTCAAAGCGCCAAGTAGCCTACTGCTGCTTCATGTTTATACGTTTGTCTTTTCTACGTTCCTGAGGTGGCAGACATCAGACTACAAAAGGCCAGGCATTTTATATAATGCCTAAAGAGTTTAGACATCTATCAGATTGTCAGGCCTCACCTGTTCAGTACAATTTAGCATGCATTACATTAAAATGAGAATTGCTTCACCAGGCTATGCGTGACCTTCCTGCAGGTATGTGTTATCAGCCTGGAAACTCAGCCAGTACTGTGCATCCAATCACATCTACCAGCTAGACATTTGATACTGTCCTCTCACGTGATGCCCCGAACATTGTGCAACGAAACAGAATTTTTAGGTTAATGCATTTAAAAATGACAAAAGCAGTTTTTATTAGATATAATTTATCTTCTTACTTAATTGCATATGTATTTTTCATTCTCTGTTTTGCCTGTGCAACCCTTGGGCTCGGCCAGCATGCGTTCGTCTAGGGGAAGACAGCCTCTGGCCCAGCCAAACTGACAAATCTCCTTTGTGTGGATGTTGCGTGATGTGTTGCCCGGTTACAAATCCGAACCGCAAAATATCAGACAGTACACCATAAGCAATTAAACGACTGAACTTTATAAATCTTAATCTGACTATCCGGTTTTAAAGAAAATAAAAAGAACAAGGGCCCATTTTAATGAAACGGTCTGATGTGCACGTTGGAGATCACGATTCCTTCCATCCGTTCCCCATCGACCTCCTCCAGTCATCGCTGACCCTCAGAGTTCAAGTCCACTCTGTCCGGTGGTCTACCAACTCTCTCCACTCACGTCTTCTCTCTTCATCTCTTGCCGATAAAAGACTGCAAATCCCTTCTCTCAGCCCCACAAGAAAGAAACAACATGCCTTACATTGATGGCACACATTCCAAAGTCCCCGTTATCTCTAGTCATGACCAAAACATTGTTGTTACAGAGAAACCATTACATTAGCAGTGAAACCTTACAGAGCGTTACACTCTCTCCCCATCAAATTTAGTCATGCCTTCATGACATTGAGATAATTCACCAACCCTCCCTGCAAAGTACAAACTCCAATCCAGGTGTAAAAGGCAGTGACATAGTTCCCCAAAATGGAAGGGGCCACACTCTGTTCCCCTACATAGGCCAGCCTATCCAGTGGTCTCCTAATTTTCTGAGACCTCTGTCCCCCCTCACCTAACTTGTCAGGTTCAGAGACTACTGAGGATACTTCTGATCTACCTGGCAAGGCCTCCCCCGGCCTCTCACATGCCCACTGGCAACTCAGACCCCTCTGTCCCTTGGCCAACCCCCGCTTCATCCCTTGCAGGGCCCCACTGCAACCCAGGCTGCCCACAGATAGCCCCACCCCCACTTCACCTGACTCAGCGGGAGAAGGTCTGGGAGTCTCTTCCTCAATCAATGGGGAGTTAGCAAAAGGCAGCATCTACCACACATCCAGGTCCTCATCCTCCAAATCAGTATCCCAGCCTCTCCTGCTGTGGACCCTGCTGTTGCCCCGCATTTTCGCAGAGTCCTCTTACTAGGTGTAGGCTCCATGTTGGGCTCTGGGTCTACCTGCACTTCTTGTCCCAGGGGCAACAAGTGGTTCTGATGGAGAATCTTGACAGTTCCATTCCCCTCCTCTGGTTTCACCCAGAAAACTGGTATGTTTGGCATCTGACTCTCCACCACATAGGGCATCCCAAGTAGCCCCAAATTCCTAATGAGGACTTGGTCTCCCGGCAGGAGCTGGGAGAACCTCACCTTTCAATTGTACCTCCTCTTATTTCCTTGATTCTGCTTGGCAGCCGTGACCCCAACTAATTCATAAGCCCTTTTCAGCTCTCTTCTAATATCAGATGCATACTTCAGATAAGTCTTCGGTGGTAGGTCACCCTCATCAGTCCCAAAACAAAGGTCAGTGGGCAACTGCGCCTTGCGCCCAAACATCAGATAATATGGCGAGTACCTGGTAGCTTCATTTTGGGTACAGTTGTAACTGTGAACCAGATGCCCAATATGTTGACTCCACCTGCTCTTCTTGCTGATCTCCAGGGTCCCAAGTGTGTCTAGCAAGGTCTGATTAAACCTCTCTTGGCTGCGGATCGCCCTGCGGGTGATAGGGCGTGGTCCTCATCTTCTCAACTCCAAGCATGCCCAGTAACTCATGGCTGAGACTGCCCTCGAAATACCGTCCCTGATCGCTGTGTATCTGCCTGGGGAGGCCATAATAATTGAAATATTTCTCCCATAACACTTTGGCCACAGTGGACACCCTCTGGTCCTTGGTAGGGAAAGCCTGAGCATATCTGGTGTAGTGGTTCGTGATGACTAAGACATTCACCATGTTGCTAGCATCGGGTTCTATTGACAGAGGCCCTGCAACTCTGCAGGTGGGACAAAGGAGCTGCCCGTGTAGGCAGCGTCTTCGGCCATATGCAGCGAAAGCACGACTTGCAGTATTCTTCAACCTGTGACTTCATTCGGGGCCGGTAAAACCGATCTCTGTGCAATCCATAGGTCTTTCCCTCCCCCAAATGTCAGGAAACATCACAAAGCAACTTCAATGCAGTCCTCCGATACTTCTCGGGCAGAACCAGCTAGCAATGCTGAAGTCGGTCTGGGGGTGACGTGACCCGGTATAAGATCTGGGTCTTCAACTCCAACTGAGGCCATTCTTTCAGTAATGGAGGCAGTGAAGCGTGTTTTGTCTTCTCTGCCTGAGACATGTCTCCCTTTTCAACCACGGACCAAATAGTGCCAAAGCCCGGATCATCACGCTGAGCAGCTGCCTCTTCCCCAGAACTCAATTCCAGCAGCTGATTTGTCTTCAGAGCTGTCAGGTTACAGTGAGCTTGGGGTATGGCATCATCAGAAGCCCCCAAATCCTCATCCATGTCCAGTCACAGGGGTCTGCAAAAGCCAGCACCGGCGCCTGGGTCAGCATCTTCTTCAGTGACTGAAGGGCCTCCTCACATTTTGCATCCCACCTCGATTCAAAGGGCTCCAGCGGGCTAAGATACTCTCCGCCCTACAACCGCAACTTTGCCAACAGCTTTAACAGTACTCAAAAATCAAATTAACAATTCATTCAGGATAAGAATATCCACCCCACTCAACACGCACGCATTAGTTAGTGGAGGCGCACCACCACTCCTCCCCAGCAGCATCCATACCAGCACAGACTTAAACACACAGCCCACTGGTTCAATGCTCAGGGCAACCATACGGCATCCAACGGAATCAATCCTGGACGAGCCCCCACAGCTGTAGCCCTCAGGTTCGGCCAGCATGCGTTCGTCTAGGGGAAGACAGCCTCTGGCCCAGCCAAACTGAGAAATCTCATTTATGTGAATACTGCATGATGTGTCACCCGGTTACAAATACAAGCCACAAAATATCAGACAGTACACCAAATGCAATTAAATAATTAAACTTTATAAGTCTTAATCTGACTATAGGGTTAATAAAGAAAATAAAAAGAAAAAGGGTCTATTTTAATGAAACACTCTGATGTGCACATTAGAGCTCATGTTTCCGTCCATTTGTTCCCCATCAGCCACCTCTGAGCGTCGCCGACTCACAGACCCTTGCTCAAAGTCCACTCCGTCCAGCAGTCTACCAACTCTCTCCACTCGCGTCTTCTCACTTCATCTCTCATCGACAAATGACTCCGAAATCCCTTCTCTTAGCCCCACAAGAAAGAAACAGCATGCCTCTCATTGGATGTCACACATTCCAAAGCCTCCGGTATCTCTAGTCATAACCCAAACACTGCTGCTACAGAGAAACCATTACATTAGCAGTGAAACCCTACAGCGCGTTACACCTGCTTTGAAATGTTTGAGATATTAAATCCATTCTTCATCCCGGCTGATGTCTTTGATAAGTCTAATTAACAACTCAGCTAGGTTTCAGGACTTGTTGGATCTATTAATGGATCCCTATTAATGGACATTGTGTGGTGGATCTTTGTGGGCAGCTTTCTCCTCTGCCACTTGCTTTAGTCTACAATGTCCAGGCTAATGCATTTTGAAAAGTGCATTGTATTTCTTTTACTTTGTTGTTAATGATGTCGATAAGTTCTATAGTTCATATCTGCAACCAGGGAAATGCACACAGCAAACCAAGCTGCTGAACAAGTAAGTAGAAAAAAAAGATCTGCAGAGAAAGTAGGTGTGCGGTGGCCCACACAGAGCAGTGGGCCAAAGGGCCTGTTTCCGTGCTGTAGGACTTTATGGCACAATATTACAGTGATCTTCCATCGGGGCGACACCGTGGTTTGTTGTGGCTTTGCTCGTAAGTCTGCTGTCTCAGCTCCATTCAGCCAAGCTCCGTCCTGACCTCCATTGTTATCCACGTGGAGCTTGTATGTTCTTCCCGTGTGGATTCTCCACTTTCCTCCAACATTCCAAAGACATGCAGACTGATAAGTTAATTGGCCACTGTAAATTCACCTTAGTGTGTGGGTCAGGGGTAGAACCTGGTGCAACTTGATGAGAATTTGATATCGGATCAGTATAGAGGGTTAGTATAAATAGGTACTTGATGGTCTTTGCTGATTTAATGTGTTTCTGTGCTGAATGACTCTATGAGAACCCAACTGTACAAAATGCCTAAAGCTGCAAAGAACAGAGAAATACTGAATTTCACAAATGTTCTTCTCAATTTCGATACAGTAAATGGGTTTTACATCTATTCTACTTGTTCATATATTACAATTACAGTAATAACAATGGATAAGAGGCATCTCAGAAAAAATCATTCTTTCATCTTTGTAATATGGTTATGCCTCAGGGAAAGCAAGAAAATATCAGGCTTACCACGGTACTCCCATAGAAGCTAATGTCTCTGTTTAATTCATTTTCATAATTTCATATAAATATAATCAAAAAGATTCAAAATAAGTGTTTTCCATTTTTCTGAAAACAAACAGTATATGATCTTGGGAGAATAATGACAGACATTTGTAGGCAACTGATGATGTCAGGAAGAATGGGAAGAAGGTTGAAGAGAAAAGGAAAGGAACTCTGAAAGAACTAAAAGAAAGAAAGGAAGGAGAAAAATGAACAATGAAGATTGATTCTATATGATGTCTTTTATGGGCTTGGGACACTATGGCACAATCTGCTGCTTTCTTTCAAGTAGTGCCCAAAACTTTTATAATGAGAAGCAGGACTTTGGTTTGATTCATCTTCAGAAAAATAGCATGGCATTCCTCAGCACAGTCAGCCTGAATTGGGAACTTAAATCCTTGGAATGATAAATGTCTAATGGTGGTGTGAATAATACAGGCTGCAGTTATTATTTTAGATTCTGTTGGAATGGATTGATTTACAACAACTCTAAAGTTGGGTGAAAAAGAAATTTCATATTAAAGAACATAATCTTAAAGAAGACTCCTGTGCTACCACCATTAAGCACAATCAGTGTAATAGCTGGGTCATTTAACAACATCAGAAATGGAGCACCATGCCTCCTTGGTGGTACTGTCAGTGAATGCACTGCCTGACACAAATCTGTCATTGATATCAGCTTGCCTTTAGCCAGGACATCAGGCGATGCTGGGACATTGAGCTCAGTTGAGAAAATAGACAATAGTTTTACTGCCTCGCTACTGAAATAAAGGAGTAAAATCTTACTCCTTACATCCCTACCCCTCACACCTGTTTAAGACACTTACCTTGAAAATAAACAATAACAGATAGAAGGTTGGATCTTGATAATATAGCATACCGTCTGGCATTGTAACCTGCAGTCCAGCTAAACAACTCTGACCTGGGCCGAGTGTGTGCAGCTGAGCCCACTGTCTGTGAGTAGGGCAGCAGAGTCCGAGAAGCAGATCAGACTTTTCCATAACATCCCTGAAAAGCTCTACCTGCTGTACAAATTATATTCTCCAAGTGGCAGAGACACTATGAAAACACAATATAAAATTTTCATAATAGTAGCATTAATAAGAAGACCACCAAGCACTTAGAAAGAAATAAAAAGCAATAAAACAAACCCTTAATCCTAGAATCCCCATTCAAATCAAACTCACTTGGGTTAGGATCTGAGTGGTAATATCAGTATAATTGGGTCCTATCAGTGGATTCTGCAGGGAGTCCAGTGATGCATTGCAGTAACAGACACGCTCCCATTTGTCATTCAGTAATTTTGTGACCAAGAGTGTATATGCCCATGTCTGTAGCCCACATAATACAATGACTAACTTGAGATTGTTCAGCACCTGAAAATCATTTTAATCAGTGGTCTTTTACTGAATACTGTAACACATGTGATCCACAACATTGCACATCGACATCTTGCACACTGTGAGGCCCAAGCTTCACTAGTTCACAAATCCTCACAAGTCAAACTGGAAAATCCTGAAATTGACAAGGGATCTCATCATCTCCTCTTCCCAGTGGATTCAAATGGAGTTGCAATTGCCTAAACCCAGGAGAGGTCTTGTCAGAATCCTGCAGGATGCTCATAACACCTTCTTCCAATGAAGATGCTCAGAGCCTGTGTGACCTCCACACTGTGCATACAGATAATGGTTGGTGTGGGTTTCTCTCTCTAGAACTATCACTAGCTCTTTGATATCAAAGCTTTTAAAACTACTGTTATGTGCAGTTTTAACATGCAATGTATGTTTTGAAGGGCTAACATGCAGTATTGAAATTATTCCATGATACAGCCAAATAAAGTTGCATGCCTCCAAATGCCTTCATATGTGAAGCAGGTTAAGGACTATTTCTAGGTTATCTTGTGTTACAAGCTGGTTTGCTTAGTGTTTCTGGAGCCAAGCATCGAAGAACTGGTGAAGCAGCCTTTTGCTATTCTGCACCATTAATCTGGAATTCTCCACTGACTGACACACGCCAGGCTAGTAGCGTAAAACACATCTAAACACTTCTTAAAAACCTACTTTTTTAATTTGTCCTACTTATAAGATCATTTAGTGTCTGTTGATGTTGATTACATTTATATAATTTGATATATTCGATTACATTTTATTCTATATAATGTTTGTCTTTACTTATGTTTTTAATTTTGTTTCATATTTTTGACTATCTAGATTTATCTTTACAATCTATGTAAAGCACTTTGAGCCTGCATCTAATGTACAGTATGAAAGGTGCTATACAGTATAAATAAAGTTATTATTATTATTATTAAACTCCAGAAGGATACCCACAACTCCCTTCTCCCTGCAATCTAGTTTTTACCAAATAAACCCTTGGCATTTTATTACATAAGAACATAAGAAATTGGAGCAGGAGTAGGCCATCTGGCCCATCCAGCCTGCTCCACCATTGAATAAGATCATAGCTGATTTGACCATGGACTCATCTCCACCTTTATAACCTTCATAACCTTTAATTCCCCTACTATGCAACAATCTATCCAACATTGCCTTAAGTATATTTACTGAGGTAGCCTCCACTGCTTCATTGGGCAGAGAATTCCACAGATTCACCACTCTTTGGGAAAGGTAGTCCCTCCTCATCTCCATCCTAAATCTTGAGGCTCTGTCCCCTAGTTTTAGTTTCACCTACCAGTGAAAACAACTTTCCTGCCTCTATCTTATCTATCCCTTTCATAATTTTATATGTTTCTGTAAGATCTCTCATTCTTCTGAATTCCAGCAAATACAGTCCCAGACGACTCAACCTGTACTCATCATCTAATCCACTCATCTCTGTAATCACCCTGGTGAACCTCCTCTGCACCACCTCCAAAGCCAGTGTGTCCTTCCTCAAGTAGGAGACCAGAACTGCACACAGTACTCCAGGTGCCGCCTCACCAGTACCCTGTACAGTTGCAGCATAACCTCCTGCTCTTAAATTCAATCTCTCCAGCATCCTTCCAAATGGATAACCTTACATTTACCAACATTGTACTCTATCAGTCAGACCCTTGCCCGCTCACTTAACCTACCTTTATCTCTCTGAAGACTCTCCGTATCCTCTGGACAATTTGCTTTTCCACTCAATTTAGTGCCATCAGCAAACTTAGATACACTACACTCGGTCCCCTCTTCCAGATCATTAATGTGTATCATGAATATTTGCAGGCCCAGCACTATGGCACACCACTGGTTGCCAACCAGAAGAAACACCCATGTATCCATCTACTTCTACCCTAACCCCTCTCAGCCACAGAAATTGCAGGATGCGATTGCCCCACTCCTCAGCTCCACCCATACCGCACCAAAAGTTTGCAGGATGCTCCTCACCTACAGAGTGAATGTTGGAGGTGCTCCTCCTAGGCCATTTCTCTGCAGCTCTTGAGCAAAAGCAACTTCAATAACAATGTTGTAATGACAAAAGCACATGATGTATTTGCTGTAACATCACTGGGAGTCCCAGCATGGCAATGGCCATAAATTTTTCGGCTAATCCTATCCTAATTGTACCACTCACGAGGAAATCTGCAGATGCTGGAAATTCAAACAACACACACAAAATGCTGGTGGAATGCAGCAGGCCAGGCAGCATCTATAGGGAGAAGCGCTGTCGATGTTTCGGGCCGAGACCCTTCGTCAGGACTAACTGAAAGGAAAGATAGTAAGTGATTTGAAAGTAGGAGGGGAGGGGAAAATGCAAAATGATAGGAGAAGACCGGAGGGGGTGGGGTGAAGCTGATAGCCAGAACGATGATTGGAAAAAGGGGTTCACAGCTAGAGAAGAGAAAGGATCATGGGATGGGAGGCCTAGGGAGAAAGAAAGGAGGAGGGGAGCACCAGAGGGAGATGAAGAACAGGCAGAGTGATGGGCAGAAAGAGAGAAAAAAAAGGGAGGAGTAATAAAACAAAACAAAACTAAATATATCAGGGATGGGGTAAGAAGGGGAGGAGGGGCATTAACGGAAGTTAGAGAAATCAGTGTTCATGCCATCAGGTTGGAGGCTACCCAGCCGGTATATAAGGAGTTGTTCCTCCAACCTGAGTGTAGCTTCATCTTGACAGTAGAGGAGGCCATGGATAGACATATCAGAATGGGAATGGGACGTGGAATTAAAATGTGTGGCCACTGGGAGATCCTGCTTTCTCTGGTGGACAGAGCATAGGTGTTCAGCAAAACAGTCTCCCAGTCTGCATTGGGTCTCAGATTGTCCCACTAACTGCTTCCAGATCCTACTGCTCACCTATACACTAGGGGCATTTTATCGCGGCCAATTAACTTCCCATGCCTTTGAGACACAGGAGGAAACAGAAGCACCCAGAGGAAATGCAGGGAGAACATGAAAATCCCACAGAGATAGCATCCAGGGGCAGGAGTGACCCTGGGATGTGGGAGCTGTAAAGCCAATACTCTGTTGTCAGTGACATCCAGCTGGTCATATCGCTGTGCTGAGCAGTGGTGGCAGTATGGTCGGTCAACGATGTGGATTATCTGAAAAGTAGAGGAAGGAATAGGATGGATTATTAGTGGAAATATTCTTGACCTTCAGAAGCTTGAAAGAGAATTAAAATCTAATCAGTGGAATTGACATCAGTAGTACTGTGAGTATGCCATTTTCTTTGGCAATTGAGGCACCTGCCTGGTTCAACGAGACAGGATACAGTTGTAGTTTTCATTGACAATCCATCCAAGGCTGAGAGTCTCACAGAGCAACATGGACATTGACCAGCAGGCACAATGACACCTCATTTTACAGAATGTTTTCTCAATTCCCACACCGACAAGATCTCTCCTTCTGGCCACAGAACATAATCTGCCATCCAGACAGGAACACTCTGTCTTTGATGCAAAACTCTCCACAAATACTTCCTGTCCCATGCCTGGCAGCCTCTAATCCATCCAACCATGACTTATCTGCCTCACATCAAGTCTTCCTCCTCGCTCCATAATAATTGATACTGAGCATCCTGCTGCAAAAGCAGGAAAAGAGAGTAACAAAAGAGATCACCCAGAAACAATCCAGTGGATAAAGATAGAATCAAGCAAAACAAAGAGGAGGAAATCTGTTGTAAGAAACAAGTTAATTATACCAAAGGATGCACAACAGTTCAGCAGAGTTAGGGGAAAGGGGGAGACACAATCTCACTTGTGTTTCCCAACAAAACATGCGCTGTATTATGCATTTTGTTTAGTAATTATTTTCTGGCCTTTATTTCAGAAACACTATGATTTTTCATGTTGTCAACCTTCTCTGGTTTGCTTATTAAGGCAATAAATTTGAACAACTTCATGCAGATTCCTATTAGGTAGTTTAATTTACTGTTTGCAGGTAAGAATGCAGTGAATTGGAGTGAATGTTGTCATGGCTCAGCAGTAACTCATCCAATTATGCTGAATAATTGAGCGAACTGACTTCGCACTTGACTATACAAATATTGGGATCTGGTTGGCAGTCAATCAGTAGCAATCACTCCAACTGTGGCCTGCCTTAATCTATACCGCTTCCAAGATGTATCCTAGTTCTGTGTGCTTGGATAGGATTCTGACTATGTCCATGTGGCTTTTGAGTTTTGGCTTCTCTAGTTTATTTTTCTTGGTCTTGTTTCTTCCTCCATTTTTCTCCTGAGAGCATGGACTCCTTGAAAGGTTGTCGCCATAAGTGCTGGAGAAACCCAATTTACTCACTGGCTACATTAAGAATTAGTAGGAGGGAAGGAAGCAATGAGAGGGTGGAGCAGTAGCAACTTCCTAGGGTTGGTGGTTGGATTTAACTGACACAGCTTCCCTTATCCTTACTCAGTCTCCACTTGGATTTCCCAGCAAGTTCATTGCATTAAAGACAAGTGATTTAAAGTAATTTCATTTGCTCTGGCATTGAGCTTGGGGAAACATAACACATTCTACTTCAAGGGACTGCTTCTATGAAGAAAGACAAAAACCGCTGTGCAGTATTCTTTACAGGATACATCAGTGCTGGAACCCAAGCAAAATGTCAACCGTTTCGACATTGGAACTATTCTCTGGGCCATGGGTGCATTCGCTTTTTATATACATGAACTTAGGCTTTCAAGCAGGCCCCATAAAAGTAGTAAATATTTCAAAGATTTTCAGAGAGAGACCTCTATCAGAATTTTCACTGAGTGCAGTAATTGGATCAATTGCAACTGGATCCTCAATTTCCCCACTCGCTGACCTCAGTCAGTTTGGATTGGCAACAGCATCTCCTCCAGGATCTCCATCAGCACAGGTGTGTGCTTAGACCCTGTTCTACTCGCTTTACCCTTCTGACAGTGTGGCTAAGCACAGCTCCCATGCCATATTCAAGTTTGCTGATGACACCACTGTTGTAGGCAGAACCAAATGTGGTGACAAATCAGCATATAGGTGGGAGATTGGAAATCTGGCTGAGCAGTAACCTCTCACTCAATGTCAGCAAGACCAAGGAGCTGATTATTGACTTCAAGTGAAGGAAACCAGAGGTCCATGAACCAGTCCTCATTGGAGGATCGGAAATGGAGAGGATCAGCAACTTTAAATTCCTCAGTGTTATTATTTCAGAGAGCCTGTCCTGGGCCCAACACATAAGTGCAATTCGAAAGAAAGCACAGCAGTGCCTCTACTTCCTTAGGAGTTTGCAAAGATTTGGCAGTTAGTTTAAAACTTTGGCAAACTTCTGTAGATATGTAGTGGAGATTATATTGACTGTCTGCATCACAGCCTGGTATGGAAACACCAATACCCTTGAATGAAAAATCCTACAAAACATAGTGTATGCGGCCCAGTCCATCACAGGTAAAGCCCTCCCCACTATTGAGCACATCTACATGAAACGTTGTCGTAGGAAAGCAGCATCCATCATCAGGAATCCCCACCTCTCTTCTCACTGCTGCCATCAGAAAGAAGGTACTGGAGCCTCAGGACTCACACCACCAGGTTCAGGAATAGTTTTTACCCTTCAGCCATCAGGCTCTTGAACCAAAGAGGATAACTTCACTCAACTTCGCTTGTCCCACCATTGAAATCTTCCCACAACCGATAGACTCACTTTCAAAGACACTTCATTTCATGATCTTGATATCTATTGCTTATTTTTTATTATTATTATTATTATTATTATTATTATTATTATTATTATTATTATTATTATTATTATTATTATTATTATTATTATTATTAATTTCTTTCTGTATTTGCACAGTTTGGTGTCTTTTGCACACTGGTTGAATGTCAAAGTTGGTGCAGTTGTTCTTTGATTCTGTTATGGTTATTATTCTATTATGGATATATTGAGTATGCCCACAACAAACTGAACCTCAGAGTTTTATAGGGTAATAAGAAATATACTTTGACTTTGATCTTTAATTGAAACAAATATTCTACCAATGTATCTCCTGCTGGACACCAGCAAACAGTTTGATCACCAGAACAATGTGCATTTCACATTATCTGATGGACCAATTCCCAACAGTCCATGGATTACATCAAGCTCTTTAATGATCACAAAGATGGTCCCTACTATATACACCCTTCTACCAGACAGTAGAAATATATGTAGCGTATCAGAGGCAATACAAGTAAATTGCAGAGGGACTACACAGAAGTAAAACAAGGTATTGAGGTTCCCATTCACTTTGCATAATAGCTTGGCTCCCTGCTATTAAATCAATAGAATGACTTGCAAAATAAATCAGTCTGAAAAATTGTTTTTTTTTTAATCCTGAACTGTATAATAAAAACTAGATATATCTTCCCATCAGATCTGTAGATTTTATGGCAAATAAATATATTTCCTTCCACCTCCAAGCTCTAGGGTCAAATCCAATTTTTTTTTTTCATTTCTGTTGGCTGTGAATAAAAATTTGGATTGTTACCAGGTGTGGGTCCAAAGTAACAAACTGCCACCAATATGGACTTAACAGTCTGGAGAATCCAGGGTAACTGAGTGTATTTAAGGTTGAGGGTGATATGTTTCTGATTAGTCAGGACATGAAAGGTTACGGGAAGAACGCAGGAGAATGGGGTTGAGAAGGAAAATGAATCAGCCATGTTAAAATGGTGGAGCAGATTTGATGGACAAATGGCCTAATTCTGTTCCTATCTCTTACGGTCTTATGGTCCAAAGTTACCACAGAAATTGGTTAGCCAGGACCCTTCTAAACATTTATACTAATTGCTGATCAACAAAAATTAACCACAGGTAAACCACTCATAATTCTTTGAGGATGCATCCAAATATTTTTTTAATTATTTGTCATTACTTCTTTAAATTCCTAACTATTTACACTATTCAGATGCAGATGTCACTTGAGAATGAGACCAATATTAACTCTGGGTCAATATTTTTGAACTGGATAGCTTAGCCATTTCAACATATTAACAAAATCAATCGAAGTATTTTCATTGCAGCCGATTTCAGTGGCATTATTGAAAAAGCCACTTCCTGACACATCAGACTTTAGTTCTTTGACACTGGTTTTTACAACATGTATACATGCAAGAATGAAATAGGACTCTAGTTTATATAGTGCCTTTCATGACCACAGGGAATCTGAAAGCAATCTACAGATGGTAAAATACTTTAGAAGTGTAATAGTGATTGTTCAGCAAGTGTAGCATTCTGTTCACAGTTATTGACAGCAGTTTCATGCATGCCAAAGGGATATCAATACTATTTTAAAAGCAGTTTCACCCATTTTGTTTCTTGCACCATTTTCTGTAAACTCTGGAGACTGTTGTGCGTGAAGATCGCAGGAGATCAGCAGTTTCTGAGATACTCAAACTCTCTATCTGGCACCAACAATCATTTGACAGTCAAAGTAACTTAGATTACAGTTCTTTCCCATTCTGATGTTTAGTCTGAACAACATCTGGACCTCTTCACCATGTCTGCATGCAGAGCCAAAGTAAGACCCACACTCAAGCATCACTCCTGCTGCTCCAAAGCCCAATGTTCTCAAAACTCAACAACAACTCCCTATCCTCTCCAAGTATTATAATTAACCCATCAACTTCACCATCTCAGCCTTAAAAGCTAACTCTCTTTTATAACATCCAGTGCCAATTGCCAATCTCCATAGCCTAATAGCCAACAACCTGCAACCATCCACTGAGACTGTGAGGCCACTATTCGATCAACCATTCAGCTCATTGCCCTCAATAGCCAGCCCAGAGCCTCAGAACACCTGATTAATCAAGCTGATCCAAGCAAACCTCTTTGCCCCAACCCATGATCACAAGTCCCACCCCACCTAACTTTAAGGCTTTCCTGTGTCTCTGCTAAACAGCACCCTTCTCCTTCAACTGTTACTACTAACAATCCTAGCAAGCTCTGCATGATTGACTCTAAAAATGTGTTGTATCATCACACAGAAAGTTTCAAGACTTCTGGCAATATCCAATATTATGTACAGCAATTAACATCCGAGACAACCCCAGGCCCGTTATGTTACTCTGTATGCAGTTATAGTGGCATCCTGTACTATTTAGACTGGTGCCTCTGAAGAGCTGGTCTCGGGACAGGGCTGTATATCCAGTTCATTCTGTCTCACTGGAAGTTTCATTCGATGAGAATATTGCCACCAAGCCAGTTTGGATTATTCCTGTCTATAAATATGAAACTTAAAGATTACAATACCGATACTTCTGACATGAAGAATTGGACTTCTGAACCAAATGAAAGCATTAACTTAGTTACATTCAGTTATGCCATCAGGAAGTAGTCTAATCATCCAATGTAACTGATCTACCTCTGATAGAGGTAACAATTTGTCCTACTCCCCTACTCTCTAGGGGGACAGAAGCAAAGATTCACTGGACTGATGCCAGGGATGGCAGGCTCTGATATGAGGGAAGACTGAATAAGCTGGGATTCTAGTCTTTAGGGTACAGATCTTACCCTAAAGAGACTTGAACTAAGGTCACAATTTGAGAATCTGGGTAGGCCATTTACAATTGAGATTAGGTGAAATTTCTCAACTTGGAAGATGGCGAACTTTAGAATTCTCTATTCTGGACCTCTGTGGAAGTTCTAACATTACATCCATTAATGGATAGATTTCTATATTTTAAAGGAATTAATGAATCTGGGAACAGTGTTAGAAAATGGTGCTGAGTTGGAAGACCAGCCAAGTTCTTGATAAATGGTGGATCTGGTTCAAAAGGCTGAATATTCTATTCCTGTCCCTGTTTCTCATGTTATGCTCTTAAGTAAGGGTAGACCCTGAACCTACAACCTTCTAAGTGACAAATGAACATTCTAAAAATTGAACCATGGAAGGAAGCAAACAAGTCATGGATTTTTAAAAAAAATTTGGCAAAAGTTGTGGAGGAAAGATCAGGAGATCATTATTAGGATCTGGAACTTTGTATGAAAGGCAGCTGGAAAATAAATTTCCTAACCCCTGTGGATAAGAAAGATGCATGGTAATCAACAAATAGAGAAAAGATATCTTCTTGAAGATTCAACACAGTCCCATCCACCCAGTAAATTTTAATGATTCCATTGTTAAAGATTTTGTCGTTCACTTGAAATTAAGTCATACATCCTATGGTTTCAATCAGTAACATACTTAGATGAGAATGATCCTGATCTCAGGTGCTGTTTGTGTGGAGTTTCTATATTCTCTCCTGACCACATAGTGGATTAATTGGCTGCTGTATATAGTCAAGAGCTCAAAGGATTGAAAGTTTTTCTCAGGCCTGTGAGAGAGAATAAGTTGTTGGAGGGAAATACAGTGAGGGTGAATAGGACTAATAGAATTTCCCTGCTGGATTCTGGAAAAAACTTCGTAATGTGTTGAACTAAATAAGTAAAATAATTGATTTTAATACCAGCCAATAAAAATCACCATTGTAAGCTTCCCTCTAGTTTGAAAATTAGTTTCTATTATTACTACTACAATTTACTATTTTCTGTCGTTTCACATTTACCATAGAAACATAGAATTGTTAAAGTAATGAAGGCTGCAGTTCATCAAGTCTATAATGTCTCCCAGCTGAACAATCATGATCTCATTTCTCTGCTTGGGACAGACAGCATCTGTGGGAAAAAAAGGAGCTAACAGTTGAAGTCAACATCCTTAATTAATTCATCAGCTCTGAGTTTTTTTCTTCATTTCATGACACTGGGCACTGTTAGAGAGGGAAATCCAAATCATCCTATCTTAAGTATATATCAATCAAAGATTAATCTATTTATAGGACTGTTTTAATGTAAATAAAACAACTTCCATGCAAGATCACCATTTTGCAAACTAGTCTATGATATGGCACTTCTTCAACTGTCATTGATGCTTAATATACACGTCAATTCCATTGCCCTTTCGGCTCTCCCCACTGTCCCAACAAAGAACTTGATCAAATTAGTCAAACCAGACCAATTAGTCAAGTGCCTCAACAAACTAGTGCTGAATTTTTATTTCTTGATTTACTTTTCCAGATACCAATTATTTTTTCCCTGCATCTTGACCTTGTCTCTTGAACTTCCACAATTATAATAGTAAATTGTGTGGCTTATAGTTGCTGGACTTGGCCTTGCCATTTTTAGACAGCATTTCACATTTGCAAAACTCCGACTTTCTGATACTTTCACTTTAACAAAGGAGGGTTGGAATGGTTATGATCAGATCCCCTGCAATTCCCACTACTGCATTTCCAGTGTCTAAGTCTGAGTCCGAAGCCTCTGTCAGTCAGAGTTAACCATGGATATTGTATCCTAGCTGTCCAGGTACACAAGCCTGGGCAGTATGATACGGACAGCAAGCTGTTGCCCACGTAGCAGTCACCGCACTCTCCACACATCTGATGAACCCAAAACGACGGCACAGACCAACAGAGTTTGGAACCAGAAGCATCGCAGGAGTTGCCAGTCAAGCATTGAATTCAAGCCTTAGGGACTGCAGCACTGGTTTAATCCCGCAGCCTCCCCATGAGTGCGTATAACCATATAACAATTACAGCACAGAAGTAGGCCATCTCGGCCCTTCTAGTCCATGCCGAACGCTTACTCTCACCTGGTCCCAGGTGACAATATCGAACCTGCCTCTACCACTTCTACTGGAAGCTCGTTCCACACAGCTACCACTCTCTGAGTAAAGAAGTTTCCCCTCGTGTTACCCCTAAACTTTTGCCCCCTAACTCTCAACTCATGTCCTCTTGTTTGAATCTCCCCTATTCTCAATGGAAAAAGCCTATCCACATCAACTCTATCTATTCCCCTCATAATTTTAAATACCTTTATCAAGTCTCCCCTCAGCCTTCTACGCTCCAAACAATAAAGACCTAACTTGTTCAACCTTTCTCTGTAACTTAGGTGCTGAAACCCAGGTATCATTCTAGTAAATCTCCTCTGTACTCTCTCTATTTTGTTGACATCTTTCCTATAATTCAGTGACCAGAACTGTACACAATACTCCAAATTTGGCCTCACCAATGCCTTGTACAATTTTAACATTACATCCCAACTCCTATACTCAATGTTCTGATTTATTAAGGCCAGCATACCAAAATGTATGTCCTGACGAAGGGTCTTGGCCCGAAACGTTGACTGCTCCTTTCAACAGATGCTGCCCGACCTACTGAGTTCATCCAGCTTGTTTGTACGTGTTGATCTGACCACAGCATCTGCAGTGTACTTTGTGTTTAGCATACCAAAAGCTTTCTTCACCACCCTATCCACATGAGATTCCATAGATCAAAGTTCTCCTTCTCTTAGATGAGCTGCCAACTATGGCTGACTTGCCCCACCTGCCTGAACCGACTGGTTTTAAGATGCCAGTAACCCACCTTTGCCCCTTCTCCTGTCAGTAGAAACCATTCTACTGAGCAGCTAAGCAGCACGTGAAGGCCATGAGCTGGACTTGGTTCTCAGAGGCTATTCGAGGCACACACCATTGGGGGCATTTAATAGGTAAATAGCTTGTCCTCATTATAACCTTCATATTGCCCTCATTTAATAGGTAGTGGGAGCTTGTCCTGGCTATAACAACCTTAAGGTCAATATGTAATGAAACTGCTATATTATGTTTCATTTTGGCACCCACATTTTTATTCATCCAAGAAACTTTCTGTCTCAGGAGAATATGTTTGTTTCGCATCCTATTTACTTCTTTATCAGCTTTCTGATTTTTAATGGATGGTTTAACTGCTCTGTGTGTTAGCTCCCCATAGACCTGAATTTTCCAACCTTTCAAAAATATATTGTCCCCCTCTTTAAGTATATCCAATGATCTTCTAACATTCATAACCCTCCAGAGTTGAAAATTCACCCTCTGCACATTGGACATACGGAAGTTGTTTAAAGACCAGCTGATCAGATTTCAGGATCAGCACACTCTGGTCAGGAGCAAGGATAAGAATGGTAAGGAGAGGAGACCTTGGATGACATAAGACACCCTAAATTAAGGTATAGGAAGCCAAAATCAGACTGGAATATAAAGATAGCAGGAAAGCCAAAAGGGGCCATAAAATGCCCTTGGTGAGCAGGATTAGGGATAATCTCAAGGTGTTTTATACATATTAGGAAAAATGGGATACTAAGGAGAGGGTAGATCTGCTGAAGGGTAAAAGAAAGAATTTGTGCTTGGAGTCAAAGTAAATGGCAGATGTATGAAGCGAGGAGAAGGATTTGGAAGATAGTGAAGACAGAGTGGGCATGTTAATGTGCCTGGACATTTTGAGGTTAGAGAGGACATAGCACTGAGTCTTCTGAAAAGCGATGGTTTATATCCCAGAATACTGAAAGAAGCAAGTGAGGAGATAGCTGGGTCTTTGACTAAGATCTGTGTCCTCACGAGCAACAGGTGAGGACACCTGTTGGGATAAGATTTATGCGCACTTTGAAAGCATGACCTTCTTAGGGACAGTGAGCAAGTCTTAATGCAGGACAAAACATGCCTTACAAACTCCACAGAGTTTTTTTTTTGAGAAAGTGACAAAGGAGCTCGATGAGTGCAAGGCTGTGGATATTATCTACATGGACTTTAGTAAGGCATTTGATAAAATTCCTCATGATAGCTTGATTCAGAAGGTAAGGAGGCACAGTATCGAGTGTGAATTGCAAGTTTGGGTTCAGAACTGGCTTGCCCATAGAGGACCAAGAGTAGTGGTGAAAGGCTGTCATTTTGGCTGGAGGTCTGTGACCAGTGGGATTGATGCTGGTTGATACAGAGGAGGAGGAAATTTAGTGTAAATTAGCACCAAGACTGACACAATATCTTGGGCCAAATGGCGTGTTCAGCACTGTACTATTCTACGTTCTCTATGCAAAAATCTCTACCAGCAACATCCAAATATAAAGCAGAAAATTGCGTGAAAGCATAATGTCAAGATCCGACCTCAAGTGTGACAGACGAAGTACAGTTCCCTTGAGGTTCAATTACAAAATCTAAATCTTAGAAAGAAATTTCCTCTCCTCCTGTGACTCTGTCAACAAATATCTTCAACCTAGATTTCTGGGTTATCAGTTCTCCTGCCTGTAGAGCAATTTCTTTCATCTAAACTCATTCAATATCTTAAACAGCGGCATTGAATCTTGCTTTAACTTTCACTTCTCTACAGAGATCAATTCTATTTTCTCTGGTCTCTATACACTTTGTATCCAGTAACAACGTGCATTCTTAGAATCACAAAATCATAGAATTGTTAAAGTATACATGGAGGTCTTTCAAACCATTGAGGCCAGGCCAGCTCCATGTGCCTAATCAGCTCTTACCCAATGGCTTTGTCATCATGTCTCTCTCAGGTATATACCAGCTCCCTTTCAGAATTACTCCTAGCTATCCTTTCCAGCAACTTTCCCACCATCAACTCTAAACCGACTGTTTGGCATTTACTGGGATTTTTCTTACATTCTTTTTTGAATAAAATCCTCCGGTTCCCTAGAACCACTGCAGTGCTTAAGTAGGATTTGTAGATTATTGTAAGAACTTCCTGAAGATTGCTACTTTCTTTCATTAACAACCAAGTCTGCATCCCATTCAGGCCTGGCGAATTATCAAGCTTAATTCATCTATCATTTCTGATACCTTGGAGCAAAAAACTGCAGGTTCTGAAAATTCAAAATAAAAACAAACAATTCTGGAAATGCTTTGTAGGTGAAGCAGCTTTCAGGAGGAGAGAAACAGAGTTGGTATTTTGGGCTAAGAACTTTTCATTAGAACTGGAACAATGAGAAAGCAGGCATGCTTTGAAATGTAGAGAAGGGGAAGATGGAGAGAACAGAAGGAAATTCTGTGATTGTGTGTTGTTTATTTTAAAATCTGTCCATAGAGATAGAAATGAAAGAGAAACATATTCAAATAGAGTGGTACAGCCACAACTGTGATACTTAAATAAAACAGAAGATCCTCCTCTCTGATTTCTTGCCCTTTTTTCCACTCTGATCTCTTGTCCTCTCTTCCTCACTAATTCTCAAACCGCTATTGACCATCTTATTTTTTTCTACCACCCTTACTCATTTTAACCTACCTACACTTTAACACTTAGAACTGTGCTCACAAAGGACCAACCCTGACAAGGACACCGCTGTTGTAGTTTGCCAAACTGATCTCAGTTTTTTAGAACCTGAACATCAGTTTTCAGAGATCCCCTCAAATCTTCCATTGGACCATGACCCATCCCTTTAGAAAATCTTCCCTGCACACCCCTCTCTTATAATCACCAACCCTGTGCAGCAAGCTTCCATTTCCTTTCTAAGACTTAGTTGTGACTGTGACTAAGTGACTGGAGAAATTGGAGAAGTTGGTGGATATGAAAGTCTTTATTCATCATGACAAACAGACACCCTCTTGCTCAAGCCTCAGTAGAGCCTCACAAACTCAACGTTACATCACATTTGTATCCCCCTCAGCACCAGGGGGTCCCATCACACTCGGCCACTGTTACACTGTGATTAGGAAGGCCTCCATTCCATGTCAGGACTGCATTTCAGGAAATCTGATCACTCAACTTTCCTCCTCCTACCTGCATACAGGCAGAGGCTAAAGAGCAAGGCTCTAAAGATAAGGACAACAAAGAGGTGGTCGTGGGAGGCAAAGGAGTGGCTGTGGGATTGTTTTGAGTTGGTGGACTGGGCTGCGTGGAAGGACTTATTACACCACAGTTGTCATGGACTTTACAAAGGCAGTCGTAGATGAATGTGTCCCCACAAAATCATTCGGAGTCTTCCCTGACCAGAAGCCTTGGATGAACCATGGGATCTGTAATCTGCAGACGGCCAGATCAGTGGGATTCAGTCTGGCACCCAAGTTAAATACAAGAGGTCCAAGCTGATCTCTGGAAAGCTATCCCGTGTGCAAAGTGCCAATCCTGGACACAAACCTGAATCACTAAAGGTTGCTCGACAGCTGTGACAGGGTTTGAATGCTATCACCTCCTACAAAGTGAAACCAAATGACAGCACTGCTTCACTCCCAGATAAGCTCAATGCCTTTTATGCTCACTTTGATCATCAAAATATGAAAGCAGCTTCACAAACTCCCATAACCCCCAATGACCCTGTGACTTTAGTCTCTAAGGCTGACGTTAGAGCATCCTTCAGGAAAGTAAACACACAGAAAACATCCGGCCCATTCGGGGTACCTGACTGAGTACTAAAGACCTGCTGATCAGCTGGGTGAGCATTCACCAATACCCTTAAACACTTGCTTTGGCAGCCTGAGCTACCAGCTGCTTCAAGCAGGCTTCAATTGACCGGTTCATGAGAAGAACATGGTAACCTGCCTCAATGACCATCATCTGGTGGTACTTACATCCACTGTGACGAAGTACTTTGAGATGGTGGTGATGAAATATATTAATTCCTGCTTGAGACATGACTTGAATCCACTCCAATTTGCCTACCTTTGCAACAGGTCAACAGTAGATGCCATTTTATTGGCTCTTCGCCTAATCTTGGAATATCTGGACAGTGAAAATGCACATATGAGCATGATCTACAGCTCAGCATTTAATAATATCATCACCTCAAAACCAATCAAAAAACTCCAAGACCTTGGCCTCAGTATCTCCTTGTGCAATTGGATCCTCGATTTCCACACTTGCAGACCCCAGTCAGTTCAGATTGGCAACAACATCTCCCTCAGAAAAGGTGCATCACATGGTTGTTTGCTTAGCACTCTACTCTATACTCACTTTACACTTACCATTGTGAGGCTAAGCACAGCTCTGATGCCATATCTAAGTTTGCCAATGACACCACTGTCATTACACGATGATGAATCAGCATATAGGAGGGAGACTGAAAACCTGGCTGAGTGGTGCCACAATAACAATTTTTCACTCAATGTCAGCAAGACTAAGGAAGTGATTATTGACTTCAGGAGGAAGAAACCAAAGGTCCATGAGCCAGTCCTCACCGGGAGATCAGAGGTAGAGGGGGTCAGCAACTTTAAATTCCTCAGTGTTAATAATTCAAAGGATCAGTGCTCAGTCCAGCATTCAAGTGTCATTATGAAGTAAGCACTGCAATGCCTCTGTTGCCTTAGAAATTTGTGAAAATTCAGCATGTCATCTAAAACTTCTGATGATACCTGGTGGAGAGCATTTTAACTGTTTGGTATGGAAACATTAATGCCTTTGTAATGAAAAGCATCCAAAAGGTAGTGGATACAGCTAGGTGTTGTGTATGGTGAGGTATATGCTCTTTAATAATAAATTTATTTTGAACTCCGTTATATCTTTGGTTATGTCAGTACCTTTAAGATGTATTCCTTTGGTGGTTTGCCTCTGCATAGTTGTTACGTGTTGTCAACCATATCTTCTCTGTTTCTCACTCCAGCTCTCACCATCTCACCTCTGAGCCAGAACGACGAGAGGATTCCCATAAGTTCACCTCCTATCCCACCAACCTCCACATTTAATGGATTATCTACTGTAATTTTTGGCAACTCCAACATGATTCCACCACCAGACTCATGTTCTCCTTTCCTCTTTCAGTATTCCATCTGCAACTCCATGGTCTACTCTTCCATCCCCACTACTCACTCCCCTTCTCACTTTCCATGGAAACTTGTTAAATGCAGTCCTCTTCCCTCCTCACCATTCAGGGACCTAAGTGGACTTTCCAGGTGTGTTAGCAATTCTCCGGTACTGTTGTACATTATTGTATTCAGTCTCTCTCTACACTGAGAAAATTGAATGCAGGTTAGATGATACTTTTGTTGAATATCTCCATTTAGTGTGCAAGATCTGTTCCTTTAAAACTCTGTTCTACATGCTCACTGTCCTTTCTATCACCTCCTCCTACTGTACAATGTTCCAATAATGACAAATGTAAGCTTGTGGAATGACACCTAATCCTTCAACTGGGTTTACTATAATGCGTTGGACTTAATGATTTATTTTACAATATTAGATAAGGACATTTTTGGTTTCTCCATCAATTTGTTCCTTTTTTACTCTTTTTTGTCTCTAACTATGGGTTTTTATAGTAAGTCTTATATTGGTAACTCCCATCTGCACACAATCTCTCCTTTCTTTCAACTCTCCCGACCCCCCATCCCCAGTTTGTTTTCTCACTTTTGATCCGATAATAATGATTTATTTTTGGCTGGCTTTAAACCCTCTCTCTTTAAACCCTTCAGCTGGTTTCGGCTGGCTTTAAACTCTCTCTCTAATTTACAAAAATCAGGCAAAAATAAGGTATCAAATCAGAGCCAACTAAATGAATTACACCTTGACACACCTTCTATAGATGGACGCTTTGAAATTATGCATTCCTCATCAGTAAAGCTAAAGCAATTAATTCAAATAGTAGAACAGTTTTCTAAAGATATAAACAAGAACATTGGAGAAGATAAGAGCAGAATATTAAATATAAGAAGAAGTGCAATAGAGCTGGTAGAATATAAAACAGAGCAGCAGGTTACAATACAACAGATGGATGAATAGGAAACATATAAGTAATATCAACAAGCAAAAAAATAGATCATAGTGTGATAAAGGAAAATCTCTTGACAGAATTTACTCGAAGGCTTTTGAAAATCTGCCAAGCAGAGCTCAATAGTATAACAAAAACAATACACATTTTCACTTTGCCCATACTAATGCATACTAATGCCCATACTTTTGACGTAATATCTTGGTCCAAAACTGATCTGGAAAATTTACAAAGAAAAGTAAATGAAATGACAAATTTTAGAAAACACTATGCCCACTCAAACACAATTAGATTAATATTACCTAGATCGGAAGGAGGAAGAGGAATAACAAATTTACTCAACAGTCAGATAAAATTCTAAGGGTATATTTTCATCTACAAAAGCAGAATTTAGCACTCCACTGGGTTTATGCAATTCTGATAAGAAAGTACACACCACTGAACATAAACAAAAGCATAATCCAGAAAAATAAAGAAATTAACACTACAGAAAATGAGGGGTGACTTCACTGAAACCTGTCAAATGTAGAAAGGCCTTTATAGCGTGGTTATGGAGAGGATGTTTCCCATGGTGGGGGAGTCTAAGACCAGAGGACATTGCCTCAAAATAGAGAGACGTCCTTTTAGAACGGAGGTAAGGAGGAATTTCTTTAGCCAGAGAGTGGTGAATCTGTGGAATTTGTTGCCACAGATGGCTGTGGAGGTCAAGTCATTGAGTATATTTAAGGCAGAGGGTGATAAATTTTTGATTAGTCAGTGCATGAAGGAATACAGGGAGAAGGCAGGAGATTGGGACTGAAAGTGAAAATCAATCCGCCATGATGAAATGGCAGAACAGACTCAATGGGCCAAATGGCCTAATTCTGCTCCTACATGTTATGATCTTATGGTCTTAAGAAAAAGTTAACCAATGGAAGAGCATACCCTCCATTGAAGACATCCAGATCTGAGCAACTGGATTTTGACAAGGAGGCAACATATGCCTCCCACAGAGTTGGAGACCTCTTCCCAGAAATGGGTTCAATGTGGCAATGCAGAACCAGGTGGTTAACACAAAAAAAAATCAAAAATTCATAATAACAGACCAACAAATTCAAGATGGTCAATGCAGAAAATGCCAAGAGAAACCAAAAGCAATCCAACACATTACAGGATCCCACAGCAGTTAAACTCAATCTAACTAATTACACAGGCACATTCAAGTGGCAAATATCAGTTACTAAATACTTGCTTTAAAATATAAACTCATAAAAGACACCTTGCCTTACTATAAATACAAGCCTGGTCCAGTTTCAGAGTCAGAATCCTACAAATTATATTATGTCTGATCTATTATTGCAGATAGGTCAAGCCATAATAACCATCCGGATATAACATTACTGGATAAGCAAACAAGAACAACTTACTGAAGAGATATCGCCACTCCAAACAAATATAACATACAGAAATCACTAAGTGAGAAACACCAGAAATATGCTGAATTAACAGAGGAAACTGAAAGACTGTGGAACATGAACAGGGTATACATTGTACCAATAGTAATATCTACAACTACTATCATCCCAAAGTGACTATGCAATAGTATTAAACAGTAGCCCTACACAGTAATCTTTATTAATAGCTCCAGAAAGCCACAATACTCAACACCACCAGTATTGTCTGCAAGTTCTTAGTAATTGAGAAATGAATGTGCTTGCCTATGACAATACTTCAGGTTTTACCAGCTTGAGTTAAGAAAAAAAAATAACAATTCAACAATAATAATAATAATAACTTTTCTATAGAGCAATTTTCATACAGTCAATATAGTTCAAAATTCTTTACAATGGGATAAAGTCAATAAAAGACAAAGTGATGTCAGTTAAAAGCAAGATTAAATAAATTGGTTTTGAACTAGCACTTAACAGTGTCAATTGCGTCTGCATCCCTTACAGTTCTAGGCATTGAGTTCCACAGTTTAGGAGCGTGGTTCAAAAAATGCCTTACTGCCAATTATATTTTGAGGGAGATGCTTTAAATTTAAGAGACCAACAGAAGAAGCCTGAGATCTCGAGCAGGATTATAAAACGGAAGCAATTGTGTGATGTTCGCTGGACCAGACCATTGACAGAGCTTTAGCAACAAGTAAGAAACATTAAAAATTGATTTTAAAAGATACAGGAAGTCAATGCGGAGTATTTAGGATTGGAGTGATATGCTCACTCATCCTGGCTTTAGTTAATAGTCCAGCAGCGGCGTTCTGAATGAGTTGAAGTTAGTCAATAGGTTGCTTTGGAAGGCCAGTAAGAAGTGCATTGCAGTAATTGAGACTATTCAATATAAAGGCATGATCTCATTTTTTTAGCATCATTATGTGACAGAACCCAAGACATTGACTCTTTCTCCACTAATGTTGCTTAATCTATTGACTGCATCCAACATTTTCTTTTTATTTCTTACTGTTGCCCTCTCTATTCATTTTTAGCCCATCCATTCTTTCAACATCCTTCTCTTTACTATGACATTAGCATCATTGTTTTCCTTTATAAAGAGATAGAAGTAATCACTAATATCTCTGCCATACCCTCTGTATTCATGCATAAACCTTCTCTGGATTTTTAATATATAATTCCCTTCCCTCCCCAAAGTACATAATAATTACTTACATGCCTACAGAAGATAGTTTTTATTTCATTTTATGTGAGCTGTCAGCATACTCTTATATTTTCCCTTTACCACTCTTACTCTTTTATTCCTTTCCTGCTGTTAGGAATGTACCTAGACTGTACCCAGAACATCGCCTTTTCCAACTCTTGTTCAATTACAGTTTTGCCAGACAATTTCAATCTCAGTTTATACTAGCTGAATCCACTTTCAACCTAGTAAACAGGCTTTCTTCTAGATAACTACTTTTATTCTTAATGAATCCCTGTCTTATTCAATAATTAAACTAGGCTTTATGATGCCATAGTCACTGTTCCCAAAATATTTTAATTAGAATTTAATACTCTTGAACGTCCTCTTTCACCTTACTTCTTCTTCTGATTGGTGATATACACCAGAAATTCTACCTATTATTTTCCCTTTCTCTAATAAGACTCTAATATCTGTTAGCTTTGTTCAAGGCCCCTAACATCATAAACTAATGATTGGATTTCTCAGCAATTTCTTTATGTATTTGTTCCTCTGTGTCCTAACTGCTAGTTGACATGCCAGAAATGTTTCCTACCTGAAATGTTGGCAGCAGCTGTGATGTGAAGGTTATCAACCTTGGCTCTGAGTTAGAAGACTGAGGACATAAGCCCCACTCTAGAAATCGACAACTAAGATGACACTCCAATATCATAATGTGGAAGATCTACACTGTGATACTGATTCCCAGTATTTCGATGTAAAGCTTTATTCAAATAGGAAAAGAGGAGCTCTCCCCAGTGCTCTTCCACTATTTATTGTTAAACTAACATCAGAAAAAAAAATAGATTACATGATAATTATCACAGTGTGGAAGCTTGCTGCGTAAATTAACTGCTGTGTTTCCTAAATTAAAACAGAATCATAATAGAGAAATATTTTGTGGTTGTAAAATGTTTAGGGTTGTGCTGAAGCTTTCAAAGTGTGCTGTAAATCAAGAACACAAGAGATTCTGCAGATGCTGGAAATCCAGAGCAACACACACAAAATGCTGGAGGAGCTCAGCAGGTCAGACAGCATCAATGGAAATGAGTAAACAGTCGACATTTTGGACCGAGACCGTTCTTCAGGACTTCGTAAATCAAGACTATCTTTTTGCAGATATCGAGAAGACCCTGATACCTTTTTCATTTTATGTTCATTCTCTGATCATCACCTAGAAAATTGCAATTCAGTCTACAGTGTTTCTACATTTACATAGCTGGGAAAACTATTGTGATGAGTTTGCCTAAGAGCACATATAGAAGAGCAGAATTCAGTCAATACAAGAGTTTATCTTTTCATGCAATGTTCTACTCTGTTGCGCCTGCAGGATAAGAGCGGTTGGAGAATGATGTTCACAACAGGGAGATATTATAAATATAAATTGTTTTCTTTGGTTTTGGACTGCAGCAGGAATCTCTCTTTTAAAGATACACATGGCAACCTGGGTCAAATGGATAACAGTTTCTCAAAGAATCAAACCAATTTCTTAATATTAGATATAATGAACATATTTCCTCATGTTTATATTTTTAGGAATTTTTTTTTCATGAAATTTGATCTGCTGTCTATAATTGGAGCAAGTATCTGATCTGGTAAGAATTGCTGCTGACACCAGAGAGGCAACTTAACCTGATATTAGCAGAATAATGGCATCAGAAGACACATGGCCATTGCTTTCAATGGAGAGTAAAATCACTATTCACTACCATCAATTGACAGGTATGTTACAGTAAAATAATTTTAATGCTTGCCTATTACTCATAACTGCTTACCAAATTGTATGGAGAGAAACTCTTTTGTAAAAGCTGTTTTGAATAGAAGAAATAGTTCAAGCACTTTCAGAAGCAGTGTGGCTGATTTAAATGTGACGGTTCCATTGCAGTGGCCATGGATTTCAGAGGTAGTGTCAAAGCAGCCTTGGTGAATTGCCGCAGTTAATTTTGTGGATTAAATGTCATGATGTGTCTTTGAGAGAATAAATGTTCAGAGTGATGAACGATATCAAGCAAGTCGCTTTGTCCTGGCAGATGTCTTGAATGTTGCTGCACAGGGGCGGCAAGGGGCGAGAATCCCATCCTCCTCCTGACTGCTGTGTTTCAGATGACGGAATTACCTTGGGGAGTCAGGAGATGAGCTACGTACCACATGACACCAAGCCTCTGATCCGTCTTAAGCCCCCAATATCTACTGTATAATGCTGGCCCAGTTAAATTTTAGGTCAATGCTAGCCCCACTCTCCCCCAAGCATGGGTTCCTTCACCTGTTCAGGAGTTGCAAATGCTGCGGTCAGTTCTCATAACCATTTGGAGCCGGATAAACTGGCTAAAGACCAGCTTTTGTGATGGCAAGGCAACTGAGACAGATCTTCTCATTGCAGGTAGTTGAACAAATTCGAAACTTGTCCCTGTCACTCCCATGCCAAGCTTTGCTCACTGAAGCTGGGAATACTCTGGGAGCCTCCTCTTCCCATTAGCTGTTAAATTGCCCACCACGATTTCTGACATTCTGCTGTGGCAGAGCCACAGAGCTTTAATCTGATCCGCTCGCTATGGCCTCATTTATTGCAAACAGCTCTTGTTTCTGGGTATGCATGTGTCATTCCTTTGCTGGCTTGGCATCTCATTTTTAGGTGCTGGTCATATTGAACCATTTTGATGGTAATAAGTGGACCCATGAGATTAAAGAGGGTGGCAAGATACAATGTGCTACTACTGATCTCAGTATTTTAGCCCATATTTTTGAGCTACCAAGTATGTTATATCTCTATTCCTATTATCATAACGATGCACAATGTAATGGAGGTGCGAAGAAATAAATTTGCTTCTTCAAGTGCAGTGCAGTGGTGAATTCTATCAGTATTGTCATGGACAGATGTGCCTGACACAGGTAAATTGGTAAGGTTGAGGTGAAGAAGGTAAGTTCTCTCACATTATCTGACAGCTACGTTCTTCAGAACTCAACCAGGTCAGTCAGTAGTGGTGATAACTAACAAATCCAGTTTCTCATCCTGAGCATGTCTGTACCCCTTCCTTCTTCTTTCAGGGGTTCTCTATTATGGAGAAATCTTGATTTATCATTTGAGGGAGGATGGTAGATGCAAGTTAGCAGAAAGGTCTCTTGCATGTGTTTGATTTGATGTTCTGAATCTTCGTGCAGCCTTGAATCAATGTTGAGAACTCCTGGGCCACTCATTCCTCACTGTAGAGTCACTTCTGGTGGGTTGTCCTGCTGGTAGAACAGGGATCATGATGGAGGAGTCTGGGGCTTTGACAGAAATGCAGTACATCATTCTGTGAAAAGGATCTGTAAGAGCTCTCCAAACTTGGTCACTTCAGAGGACTTGGGAAAAACATCTCACCTGGTAGTAACTCTGCCAGGTCTAAATCTGATTCAGTGTTGGATCAGCTGACAAATGTTATTCTTGACTTCTTTAAGTCTGACAGCTTGAACCAACAAAATGCTTCACCTGCCTTTTGAAGGGGTATTTAAGAGTGAACCTGACCCACTCATTACCCTCCATCTGCAGTTGCAAGCAGACCAGAGTGGAAAATTGTGGTGAATCTCCTTCTGTGAAGGACATTAGTGAAACAGATGATTTTCTTTTTTATAACAATCTTTTAACTTCATGGTCAGTATTGCTGAGATCAAGTGATTGCAAATTAGTTGATTATTTTATAAACCTGAATTCCCAATCCGCCAAGGTGGGATTTATGTATCTTCACATCTTCTGAGAAGGACATTATAGAGATCTGATACAATACTAAGGGAGTTCCACACTTCCACATCAGTGTTCTCATCTGTTCCCTCTTTGCCCTCCAGTTAGTTGTAAGGTATCCTGCTGCCATATTCGAAGGGTAGCAATAGTGCAGCCAACTGCTTCCTCCAATTCTCAACACTAGCAGGTTACCTTTTTAAAGTTCAAAGATCACCAAGTAAATTTAATATCAAAGTACATAGATGGTGCCATCTACAACCCTGAGATTCATTTTATTGCAGGTATTCACAGTAACTACAAGAAATACAATAGAATCAATGAAAGTCCATCCCCAACAGGACGGACAAGAACCATCTGCAGAAAATCAATAAATTGTACCGATACAAAAAGAAAAGCAATAAAATAATAGCAATCAATAAATAAGCAATAATTATTGAGAACATGTGATGAAGAGTCCTTGAAAGTGAGACAATAGTTCTGGGAACAGTTCAGTTATGGGTCAAGTGATGTTGAGTAAAGTTATCAACTCTGGTTCAAGATGGTTGAGGGGTAACAACAGTTCCTGAACTTGGTGGTATGGGTCCTTAGACTCCTGTACCTCTTTCCTGATGGCAGCAACGAGAAGAGAGCATGTCCTGAGTGATAATGGATGCCACTTTCCTGTGATAGTGCTCCATGTACAGTAAGTGAGCTCAGTGGTGGGGAGGGCTTCACCCGTAATGATCTGGGCTGTATCCACTACTCTTTGTAGGACTTCCCGTCCAAGGGAATTGGTTCTATACTAAGCTGTGATGCAGCCAGTCAATATATTCTCCACCACACATCTAAAGAAGTTTGTCAAAGATTTAGATGACATGCCAATTCTTCGCAAATCTCTATGAAAATAGAGGTGCAGCTATGCTTTCTTCATATTGACAGTTACATGCTGGACCCATGACAAATTCGCAGAAATGATAACAACGAGGAATTTAAAGTTGCTGACCCTCCCCACCTCTGATCCCCCGATAAGGGCTGGTTCATTTATCCATAGGTAGGACTCTATCCCAGACCATTCATCTGCCATTGCATGACAATAATGACTACATATCAAAAACCACTTTATCTGGTTTTAAAACATTTTGGGGTGTGGTGAAATAGTGCTAAGTGTTATATTATTTCACGTCTTTCTCATTTTCCATATTGCCAACACTAACCACTTCCATGCCTAAAGATCAAAAACTGGCTAAGCTATCATAATACTTCATGGAAAACACTTACATCAGGACTTCGTGGAATGCAATGTTGAATATGGAATTCCATCCGAACAAAATATTCGCTGGATAAGAAAGTATAATCTAATACACGGCTCTTTGCAATGCTTGCATTGAAGGAGAATTTAAACCTTGTATAATTCGCAACAAATTTAAAGATGAGGGAGGGATGGAGTCCAAAGCTGCCAAATTTAAAGTGAGGGAAGTAAACAACCTGGATTGCTCAAAGAAAGAACAACAGAATCTGAAATGGCTAACAATAGTCACACTGAATACTTGTCAGAGAATGTTATTGAGATTAAAGACGGGGAAAACAAAATAAAAAGACAAAACTTAAAGAATGAGACACCCTTCCCTGGAGGTGACTGGCTCAGGGATATTGATTGTTATATAATCTCTTTGGAACACAAACCTTTCAAGAAAACAAATTATCTTTATAAAATGCTGAAAATGTAAGAAAACTTAAATTCCTGAGAGGTAAACATGGGCAGAGGATGAAATGATATTCAAATGGAAATATTGGAGTTTGATCAAAAGGAAAATATCATAAAATAAACTGCACTTCCACTTGTTACCAATATCAATGGATCTCTTGAGGGCCTGAGTAATTTTATTTCAATTCTTTGATTTCTTATGTGAGCAAATTATTGAATAAATTGTGGGCAAAGAACCAGGGTCAATACATTTTAGCATATAGGAATGTATTAATAAATCTCTTTCCTAAGGGGAAGAACTTTGATTAAATGAACTCACAATTGAAAAATAAGGACATAGGAAATCATTCATGGCTGTTTGCGTTGAATGTGCTGTGAAATAGCAGCTGCACATCTGAAATCAGTGCAACCAAAATTCAGTTTAAAGGTATATGCTTGACAGTTAAACTTTGCACTTAGCAGAAGGGGGCACAGAGCTCATAGCCCTTGGAGTCTTTCTGATAACAGAACCTGTTAACATCCCCTAATTAATCTATTAAGAACTAAGCCTGCCTGAAGGTTATCCCAGATGTCAGGGCATCATGAAAGGACTCACATGGCTGTCATGGCATCCAATGCCATGGGCCACCCTTCGATTAAGCTACACCTACTCACTCAGATGTTTGTGGAAAACAAGTAACATACACTCAGAGTATCGGGTACCTTCTGTACGTAATGAAGTGGTCACTGAGTTATATTTGAGGTCTTCTGCTGTCAAGGTTCGGAGATGCTCTTCTGCACACCACTGCTGTAACATGTGGTTATCTGAATGACTGTCAGCTTGAACCAGTCTGGCTTTTCTCTTCTGACCTCTCTCACTAACAAGGCATTTTTGCTCTCTAGATATTTTTGATTTTTGCACCATTCTCTGTAATCTCTAACTTGGGGGTAGGATTCATGGATGGCTGAAGGTGTGGGAGCCAAGACAGGAGGTGATCCAAAGTGATTCAAAGAGGATTCTAAGATTACAGTGAGTGAAAATCCCAGGAGATCAGCAGTTTCACAGATACACAAATTACCTTGTTTGCCACCAACTATCATTTTGTGGTCAAAGACACTTAGATCACAATTCTTCCCCATTCTGGTACTTGGACTGAACAGCAACTGAACCTCTTGACCATGTATGCATGCTTTTATGCTTTGAATTGCTGCCACATGACCGGCTAATCAGATATTTGCATTAACGAGAAGTGTACCTAATAAAATGGCCACTGAGAGTATGTTGTAGGTCACATGAAGAGCTAGTCCCAAATCGTCCACAAAGAGCAGGATGGAACTTGTGATTGAAAGATCCCATGGCCATGTAAGTTTTGTAATCTTTGCTGCTTGAGTCATGACTAGTCACTTCTTATCCACCTGTAGGATTAACTCAGTTATTCTCTCTCCACACAGTTTACCTGATCAGCTCAACATTTCTAGCTTTCTTTTCCTTTCTCTCAGATTTCCATGAACTATTGTGGTCTGCATCTCACAATACTCAAATAGGTTCCTTTCTCTTCTACCCTCACTTTAAGCTCGTCCAGGCAAACCAGCCATGACTACAAACCATTCTTCACCCTCTCCTGGATGGCACCGGCAGCATTTGTGTTGCCCTGGGCAATCTTTGTTTCCACTCATTGGCAACTGCTCTTTCTCAAAGTTTGCAACCTCAGCCACATAACGCTTGCTTGTTTACTTTCCCAGAGGTAATGAAGAATGATTGATCTGAAATGATAACTGTTTCTCTCGCCACAGATGCCATCTAACCTGTTGAGTTTCTCCACAAATTCCTGCATTTATTTGTAAACTTTATAAATTCTGACATATCAATCAAATGATATGAATGACTGACAACTGTGATTTGTAATATCAGCATCAGAAATATTCTATTCACTTCAGTACTGGCTGCCCAAGAGGAAATTTAAATGTTCAAAGTCAATGATATCCCAAACAAAATTCAAATCTCTGGTGACTCTATGAGTCGTAGCAACAAATAGAGATATGCTACTGACAAATGTAGTTACATCATCAATGAAAATTTGGCTAGAGCTGTACTTGATTCATAAAGAATATATTCCCAAATTCCCACTTCAACAGAAACGCATGGTTAGCACATCATTAGTGTGCTGAACCGCAGGCAGGAAATAGCCAGAAGTTCTCTTACACAGGAACAGATAGCATTCAATGACTATATAGTCCTCTGTTAAATGAGAAGTACTCTGTTTCTTCACATAGTCATGGGCCCAATTCCAGACAAAATTGTAAAATTGAGGAGCAGTGGACTAAAGAAGGCAAGACAGCGTCTATACTTCATTAGGAGTTTGAAGAGATTTGGTATGTCAACAAATACACTCAAAAACTTCTATAGATGTACCGTGGAGAGCATTCTGACAGGCTGCATCACTGTCTGGTATGGGGGTGGGGGGGGGCTACTGCATAGAACCAAAAGAAGCTGAAAAGGGTTGTACATTTAGTTGGATCTATCTTGGGTACTAGCCTACAAAGTACCCAGGACATCTTCAAGGAGCGGTGTCTCAGAAAGGCAATGTCCATTATTATGGTCTCCAGCACCCAGGGCATGCCCTATTCTCACTGTTACCATCAGGTAGGAGATACAGAAGCCTGAAGGCACTTGATTCAGGAACAGCTTCTTTCCTTCTGCCAACCATTTCCTAAAGCCATGAACACTACCTCACTTTTTAATACATATTATTTCTGCTTTTTGCATGATTTTTAATCTATTCAATATACATATACAGTAATTGATTAACTTATTTTTTCTCTATATTACATAATGCATGGAACTGCTGCCGCTAAGTTATCAAAATATGCTGGTGATAATAAACCTGATTCTGATTCTGAATAGAAACTGGGGGGAGAAGGTAGTAAAGCACAGGATTCTTGGAAAGGCAGTCTTTGAGAGAAGGGCAAGGAGACAGTTTTGAGAGAGACAACAGATAACTATTGAAGCTAAATAAGCCAGAATCCAATTTGCAGACTATTATTTTCAATTTTCTGAACCATTCCATTAATTAAATCTTACAGAACAAAGAGGAAGTCAGCAAAATAAAATGGGCACCATTCACATTAAATGACTGTTTACTTGACACAAGAGCCCATTTTGGGATATTTACTTAATATTATGTAAATCACAAAACTTGTTATTGATTAGGACTGCGCCGGTTCCTGAAATATTATTTATTATCATTTAGCGATACAGCGTGAAGTAGGCCATTCCATTCCTTCCAGCTATGGCGTCCCAATTAAGCACAGGACAATTTACAATGACCAATTAATCTAGCCAGTATGTCTTCAGACTGTGGGAAGAGACCAGAGGACGCAGAGAAAACACACACTCTCCACGGGGAAGACGCATAGAGACAGCTTATAAGAAAATGACGATGAACAGCAAAAGCAACTTGTGCTCATGTAGCACTCTTGACATCACTAAAGCATCACAAAGTGTTTCACGAGAACATTATCAAACAGAACTTGCTGCTGTTATATGGTAAATATGAAAGCTGGTAACAAACAGCCCAGTCCGAGTAGTGCTTTCAAAAGAATTTTAAAGGAGGAAAGAAGATAGAAGAGGGCTAAATTTCAGAGTTTAGTCATCAGCATCTGAAGGCACCGCTTCCAACTGTGTAGCAATTAAAATCAGGAGGGCGCAAGAAGTCAGAGCAAGATAAGTACTGAAATGTTGCAGAATGAATACGTAGGGAGATCTCATTGCACTCCAAAGTTACTTATAGATGTTGTCTGATTCAAAACTACCAATGAAGTTATAAATATGCCTCTATTAACAGGCTGAAGGATCTCAAGTCTTTCCAGAATGAAGAAGACACTGTTTTGAACCAGATTAATAGGCAGTAATGAATGGGGTGAAAGCTGCAGAGCCAGCAACATCACAAACAAGCACTTAAGTGAGGATACTATGTGGGGATTCCTCCTCTTCAATTAATGTAGAAGATGTAGGTTGTCCATAACAAGTTCTTGCAACACTTTGCCTCAGAAATGCCTTTTGCAAATGCAATACAATCTGTTCATCACAGAGTTAACCAGCATCCAGTGTTCTTACACTAAGTATACAATTACCATACCTCCGGCATCATCAAATACCACTGAATAGATTGACAAGATCAGTATTTATTCAGAATTGTTTGCCATTTGTCCTTTTAATGCAACATGAATAATACAAGAAATAGAGAGAATTCTATCTAAGACTGAACATTTTAAATGGATGCATTGTTTAATTGTATTTGGGAGCATGGGACTGGTTGTTGAATAGAACATGTTGTGATTTAAGTTATGAGTTCCCAAGATTCAGATGAGCTTAATTTGAATTAACTTTCACTCAGGATTAAGAAAAAGAAAATTACATAAAAGCTGAGATTGTTTCTGAGGGTGAATTAATTTAACATACACGAACTTCAAACCAGAGAGTAGGGAAATGCTATGGACTGGTTTAATATTTTTAATACTGCTTTAGTATAAAATAGAAAGGAAGCGGGGAGAGAAAAATAGACAGGAAAGGGAAATCTTATTGTACCAGAGGAATCCTTGAAATTAAATCAGGATAAGGTAATATTTGAAAGGAAGTCATACTGCATATCATAGAAATGTTGCCAAGATAAAGATTTAGAAATAAGATATTTGGGTGCAATCTTGTCATTGCTGAGTTTTACCATTTTAAATTGTTAACTGTGATAATTCTGGGATATCAACCTTGGGCCAGGGGAAATAAATCAGCTTGCTTTAAGGGAATAAAGGGTAATGAAACATTAAAGTCAGTTAATATACAACTAATCCAAAAGAATAATGGAGCTAAATGGATGAGTTCAGTAAAGTGCTAGAAGGTTCTTCACTGTAATTACTAGCTGCATTACATTCCTTTATTTATTGGAAAGAGCAGTCTCCCTAATCTGAGGAATGTTGGATCTCTTTATTTGAAAAGGGAAGGATTACATGGGCAAGATTGTGAAAGATCTCACAAACCAAATTAATTTACTGAGATAAAGAAGACAGACAGAGAATAATGAAATAAAACATCATAAAACTATCACAAGGGTTTTGTACAATGGTTCTAATGCACAAAACCATTGAGAAGGAGAAACATCTTAGAAACAAGCAACATATTGGAATATATTAAATTATTTGAAGCGTGGAGCATGGCATCTGTATTGCATGTCAGCTATTCTGCATCGTTATATCGGTAAGCTCTGGTCTTTTTTCACTTATGGTAGGTTCTGGAGAAGAGAAACCAAAAAACGTGAAGTTGATTATTAATTGTAGCACAAGATGTCTGTAGCTTGTGACTGCTGAAGCTGTGAGGAGGCCAAGAGGTTTCTGGCCTACGACATGTAGGCCACGTAGTCACCTTGTCATGGCTCATGTACATGACAAGTCAACACTTCTGCACTTGGATGAGAAATACGCAGGAAATTCCACAAAGGGAAATGCAGGTTTTACTTCTTCTGTTGTCTCTTTATGTAACAACACTCTCTCTTACCTTAATGTATCCTGTGGCCTATACAAATTAAAAGGCTTAGTAAAAACAGGCAGTAACAAATATGATGTAGATGTTCAAAGTTCAAAGCACAAAGTAATTTCATTATCAAAGTACATGCACGTCACAGTATACAACCCTGAGGCTCGATTTCCTGTGGGCAGTCACAGTAAATACAAGAAACACAATAGAATCAATGAAAGACCGCCCCCAACAGGACAGACAATAACCAATGTGAAAAAAACTGTGCAAATACAAAAAGAGAGAGAAGAAAGAAATAATAATAATATTAATAAATAAGTAAGCAATAAATATTGAAAACATGAGATGAAGAGCCCTTGAAAGTGAGTCCATGGGTTGTGGGAACAGTTCAGTGATGAGGCAAGTGAAGAGGAGTGAAGTTATCCCCTCTGGTTCAGGAGCCTGATGGTTGAGGGGTAATAACTCTTCCTGAATCTGGTGGTATGAGTGCTGAGACTCCTGTACCTTCTTCCTGATGGCCGCAGCGAGAAGAGAGCATGGCCCTTGGTGATGTATGCTGCTTTCCTGTGACAGCGCTCCATATAGATGTGCACACTGGTGGGCAGGGCTTACCTGTGACAGACTAGGCCACATCCACTGCGTTTTCTAGGCTTTTCCATACCAAGCTATTATACAGCCAGTCAATATACTCTCCGCCACACATCTATAGAAGTTGGTCAAAGTTTTAGATAGCATGCTGAATCTTTGCAAACTCCTAAGAAAGTAGAGGTGTTGCCATGTTTTCTTTTGTAACGTTGCTCGGCAGTGCCTGATAACAACACCAACTTTGGCTCTGATCTTTGATGAAGTGTGCAACATTTCAGTAAGGGATAATACAGGGTAAAGTGAATTCATATAACGCTTTTCAATTTAGCCAACTTACTAAAGGAATTCAATATTATTCATAATACAACATTATTACAAAGTATCAATTTAAAACAGTTGATTACTTTTAACACTGGATAACCACTTTGTATCTCTTCTGGCTTTTATGGAAATAAAATTTTGAAGTTATTTAAACTGAGCTGATGACATTACTCCGCAGAATAAAAACTGCCCCGTTGTATGTTGGATTTATTCCGAAGAGGCAGTGCTTCTACCTTTATGTAAAATGGCGTGTGTTAACTGTTTCTGAGCCATACTAATGAGGAGGGCTTCAGATTCATCCATGACCTTCAATGAGTTGACTGGCATTGGTGGTGGGGACACGGATTTTGGACTCCAGCTCCAGGTTGGAACAGAGCAGAATGAGTTACGTCTGTCCTGAGCGCCATCTATTGATCAGTGGTAGAAAGTGCACTTGTAAGCGCAGTCATTTGACATTCACAATGAGGTGGTAAATTGGATTCAGCATTGGCTTGGTGTGGGAAAACAGAGAGTGATAGTAGATGGTTGCCTCACTGACAGGTGGCCTGTGACTAGTGGTGTGCTTACAGAGATCGGTGCTGGGTCCATTATTGTTTGTCTTCTATATTAATGATTTGGATGATAGTGCGGTAAATGGGATCAGCAAAGTTGTGAATGACTGCAAGGCTGGGGGCATAGTGTAGAGCAAGGAAGACGATAAAAGCTTGCAGTGGGATCTAGTCCGGGAAGAAAAATGGGTGAGAAATGGCAGATGGAATTGAATCTGGACAAATGTGTAGAACAAACTTTGGGAGAACAAACCAAAGTAGGACTTACACAGTGAATGTTAGGGCACTAAGGAGAGCAGTAGAACACAGGGATCTGGGAATACAGATCAATAATTCTTAAAAGTGATGTCACAGGTAGATAGGATTATAAAGAGAGCTTTGGGCACATTGCCCTTCATAAATTGGGGTATTAAGTACAGTATTAGGATGTTTTTACAGTGATGGTGTATAAAGTGTTGGTGAGGCCAACATTGTGAAGCATAGTACGCAGCTCTAGTCATCTGTCTACATTCTAGTTTGTAAACCATAGGAAGAATCATTGAATAAACTAGATAATGAGGTAGCAGCAAACTCACTGTAGATTATAAATTATTTTTACACCAACTGAACAGTGACCTGTTATAGAACTCAGATTCTGTTGACAGGCATTGACATGATGCTATCATGTGAGATTGATCAATGGAGGAGCAAACTGAAGATGGATCTTAAGAAGATCGGAATACTGGTCAACTCAAAAGGCCAAAAAAGAATTTCTTTCTATTTCCAGCTCATGATAAATATTTATAAAATATGCTCACCATGCCCACATCAGTGTAAGAGTTATTGGTTAATATGGTAGAAGAAAAAAGTACATAACACTCCCAAGGATATGAAGTGTTCACCAGAGACTGAATAAACAATGTAGGAGGGCATAAGGTGACGCAGAGTATTTTTCTCTGGGACAAAAGAAGGAAGGGGGATTAACAGCACCAAAATAGGTAAAATGACTGATTCGAATAGGTTCACTGGTAGAAAAAAAATGAAGCTTGAGAAAACATTAATCAAGCACTCTGGCGATTCAATATCTGGAAGGAAGACTGTATTGGAGTTCATGAGGGACTGCAAAAGTTTTAACAAGTTAGAGCTAATAACAATATTCTGTGGAACACAAAAAGCATTGTATAATTTGATGTTGCCTGCCTATAATGCCGAACAGCAGAAGAGTTTAGAAGCTCAAAGCAGTGTTAGAGGTATAGTTGACACCTTGCAAAAATAAATTAACCAAATTTTAATGATGTGTCTCTTCAGTGCACTTCAGTCAAACTGAACAAAGTAACTTACGGTATTTCACATAACGTTCACAAAAGCTGCAACCAAGCATAATGTTAACCCTCAAACTATACCTATGAATTGCATCATCTATTGGACAGTTCAAGTCTGAGGTGGAAGTATGTCTTTTTATTCAATAGGACAGAGGGGATTCATGTAAGATCTTTAAAAAAGCAAGTTATGATTCCATGAATAGAATTATCCCATGAAGAGGTAGATATCTCCATACTGCAACTCATGAACTTCAGCCATGCCACTGAAGAATGGGAAACAACAACAAATCCCATCATAGAGCACCTTTAACCTAAAGCCACATTACAGGACACATCACAGAGAAGACCAAGGCCTTGGCCCAGAACATCCAAACAGTCTAGATAAAGGATCTCAACTTGAAACACTGGCTGATCATTTCCCTCTACAGAACCTGCCGTAATAATTCATTATTATAAAGTGGGGAGAGGAAGATGGAGAAATGAAGGGTAATCAGAAGTGTGGGGCTTCAGCCACTCAAAGTCCAATGCCAAATTGTGTATCAAAGGGCATGAGATGCAAAGCCAATCCTGATGTAGAACGGAGTGTTCTGAAGGCTCAGTGCAGGAATGTTCACCTGGGCATTGAATAAGAAGCTGCGGTTGGAAGCAGTCAGTCTCATCCTTAGACTTTGACATAATGAGGATTGGAGCCAGAGGAACAGAAAGGCAGTTTGAGGTGCGTCTGAACAGCAGCCCTTACAATGTTCAACAGTCGGAAAACTGCAGCCTATCCTGATTTGATGGCAGAGAAGCAGTCTGAGTAGAATTAGGAGAGGAAATGTTGTGTTTTGTCAATGTAACGTGGAATTTAACTTCAGTCCTGTGGTAAACAGCAGTATTCTGATAAGGAACTGAAAGGGCGCCTGGAGATGGGCGACTGAGAATCGTTGTAAGTGGCTTGTTGTGAATAATTTTTTCTTGTTTTTTTGTATGTGCACAGTTTGTCTCCTTTGGTGCATCAGTTGCTTGTCAGTCTTCATTTGTGTGCAGCTTCTCATTGAATCTATTGTATTTCTTTGTCCTACTGTGAATGCCTGCAAGAAATTAAATCTCAGTGTAGTATATACTGTACAGTACATACTTTGATAATAAATTCACTTTGAATTTTGAACTTTGGGGAGTGCCTGAGTCATTGTGAATGGAACATACAAACACCATTGGCTCACTTCCAGTGCTGTCATCGGAACATTAGCTTGTATGAATAGATCACATATCCTCCGACTCACTCAGCCTATTAAGTTCACTGAATAAAAATCAGGGGGATATACAATAGGTGCCAATCTGGCCTAACGAGTTGATGCACAATCAATTATGTTAACCACACTAATAGCCATTACAAACTTGGATACATTACAGAAGGAAATGAGAGGGAATTAGACAGTAATAAAATGTTACCTTTGCTCCCCTGAAGTAAATTCCCAAAGTTGTAGACAATTAGCAGACATATATTAATGGGTAAGAAAGGCAATAATAAATCTTGCTGTATGCATTACAGATCACATCACCAGGCTATTCTATAATGCAGGTTTGAACAAATTAATGGAAAGTATGCAGCACTAATTCTCATAATGTAATCACAAAAATTATTAAACCTGGAATGTGCTAACAGTATTTTAACTTCCAAAACTTTTAAATAAATCTACCAAAAGGTGATTATCAGAATTTCAGGTAATTAAAACAAATGGATGGAGATTTTGTTCTGAAATCCTACTGGAATTGGTTATAGTCATGGTTTGTTAGCCTCACTTAGAGTGATTGTACTTATAGATTCCACACTATCCAGACAATGATTTGGGGGCACGTAGTTCTTGTGCACCATTTATGCCTGTTAACACCAAAATGAAAAGTATTCAGATGGAAATTTGTTTTCAATGTGTGGATAAGATAACATAAGAGTGATGAGGTTATTTCAGGCAAGCTCTTGTTTTAGAGACAAGTAAGTTAAGATCTACAGATTTCCTTTAGGGAAGCAGTTTGAGGGGCAGGAAGTTGCAACAGACAATGTGCTTCAGTAATTTGAGTTATTCATGTCATTAGTTACTTTTGGACATTTGACCTACAGAAGAGTTTACTTTGATGTTGGTAAAAGTTTCCCTTGCCCCAGCTCAATCTCCCTGAAAAAAAAGAAAATGACCTTATGCTGTTACATTACATTTCCTGATTCAACAAAGCTCCTCAGAAACATCACTAGACATTGAGTCAGCATACAACCGTGGACAAAGCATTCCTGTTGACATGTGTCACATTCCTTAAGCAGTCACAAGATGTTTTTTGGTAACTTTCCTTACAGATCCTCTATAAACAGTACATAACAAGAGCAAAAAAAAGGAATTGAATTTTTATAGCATTGTTCATGGCTGCAGGACATTCAATAAAATATTATTTGTAAAGTAGTCAACTTGCGTTGTAAGAAATAAGACAGCTAATGTGGAAAAGATGCTGAAGGAATTTGTGGGTGGGCAGCATCTGTGGAGGGAGAGTACAATCAATGTTTTGTGTTAAGACTCCTTATCTGGACTGAAAGGTTAAGAGGACAAGATTGGTATATAGAAGAGAAAGGGAGGGCTGGTGTAACAACTGGCAAATGATCCATTGCACACAGTGATATATTTCACACAGAATCTGTACAGAAAGCATCTGTGGAGGAATTTGTCGATATGGGGGTCAGTGGAGTGAAATGTATAATCAACGTTTCAGGTCAACACCCTTCATCTGCACTGAAAGATAAAGGGGAGAAAGCCAGTATAAAGATGTGAAGGGAAGAGCTACCAAGTCAAGTGTTCATTTATCATTGAAGTATGTATGCACTATACAACTCTGAGATAATCTTTTCCAGATAGTCATGAAACAAAGAAAACCAGGGAAGGTCATTCAAAGGGAAAACAGCAAGCCCTCTACCCGCTCAAAAAAAATGGCTACACAATCATCACCCCCCCAAAAACCCCTCCCCCACACAAAAAAACTAACGAAACGCACAAAGACAACAACCCCAAACTCACCTCCCTATACAAAGCGCAACAAAAGCATTGACCCCCAAACCCTCTCCCAGCCTCCCCCCCGCATAAATAAAGCAACAAGAACAAACAGACGAAAACACAGATTATAAAAACCATAAGATTGAGCAAGTCCGTAGTCCACAGTCCAATCCATACACATCCTCTGACATCATAGTGAGAGAGAGACAGCACTCGAACGCAGAGGCCTACCCTCCAGGTGCAGCGAGCCGCAGCAGAGGGGTCCCATCATCGATCGAAAGGCAGGCAGTCACCACTGAAACCTCAATCACCTTCCACATTCGCTTCGATGTTTCAATCTGCCTCATCGCTTTGATCGGCCATTAATGGACACTTCAGTCAGGGAAATGGAGTCGAACATTGGCTCGCCTTGAAGTTTCCTCGCCTTGAGGGTGCTCAAACTCACTTCCTGGAATCTTCTTGCAGACAGCAAAGTGCTGGATCATTCAATCGATCTCTAAAGCTCGAACAGCTCCAGGAACACACTTAAGATTAAAAACTGGTGTGAAAGACACACATAGAACATAGAGCAATACAGAACACAAACAGGTAAGTTCTCTGTATTGAACATCATGCTGAATTGCGAGTCCGTACAGGAAACATATCCCTCCACCCTGCATCTTTATGCATCTACCTAACGGCCTTTTAAACTTCACTATTGTTTCTGTTTTCACCACTAACACTAGCAGCACACTCGAGGCACTTAGCACACCCTGTGTAAAAGAACTTCCCTCACACATGTCTTCACGTACTTGACATTCTCACCCTGGGGAAAACATTCTGACTGTCTGACCAAAAGAAGCAGGAAAGACATCTCCAACAGAGCAGCACTCTGTCTGTGTTGCACTGTTTCTCTGTTTTAAATGGTGCATTTGTTGTTGTCAATATCTTAGTTGCCTTTGTAAGGAAGATCATGCAGGGCAGTCTAAGACAACTAACTTTCTGAAATGTCTGACACCTTAAATTGTTAGATTAAACAGGTGCCTTGTACACTTTAAAATTTGCAACTGTCCCACCCTAATCTTGAACAAAAGTAAACAGGGCTTAGATAGATAGATAGATAGATAGATAGATAGATAGATAGATAGATAGATAGATAGATAGATAGATAGATAGATAGATAGATAGATAGATAGATAGATAGATACTTTATTCATCCCCATGGGGAAATTCAACTTTTTTCCAATGTCCCATACACTTGTTGTAGCAAAACTAATTACATACAATACTTAACTCAGTAAAAAAAATATGATATGCATCTAAATCACTATCTCAAAAAGCATTAATAATAGCTTTTAAAAAGTTCTTAAGTCCTGGCGGTAGAATTGTAAAGCCTAATGGCATTGGGGAGTATTGACCTCTTCATCCTGTCTGAGGAGCATTGCATCGATAGTAACCTGTCGCTGAAACTCCTTCTCTGTCTCTGGATGGTGCTATGTAGAGGATGTTCAGAGTTATCCATAATTGACCGTAGCCTACTCAGCGCCCTTCGCTCAGCTACCGATGTTAAACTCTCCAGTACTTTGCCCACGACAGAGCCCGCCTTCCTTACCAGCTTATTAAGATGTGAGGCGTCCCTCTTCTTAATGCTTCCTCCCCAACACGCCACCACAAAGAAGAGGGCGCTCTCCACAACTGACCTATAGAACATCTTCAGCATCTCACTACAGACATTGAATGACGCCAACCTTCTTAGGAAGTACAGTTGACTCTGTGCCTTCCTGCACAAGGCATCTGTGTTGGCAGTCCAGTCTAGCTTCTCGTCTAACTGTACTCCCAGATACTTGTAGGTCTTAACCTGCTCCACACATTCTCCATTAATGATCACTGGCTCCATATGAGGCCTAGATCTCCTAAAGTCCACCACCATCTCCTTGGTCTTGGTGATATTGAGACGCAGGTAGTTTGAGTTGCACCATATCACAAAGTCCTGTATCAGTTTCCTATACTCCTCCTCCTGTCCATTCCTGACACACCCCACTATGGCCGTGTCATCAGCGAACTTTTGCACATGGCAGGACTCCGAGTTATATTGGAAGTCTGATGTGTACAGGGTGAACAGGACCGGAGAGAGTACGGTTCCCTGCGGTGCCCCTGTGCTGCTTACCACCGTGTCAGACCTACAGTCTCCCAACCGCACATACTGAGGTCTATCTGTCAAGTAGTCCACTATCCAATCCACCATGTGAGAGTCTACTCCCATCTCCGTTAGTTTGTGCCTTAAGATCTTGGGCTGGATGGTGTTAAAGGCACTAGAGAAGTCAAGGAATGTAATCCTCACAGCACAACTGACCCCATCTAGGTGAGAGAGTGATTTGTGCAGCAAATACGTGATAGCATCCTCCACTCCCACCTTCTCCTTATACGCAAACTGAAGAGGATCCTGGGCGTGCCTGGTTTGTGGCCTCAGATTCTGTATTATCAACCGCTCCATGGTCTTCATCAAGTGAATAAAATTCTTGCTTAATATATAAGGTGCAAAACATTATTGGATAGATATAAACTGAAGAGTTTACTGATAGATTGAACACATAGACCTGAGACAAAGAAGAAACAGGCTGAATGATTGAGCGGAGAGGTTCAAATGTGTTCAGTTGAAATCCCTGTTGTTCCATGACAAGAGTCAATAGATTTTTCATTGGTGACAAAACAAACAAAATGGGAAGTTATAAAGATTGCAAGAAGTAAATTTTAAATTAGACAACATGTAAGAAAACTGGATGCTGATAAATTCAATGAAACGTGTTCTTAAGATAATATTTTACATTATGCTCCAACAGAGGGCCAATCGTTTCAACACTCCATCTGTTTAATGAAAGCATATAGCAATAGTAAGTGAGATGTAATTATACTGGAACATCCTGTCTTGAGTGTAGCATATCCTACCGCCTAGTGCTGCAGTAACTTTTTGGGAGATATCAGAATCAGAATCAAAATCAGTTTGAGAAATACATTGTTTTGTAACAGCAGTACATTACAATGCATTATAAAAAATTAAATTACAATAGGAGCTGCCTACAATACTGTGCAGAAGTCTCATACACATGCAGAATATATAGCTAGGGTGCCACAGTACATATTTGTCAAACTAGAGCAGAGAGCACGTTTGTATATCTGGTGGGAGCAAAGGATGTTGGGAATGGCAAGTGTGGAGAGCTGTGGGATGAGTGCGGGACTGGTGGCACAGAAGGAGTGCCAGGGGCGAGGTAGGGAGAGGGTGGAATGGGTGCAGGCACACCCAGCTCTGAGACATCAGGTAAGGTCATTTGATTCCAAACAATTGGGTTATTGATCATCACAGAGTGTCCCTCTGGTGTTTCCGGTTCCGTTACCCTTTTCCCAACCATGATTCCCCTCTTTCTGCCCCCTTCCCAGTCTCAGTCCACAATGGAGGCACACTGTTGTAGCAGCCATCGTCTGAGTGGGCAGAGTCAGAGTGATGATCTTGAGGCTTTAGCTCTCTGAGGCTTCAGCAAAGGAAAGCTTCAGTCAGAGAATGCAAATGAAAGAAAAGCTCAATTTTTTTTTGCCTGACCTTCTCTATATCTGCTCAGCTCAGACAGTAGGGATGACAGTGCAATGCTCTTCTTGCAGAATGTGGGAAGACAGGGAGACCTCCAGTGTCCCTGACGACTACAGCTGCGAGGAGTGCATCCAGCTGCAGCTTCTAACAACTTGGAGCTGGAACGAGATGAACTCCAGATCATTCGGGAGGCTGAAGAGGGTGATAGAAAGGACATATAGAGAGGTAGTTACACTCAAGGTGCAGGACACAGGAAATTGGGTGACAGTCGGGACGGGAAGGAGGTTAAGGAGCCAGTGCAGAGTACCCCTGTGGCCAGCCTCCTCAACAACATATTGGATGTTGTTGGGGTGGGTGGGGGTTTGACCTAACAGAGGAAAGTCACAATGCTCAGGTCTCTGAAACTGAGCCCAGCTCCGTGACACAGACAGGAAGGGGAGAGAAGAGGCACTGTGTGGTGAGTGCAGATTTGTTAGGGGATCAAACAGGAGGTTCTGTGGGTAAGAACAACATTCCCGGATGGCATGTTACCTCTTGGGTGCCAGCACCCTGGACATCTTGGATCGAGTCCTCAGCATTCTTATAGACAATAGACAATAGGTGGAGAAGTAGACCATTCGGCCCTTCGAGCCTGCACCGCCATTTTGAGATCATGGCTGATCAATTCCTATCAATACCCTGTTCCTGCCTTGTCCCCATATCCCTTGATTCCCCTATCCATAAGATATCTATCTAGCTCCTTCTTGAAAGCATCCAGAGAATTGGCCTCCACTACCTTCCGAGGCAGTGCATTCCAGATCCCCACAACTCTCTGGGAGAAGAAGTTTTTCCTTAACTCTGTCCTAAATGACCTACCCCTTATTCTCAAACCATGCCCTCTGGTACTGGACTCTCCCAGCATCTGGAACATATTTCCTGCCTCTATCTTGTCCAATCCCTTAATAATCTTATATGTTGCAATCAGATCCCCTCTCAATCTCCTTAATTCCAGCGTGTACAAGCCCAGTCTCTCTAACCTCTCTGCGTAAGACAGTCCAGACATCCCAGGAATTAACCTCGTGAATCTACGCTGCACTTCCTCTACAGCCAGGATGTCCTTCCTTAACCCTGGAGACCAAAACTGTACACAATACTCCAGGTGTGGTCTCACCAGGGCTCTCTACAAATGCAAGAGGATTTCCTTGCTCTTGTACTCAATTCCCTTTGTAATAAAGGCCAACATTCCATTAGCCTTCTTCACTGCCTGCTGCACTTGCTCATTCACCTTCAGTGACTGATGAACAAGGACTCCGAGATCTCTTTGTATTTCTCCCTTACCCAACTCTATACCGTTCAGATAATAATCTGCCTTCCTGTTCTTACTCCCAAAGTAGATAACCTCACACTTATTCACATTAAACGCCATCTGCCAAGTATCTGCCCACTCACCCAGCCTATCCAAGTCACCCTGAATTCTCCTAACATCCTCATCACATGTCACACTGCCACCCAGCTTAGTATCATCAGCAAATTTGCTGATGTTATTTTCTATGCCTTCATCCAAATCGTTAACGTAAATGGTAAACAGCTGTGGTCCCAATACCGAGCCCTGTGGCACCCCACTAGTCACCACCTGCCATTCCGAGAAACACTCATTCACCACTACCCTTTGCTTTCTATCTGCCAACCAGTTTTCTATCCATGTCAATGCCTTCCCCCCGATGCCCTGAGCTTTGATTTTACCCACCAATCTCCTATGTGGGACCTTATCAAATGCCTTCTGAAAATCGAGGTACACTACATCCACTGGATCTCCCCCGTCTAACTTCCTGGTTACATCCTCGAAAAACTCCAACAGATTAGTCAAGCATGATTTACCCCTGGTAAATCCATGCTGGCTCGGCCCAATCCTATCACTGCTATCTAGATATGTCACTATTTCATCCTTAATAATGGACTCTAGCATCTTTCCCACCACCGATGTCAGGCTGACAGGTCGATAGTTCTCCGTTTTTCTCCCTCCCTCCTTTCTTAAAAAGTGGGATAACATTAGCCATTCTCCAATCCTCAGGAACTGATCCTGAATCTAAGGAACATTGGAAAATGATTACCAATGCATCCGCAATTTCCAGGGCCACCTCCTTTAATACCCTAGGGTGCAGACCATCTGGACCTGGGGATTTGTCAGCCTTCAGTCTCATCAGTCTTCTCATCACCGTTTCCTTCTGAATGTCAATCTGTTTCATTTCCTCTGTTACCCTATGTCCTTGGCCCATCCATACATTGGGAGATTGCTTGTGTCTTCCTTAGTGAAAACAGATCTAAAGTGCTCATTAAATTCTTCTGCCATTTCTCTGTTTCCCATAACAATTTCACCCAATTCATTCTTCAAGGGCCCAACATTGTTCTTAACTATCTTCTTTCTCTTCACATACCTAAAAAAGCTTTTGCTATCTTCCTTTATATTCCTGGCTAGCTTGCGTTCGTACCTCATTTTTTCTCCCCGTATTGTCTTTTTAGTTAAGTTCTGTTGTTCCTTAAAAACTTCCCAATCATCTGTCCTCCCACTCACCTTAGCTCTGTCATATTTCCTTTTTTTTAATGCTATGCAGTCTCTGACTTCCTTTCTCAACCACTGAGGCCCCTTTCCCCCCTTTGAATCCTTCCTTCTCTGGGGGATGAACTGATTTTGCACCTTGTGCATTATTCCCAAGAATACCTGCCATTGCTGTTCCACTGTCTTTTCTGCTAGGCTATCTGTCCAGGCAACTTTGGCCAGCTCCTCCCTCATGGCTCCATAGTTTCCCCTGTTCATCTGCAACACTGACACCTCCGAGCTGCCCTTATCCTTCTCAAATTGCAGATAAAAGCTTATCATATTGTGATCACTACCTCCTAATGGCTCCTTTACTGCGAGATCGCTTATCAAATCCTGTTCATTACATAACACTAAATCCAGAATAGTCTTGTCCCTGGTCGGCTCTCGTACAAGTTGTTCCAAGAATGCATCCCGTAGGCACTCTACAAACTCCCTATCCTGTGGTCCAGCACCAACCTGATTCTCCCAGTTCACCTGCATGTTGAAATCCCCCATAACTACTGCAACATTACCTTTGCCACATGCCAATGTTAACTCCCTATTCAACTTGCACCCAATATCCATGCTACTGTTTGGTGGCCTGTAGACAACACCCATTTGGGTCCTTTTGCCCTTACTGTTCCTCAGTTCTATCTACACAGACTCTACTTCTCCTGACCCTATGTCCCCCCTTGCAAAGGACTGAATCTCATTCCTCACCAACAGGGCCACCCCACCCCCTCTGCCCACATTTCTGTCCCTACGATAGCACGTATACCCTTGTACATTCATTTCCCAGGTCTGATCTCCCTGCAGCCATGTCTCCGTTATCCCAACAACATCATAGTTACCCATTCGCACCTGGGCTTCAAGCTCATCCGCCTTATTCCTGACACTTCGTACATTCAGATATAGAATTGTTAACCCATTTCTCCTCTCTCTGTTTGAATCGCTGCCTATTGTGCTTAACCCAGCTCCCTGAACTCCCATCGGGCTATACGCCCCTAGAATTTTGTTGTCCTTCCTACATTTACTTATTCTTTCAACACATTTAACTCCACATGAACAGCCAGAGGTCATGGACCACGTAGGTACCAATGACATGGGTAGGACATTTGACGAGGTTCTCCATAGGAGTTCAGGGAGTTAGATGCCTAGTTAAGGGGTAGGACCTCCAGGATTGTAATCTCAGGATTGCTACCCATGCCACATACTAGTCAGGCTAGCACGAGGAAGATTATGCAGTCTAATGTGACTAAGGAATTGGTGTAGGGGGGAGGGCATAAGATTTTAGGATCATTGGGCTCTCTTCGAGGGAAGGTGAGACATGCACAGAAGGGGTGGATTGCACCTGAACTGGAAGGGAACTCATATCCTAGGGGGAAGGTTTGTTAACGCTGCATGGTGGGGTTTAAATTAGAGCTGCAGGAGGATGAGAAACAGAGTGCCAGATCAGTCAGTGGAGAGATTGTGGAGGCAGATGTTGGTAAGACCTCAGACAAAGTTAGGGATCAAAGGGTTGAGCATGGTGTGACTGGTGCCCTGAGCTGCGGATACTTCAATGCAAGAAGTGTCGTAGGAAGGGCAGGCGATAGTGCTGAAGATGAGGCAGCTGGTTTACAAACGGAAGCAATGTGTAGCGAGGAGAGGCTGATGATAGGACAAAATTGCAGTCAACAGGATGAATTACAATGTAAAAGGTGGACAAAATTGAAAATGGTGAATACAGAACTAAAGGCGTTATATTTGAATGCGCGCAGTATACGGAATAAGATAGATGAACCTGTAGCACAGTTGCAGATTGTCAGGTATGATGCTCATCATGGCTGAAGGAAGGTTATAGCTGGGAGCTTAATGTCCAAGGATACACATTCTATCAAAAGGACAGGCAAGCAGGCAAAGTGGGTGGCATTGCTCTGTTGGTAAAAATCAAATCAAATCATTAGAAGGAAATGACATGAGGTCAGAAGGTGTTGAATCACAGTGGATAGAGCTAATGAAGTGCAAGGGTAAAAAGACCCTGATTGGAGTTGTACGCAAATCCCAGAACAGAGGTAAAGATGCGGCTTACAACAGAAGATGGAAAATGTATACCAAAAAGGCAATGTTGCAATAAGTCATGGGGGATTTCAATATGCAGGTAGAATGGGAATTGGAACAGGTTGGTGCTGGATTCCATGAGGGGGAATTTCTATAATGCCTACAAGATAGTTTGTTAGAACAACTTGTGGTTGAGCTCACTAGGGGATCAGCCATTCTGGATTTGGTGTTGTGCAGTGAACCAGAATTGATTAGAGAGCTTAAGGTAAAAGAACCCTTAGGGCAATTTATCAAAATATGATTGAATTCATCCTGAAATTTGTGAAGAAGAAGCAAAAGTCAGCTGTATCAGTATTACAGTGGAGAAAAGGGAATTACAGAGGCATGAGAGAGGAGCTGGCCAGATTTGAAATGAAAAGAGCACTGGCAGGGATAATGGCAGAGCTACAATGGCTGGAATTTCTGGAAATGGTGGTCAAACTGAACAAGTATTTTGCATCAGACTTCACTGTGGAAGACACTAACAGTATGGTGGAATTTCCAGGTGTCATGGGTCACGAAGAGTGTGAAGTTACCATTTTTCTCTAAAGGTTAATTTGCTGATTGAGTCTGTGGTGAAGAAGGCAAATGTGATGTTAGCATTCATTTCAGGAGGACTAGAATATAAAATCAAGGATATTATATTGAAACTTTATAAAGTATGGCTTCATTTGGAGTATTGTGAGCAGTTTTGGGCCCCTTCTGTTAGAAAGGATGTGCTGAAACTGCAAAGGATTCAAAGGAGATTCACAGAAATGATTTCTGGATTGAACAGCTTGTCATATGAAGAGCGTTTGATGGCTCTGGGCCTGTATTCACTAGAATTCAGAAGAATGAGGGGTGACCTCACTGAAACCTATCAAATGGTGAAAGGCCTTGATAGAGTGGATATGGAGAGGATGCTTCCTTTGGTGAGAGAGTCTAATACCAGACAATACAGCCTGAGAAGGGATGGGTGCCCTTTTAGAACAGAGATAAGAAGGAACTTCTTTAGCCAGAGAGTGCTGAATCTGTGGAATTCTTTGTCACAGGCAGCTGTGAAGGCCAAGTCTTTATATATATTTAAAGCAGAGTTTGATAGAATCTTGACTGGTCAGGGCTTGAAGGGATACAAGGAGAAGGCAGGAGATTGGAGTTGAGAGTAAAATTGGATCAGCCATGATGAAATGGCAGAGCAGACTGGAATGGGCAAAAGGCTTAATTCTGCTCCTTTATCTTAAGGTCTTATATCAGAATCAGGTTTATCATCACTCACAAAGTTCTTGTGAATTTTTTTTGCTCCAGCAGTACAGAGCAAAACATACAATTACAACAGTTCGGTGCAACGGTCTTTGGCATTCTCATTATATATGTGTGCCTAAGACAGCACTGTATATGTAAAACTAAATAAAATAACAAGTGAAAAGGGGAGAAAAAAATAGTGAGGTAGTGTTCATGGGTTCATTGTCCATTTAGAAATCTGATGGTGGAGGGGACAAAGCTGTTCCTGAAACGTGCAGTGTGTGTCTCTTCAGGCTCCTGTATCTCTTCCTTAATGATAGCAATGACAAGAGGGCACGTACTGGATGATGGGGGTCCTTAATGATGGATGCTGCCTTTTGAAGATGTCCTGGATGCTGGAGATGCTAGTGCCCATGATGGAGCTGACAGAGTTTATGACTTGCTGCAGCTTTTTCCAATCCTGCGCAGTGGCCCCTCCATACCAGACAGTGATGCAACCAGTTAGAAGGCTCTCTGTGGTAAATTGGTAGAACTTTGTGAGAGTCTTTGCTGACATACCAAGTCTCCTTAAACTCCAAGTGAAATATAGCCATCGTTGTGCCTTCTTTCTAATTGCATCAATATGTTAGGTCTAGGATAGGTGTTCACTGATCTATCCAGGACATGCAGGAAATTAAAACTGTTCACCCTTCCACTGCTGCTCTCCCAGTGTGGACTGGTGTGTGTGTTCATCACCTTCCTCTTCTTGAAGTCCACAATCAATTCCTTGGACCTACTGATGTTGAGTGCAAGGTTGTTGCTGTGACACCACGCAACCAGCTGATCTATCTCGCTCTTGTATTTCTTCTTGTCACCATCTGAAATTCTGCCAACAGTGGTTGTGTCATTGGTAAATTTATAGTTTGAACTATGCCTAGCCACTCAATCATGAGTGTGGAGAGAGCAGAGTAGTGCTCTAGCAGGTATCTTTGAACTGTGCCAGTGTGGATTGTGAGGTGTTAATTCTGATCTGCACTGACCGTGGTCTCCCAGTGAGGAGGGCAAGAATCCAGTGGCAGAGGGAGGTACAGGGGCCCAGGTTTTGGAGCTTGTTGATTAGAACTGAGGGTGTGATTGTATTGAATGCTGAGCTGTACTCAATAAACAGCAGCCTGGTATAGGTATTGCTATTGTCCAGATGATATGGTAACAAGACCTTTTTTTTCAGTTGCATAAATATTTTATTGGTCTTAATTTGCTGGAAACTTGTGCAATGAAAAGCGAGCATCCCCAATAAATGACATTATCACAAAATGGGAATTATTATACACAATTAAAGTATGATTTTTCATAAATAATAAACACATCCTCCAGACGATATCCTTGGTTCTACCCCTCTTTAGTGGAATTTGAAGAATTAATGCCATTGATTGCTACAGCTTTTATACTATTAAAAAGAAAGATTGAGTTTTGCTTCACATTCAAGTTTATTGTCATTCAACCGTATACACATACACCGCCAAACGATACAGCGTTCCTCCAGACCAAGGTGTACAACACAGTACATATAACTCACATGCAACACCTACAGTAATATTACCACAAATAAATTAACATATAATAAAATACATTCCAGAAGACTGACATTTCAATTGGATTTAAATTGAATTTATTGTAAGGTTCTCTTGCTTGTCTCTAAAGCTTGTAATTATCTGGGACATCACAGAATCGTTTTTGTTTTGTAATCCTGCTCAAGTCCTCAGGTCTTCTTCCGCCAGTCTCTTAAATTTAAACAATCTTCCCAAAACATAATTGGCAGCTCAGCTTTTTTAAGGTATTGGAATTCAATACCTAAAACTATAAGGAATGCATATTTAGTTGACACTTTTAAATGCCAGCTCAAAACCTATTTGTTTAATCTTGCTCATAGCTAACAACTTTTTGTTTTTTATTTTCATGTTTTTTTTCTATTTTATTTTCACGTTTGCACTTTATCCTATTGTAAAGCAGTTTGAACTACATCGTCCATATGAGAAATGCTATATAGATAAGGTGCATTTGCAACACACATTTAAAAGTAAACAGCATAATGTACAGTAACTGGTGCTTCACACGTGATGAGACCTGGGCGGTGGCAGGGAATTCAGTCGTCTGACAGCCCGGGAAGCTGCTTCCCACAGTAACAGTCCTCGTCCAAATGCTCAGTAAATTCAGGGAAGCATTTGCTCAGGTATTGCTTTTACTGGCCTGTTTTAGGAGCGCATTCAAGACTTTATATTTGGCTGAGTTCTTTGTACAGTTGCCTTTGAGTCAAAAGTTTGTGAGTTGTAGTTCTACTAGAGACTGGTGAGACTTGAGGACAAATCCTTGGTTAATGCCTTAGTGCTGTACTGCAGAAGCACTGTGCTCAGTGTCACCTTCTAGAAGCCCTCCTTGTCCTTTCAAGTGGATGTAAAAATGCGAGCTGGGGGCATCAACCCTGTGCCTGACCAGTATCTTACTCATCTGCCATTCCTCTCTATCTGAGGTAAAGTTTTAGGATTCTGAGGTAGCCATTGAAGTCAGTGTGGAGACTACAGACAGAGCAGAAGATGCCTGACATAGAAGGTAAAATAATGCTGCCACTCCACTGCTTTTTTGTGTTCCAAGGACGTGGCTTTGAAGTACTCAATAACATTCCAAATGCTTTTTCTTCGCATTGTGAGGATGGACAGATTTCCAGGGACTGGTAGGATACTGCATTTCTTCAAAAAGGCTTCAGCTCATCATCGTAACTTTCCATCTATCCAGGTAGTCACTTCCCATGGTCGGAAAAGAGTGTCAATATCAGGAATCTGGTGTCAGGTATCCACATGATGTATCCAGTTGAATGTAAAGGACTGAGTGTAATTACTGTTGGATGGGATATGTAACCAACTGAGTGTAATTACTGAAGATGGGATATAGTTGGCCTGGAAGAAAATACTAAGCTGGTGCATTTATTCTTCCAATGATGTGGAAAATTTTGCAGAATGCACATTGGTGGCATCCTTCCAGACCTTTGAGCTGCCTGCTGTAGGCAGTACAACTTCAGAAACACATAGAAGATCAGGGATCCCTACTGCCCAAAGATCAAGAGCTTTAATGCTGCCTGACCTTTATGTCAGGCATAAGATCTTGGTCTTCAAGTATTGTTTCTCTGTTAATCAAATGTGCTGGTGTACTGAAGATGTAGTTGAATCTGCCTTTGGTGAGAGATAACAGGTAGTCTGTGTTTTCTACAGTTTAATCAGAAACCTTTTCTGTCTAATGTGTGCACTGGGGGCAGGTGGGTGGATACTGTTTGTCATGAGGATAATGTATGCAAGCCCATCCTCTCATCCTTTCACTGGGCAATTGCTTGGAGCTTGGCTTCTGAATATCAACAAAAGCAAACACCATCTGCATACTGCAGCTTTAACATTGAGATTTAGGGACTTTGGTTCTAGAGCATAGAAACTGTAAGTTGAGCAGTTTCCCATTAGTTCTGAAAAATGGCTCAACACCTGTGGAAGGATTGTTGGAGATAAAAAGTTTGAGAAATGTTTTATTTGGGCAATGGCACAGCCTTGTTTGACAGTGATCTCCACTGGCATTGGTTCTGTTGCTAACCTGTTGGTCAGTATCCGACCTATATGCTGTCTTGGAGAAATGTAAAATGGAGACAAATTTCTGTGGACAGCTGAAGATGAAGAGTATTCCACTATCCCTTCCAGTTGCTGTAATCAAACGGTTTCAGTGAATTAGAAGAGACTTAGATTGCATTTTTTGCTTCTGTTTGCATTTTTTAAATTTTCCTCAACTGACATTTAAAAAAATGGACTTTCTGGTCATTATCTCCTTATTGTTTGGGAAACCTTCTGCTTAAATGGGCTCAAAGTCGAGAAAATCTGCAGATGCTGGAAATCCAAAGCACGCACACAAAATGCTGGAGGAGCTCAGCAGGCCAGGCAGCATCTATGGAAACGAGGAAAGAGTCGACGTTTCAGGCGAGACCTTCCCGAGATGTTGATTGTTTACTCCTTTCCATAGATGCTGCCCGGCCTGCTCAGTTCCTCCAGCATTTTGTGTGTGTTGCTTCAATTGGCTGTTGTGTTTCTTACAGCTGTATTTACATTTGAAAGCTAGTTAAAAGCTGTAAAGCATTTAAAATTATCCTGTTATGAAAGAAACTACATTTATTCAGCATAACTATCCAAGAAGGAGAAAGGGGCAACAATTTGTTCAATAAGGCAGTCTAATGTAATACCTACTGTAGAAGGTTATGCATATTTCCAGTTTACCAAAAAGCTTTTCATTTTGTAAGCAGATGAAATGTCTCTAAGCCAAGGGAAAAAATACTTGGAACTAGACACAGTTGGAAAGAAGCATCTGATGCACAAAAGAACATGTTCAGATTCACAGCAGAACAGCGGCAAATTATTTTACCTCAAATCCCAGTATCTCAGCCAGTCCCCATCTGAAGATAAGTCACAGAAACTGCATAAGAGGCATTTATAACAATAATATAAGTTGCAAATGTCCTCACAGAGCCATAAATCTTTCAAATAGAGAGGTTGGAAATTCCAAATGAAGTACATGGCCCTGGTAGGTGAAAGCCTGATCAGATTAAGGTAAGACCACAACTTTTTAAAATTTAATTTTTATTACAGTTCTCATGCAGCATGCAAAGAATACACAATAGGTTTTTAACACAGTTGTACAGGTTACAATAAGGAATTCTTCAGTCAAACTTTAAATTTTCTAGGTGTAACAATTTCGACTCAAGTAGCTCAGTGCACCCATTGCCTCCAGAAAGGAATCACAGATTTGGTTGTTTATTGGTTTATTGCGTCGGCATAGGAATTAACTTTGTGACTGGCAGGCATTACCTAAATGTGGCCTCCACCACATCAAGCCAGTCTTAACCTTTTAAAGGGAAGGTGCAATAAAGCTGCAACAATAGGCTACTAGTGGACCTTGGAGATATTGAAGAAAGGTACAAGATGGGAGAGAGTTTTACACACCATGGTTTTAGAACATTGAACAGTACAGGACAGGAACAGGGACTTTAATCCACAAAATGTATGTCTAATTAAGTTAAATCTTTTCTACTTGTATCATCATCCATATCCATCCATTTTCTGAACATTCATGTTCAAAAGTTCAAAGTCTCTTTTAGTATAAAAGTACACAACTCTGAAATTCTTCTTCTCCAGATAGTCATGAAACCAAGAAAGTAAGGAATGGCATCACAATCAACAACCCGCAAATCCCCTTCCCCTGCACAAAAGAATGAAAAAGATCAGGTGAAAAACACAGAATATTAAAAACTATATGACTGAAAAGCAGTCTATAGTCCAAGTCCACATCCAAAAAACAGGAAACCTGGGCAACATTCTCTGAGCAGAGTGGCAGGCTCTCGCCTCTCCAGCACAAAGCGATTCCTCAGTGATCAAAAGGCCGGCAGCTGACGCTGTCCTTCCAGATTCACCTCAATGTTCCAATATTCCTCGTCACTTTATTTGGTGAACACTAGAAGCTTTAACCAGAAAAATAGTGTCAAATATTGGCTCACACCCTGTCCCGCAGCCTTCTCGCCACGAGATTCACATTTGCTACCTCTTGGAGAATGCTGAGTGCTGGAACACCCAAACGATCTCCAAGTTACAGGCTCAGACAGTTCCAGAACCACACCCGAGATGAAAAATAAACATAAAGGACATAAAAGAAGTGAAATATATGGTTTCATAATCTATCCAGAAGATGCCAACCAAAGGCGTGTTGTGTCCATAGAGCAAGTCAGAAACACCAATATTGTTTCTGCTTCCACCACTAACCCTGGCAGCCCGTTCCAGGCAACAGACATTTTGTTTTAAAAATCTTACCCTGTGCATCTCCTTAAAATTTCCCCCTCTCACCTTAAAAACATATCCTGCAGTACTTGACATTCCTACACTGAAAAAAAAGATTCCGACTGTCTGCCCTATCAATGCCTCTCATTGCTTTACTAACTTCAAACAGGACTCCTCTTAGCTTCCAACATTCTGGAGAAAGCTCCCCAAGTATACTTATCCTCTCCTTATAGCTCATACCCTAGGCAGCCTCCCAATAAACTTGTTCTGAATCCTCTCCAAAGCCCCCACACCCCTCCTGCAATGGGTTACCAGAACTGCATGCAATATTCCAGATGAGACCTAACAACATTTTATACAGCAGCAATATGATTACCTGCATCAATACCCCAATGCAAACTGCACATTTCTGAATTCCTGCTAAACTTTGCAACCTACCTCAGCGCCTCAGGAGCCGTCAGACTCTGCCGGAACTGGCCTATTGTGTATGCTCCATTTCCTTTGACCTATCATTGGCAATTGTGTCTTTACAAACAGAGGCCCTTAGCTCTGAACATTCCTGACTATATTCCTGTGAACCTCCTTGATCAAAATTTTGGTCTCACCGCTGAATGTCCCCTGATTTCATTCTTTGTCAATGTTCCTACATTGTAATTTCCGGTGATGTATTATGGAACATTTTATCAGATTAAAGGTGAAATTCAACTCTAACTTGTCTTCTCCAATACACTGAAGGGAAATCAGTTGATGTGATTGAATCCATGCAAAATAACATAAATAATTAAAAGCAATTAATTAAACATTTCATGACAATTATTCTAAACAGCACAGCAGCTACACAAAATGGTTTGCACTGTCGCAAGCCCATCCACTATGTCACCAAAATGCATTTACTGAATAAACATTATTAGAGGTCATGTAGTGTTAAGAGCTTCAGGATAACAGACAATCTGTATTCATGCTTTGGCTCAGGTCTATCAATAATGCCTCGTTCTGCAGCCACACTAACATCTCCAGGTTCTAAGGCTAGGAGTCTGTGAAGGTGACAATTGCAGAGATGTAATTATTAGACAAAAGAATCCTAAGCAAACATATTTTAACCATTTCTTTTGAGATTATAACATGTAAAAAATGAAATATTTGTGACAAAGAATCAAACTATTGCAAATGGGGGAACTGCTATGAAGCAAGGTACACACTGAAAACAAGATGCATTATTTATAATAGTGTTTATTCCAGCTTCTCGAAAAGCAGAGATTTTTTTTCTGGACAACATTGATTCCTGTCGTGTGCAGGAGAGCATATTGCTTCTTGATGCTAAATCAAAAATGAAAATCTGTTCACACTCTGGCTACCACATGGATTTCACATTGTGATGGGGCTGGCTGAGGTGCTGAGGTGCTGGAAAATTAATTTCTTCCCAGATAAGGAGTTTTTGTTTGGTATTTATTTCACATTTAAAAAAGAAATCACATCCCTTAACAAGCAATAGAGAGTTTGTTACATTTCTCAGTTAGGCACGGCCAGCTGCACCAGGTGTATTCAAAATTACCTCAGATCAGTAAAACCCAAGTAAACAGAGCAGAGATAAGACACTGATTTTGTAAATTTGAATGTATCTTTTGTCCCAGGTATAAGTAATGTTATATTTATTATGTTATAATATAGTGATATTTATTCATTATATATTTGCCTGCTGTCTATGGCCATATGATTGTTTGAATAAGTAACAATTAAAATGTGAAGCAAGGCTTTTGTGGAAAGAATGAGCAGTCTTGTCAGTAAATATTAATTTTCTCTCATGTATGAAACCAAATTATGATTTACCCCTTTCTCTAACACATTGTTAATTCCCACTCATGTGGAAATCAATTTTAATTTGGAACAAATTATTATTTTTCCACCTTCACTTTGGGATTTCATTGTTTTCTCAGTACATTTAAAATAGTGTTCTGCTTTTAAACAGAACAAGTGCAATTCTTTCCCACATCTAGCGAATAAATAATGCAGTAAGTAAAAAGCAAGAGCCAAATTGAAAGATAACTTTATTAGAGCTAGATTTCCATGCCAAACTGGGATTTTCTGCATGATCAGAAGTGGCCAGTGAAATGGTTAATGGAAGTAACCTTCCTGCAGAGATACCATCTGTGTTACAATTTCCCTAATGACTTCAGAGACAATTCAGTAAATCTGCTGTTTGATGGATATAACATTATGCAGATAGAATACATCATCTTATGCAACCAAACTTTCTGTTATTAACGACAGAAGTTGTTCCATTTAATGTTAAGTCTGACCAAGAGCCCCATCTAACCACTAAATAATCAGAAAGTATATGGCGTGCTGCTCAAACATTTAGTTTATTGGGGAACTGTTTAATCACTGATTTAGAGCACATGATTCACCTCATTCTAGCAAGTCTGACCACTAATGAAGGCCTGATCCTTGTGATTTTAAGCTGTTTACACCAATGAAAGATGATACTTTTTCCAAAAGCTAATAAACGCCTGAACCAATGACCGCTTTCGCATCCCCTTCCTAGTGGTTCTGCCATGAAACTGAACTTTGAATTCCACCACTTCTGTTATTACACATTTAGCGTCTGTTTTTGTACACTTTAGCTTACACTAGTATAAATGCACATCTATAGGTGTGTAGTGAACAGTGTATTGACTAGCTGCACCATGGCCTCATATGGGAAACACCAATGCCTTTGAATGGAAAATCCTACAAAAGGTAGTGGATTTGGCCCAGTACATCACACATAAAGCCCTCCTAACCATTGAGCACATCTTCATGGTACACTATCATAGGAAAGCAGCATCCATCATCAGAGATCTTCACCACCCAGGCCATGCTCTCTTCTCACTGCTTCCATCAGGTAGAAGGTACAAGAGCTTCAGGACTCACACCACCAGGTTCAAAAACACATACTACCCGTCAACCATCCAGCTCTTGAATAAATGTGGATAACTTGCCCTACCCTTGAAGTGTTCCTACAACCAATGATCTCACTTTAAGGACTCTTTATCTCATGTTCTTGTTATTTATTGCTATTTATTTATATTTGCAATTGTAGTTTGTACCATGCAGAGTTTGGCTTCTGCACTCTGGTGATCTTTCATTGATCCTGTTATAGTTACTATTCTATAGATTTGCTGAGTATGCCTGCAGGGAAAAGAATCTCAGGGTTGTATATGGTGACATATATGTACTTAGATAATAAAATTTACTTTGAACTTTGTACCATTCCATTGTTCTGTGCATTTCAATGGTTCAAAGGTCCAATTTAATGTCAGAGAAATATATATCATATACATCCTGAAATGCTTTTTCAATATATTTATTGCAGTACTTATTATCTCCATGTACGCTGTGTACCATGGGCTTCAAGTGAACTAGGAATTCTATTGCATCCTGTGTGCATGACAGTACCCTGATCCAGACCTGAATCTTATTGCCCCAGCTATTAAAACCTCCTGATCTGAGATGTAACCATTCTTCCTGTGAAATACCTGGTACTAAATAAATCTTAGCTGATTTGGAGCATTAAGAATCTGATAAAAGCATTCTTCAATGATGGAAGAGTGATCAATCAGAATTCAGAAAAGCATATCTAATTATAAAAATATAACCTCTTATTTTGAGAAAGTACTAGAATGTTGTATGAGGAAGATAAACACCATGATCTAAATTTTGCCAGATCTGGAATTTTAAACTGTGCCCATTAATTAAATGCTCTCTTGCATAATTCTCACAAAATGCTGGAGAAATTCAGCAGATGAGACGGAATCTCTGGCGGGGAATCAACAGTCAACATTTGGGGTGGAGATCATCGTCAGGACTAGAAAGACAGAATATGAAGGTGGAAGCAGGGGCAGAGTACAAGCTAGCAAATGATAGGTCAGACCAGGCAAGAAGGGAGGTGGTTAATGTAAGAAGCTGTGAGTTGATAGGTGGAAGAGGTAAAGGGCTGAAGAACAAGGAATCTAATCGGAGAGGACAATGAAACATGGAACAAAGGGAAGAGGTGGAGAATCAGAGGGAGGTGATGGGCAAGTCATGTGGACAGGTGAGGAGGAGACCAGGGGGTGAGACAGTATCTGTCTACGGCTTTCGTACTGCCACACTGAAGTTGGAGGAGCACCACTTCATATTCTGTCTGCATAGCCTCCAACCTGATGGCGTGAACATTGATTTCTCTAACTTCTGTTAATTTCTCCCTTTTTATCCCCTTCTCCATAGCCTTGGCGGACAGGGTCTGGGAAAAGCAGATTAAGATGGTAAAAGGAGAAGGAGAGGAGAGTTCTCAGCAGGATGCTCTTTATTGAAGAATCTTACCAACTGAACCACAGCAAGGAATAGTTCGTGAGACGTTGTTGCTTCAGTAAGAGTGTCCTTGCTTCAACCAAGGTACATTACAAGGAGAACATTGACAGTTTCTGCCAGTCATGGTGGCCATTAATTTTTATGCATATCTTCTAGACCAGGGCTGGCAACATTTTCACAGGCAGTAGTGTCACTGACCTTGACACTATCTATTCCAAGAGAACTGATGCCATTTATTTTCTTGCAGTGGAGAATAGTGGGTGGAGGAAAATGCTGATTTGCAAAGGTTGCAGGCTTACTCATGGTGAAGGTGCCTTTGTCTGCACTGATGCACAACTTTTTGAGTTCTATCTGTCCACTCTGGGATGCATGGGCATTTCCGGCATGTCAATTCCCGGGCTCCTGGTAGCAGTCACATCATCTTCAGTTATTAACAGTCAGCAATGCTGCTTGCATTTAATACATAATGAAAACCAAACTGTGCAAGCAGGGCAATCTGCTGATGCTCCCCGTGATTCTGATATGTAGCCCACATGTAGATGGGTGACATACACACTATAAAGCCGCACAAGCCAGAAATATTGGGAAGCAATAGTTCCAGGACCTGGATTGAGCCAGGAGTCACTGCAATATGTGATTGAACTGGTGTCTGGCTTTAAGCACGTAACAATGCCATTATGAAAGCACATTCCTTGCCTCTAACTGCAAGATGGACCAGCCACAGAACACTCCCCTTTCTCAATCACTCTGTTTACATCTCTGGAGGCAAACTGTCTGCCAACATCTTTTATAAACCTACTAATTCCTATAGCTATCTTTACAATATCCCTTCCCACCCTGTCTCCTGTATAAATCTCAGTTCCTTCGTCTCCACCACATCTGTTCCCAGGATGAGGCTTTCCTTTCAGGACATCAGAGATGTCTTCTTTCTTCAAAGACTGGGGTGTCCTTTCCTTAAACCATGATGAATTGAATTGATTTTATTACTTACATCCTAAAATATACATGAAGGGTTAAAAATCTTTATATTACATCTCTGTCTAAATGTGCAATGTGCAATTTATAGTAACTTATAACAAATATTATGTACAAATAGAGGCTGCCCTCACCTACATCTCCTCCATTTCCTCCACTTTATTCCACATCTTCCCCTCGCCTTAACAGAAATGGAGTTCCTCTTGTCCTCACCTACCACCCCATGAACCTTCGCATCCAACACATCATTCTCCACAACTTCTGCCATCTTCATCAAGATCCTACTGTTCCAACAAACACATCTTTACTTCCCCTCACTCTCCACTTTCCTCAGGGATCGCTTCCTCCATGATTCCCTTGTCCATTCTTTCTTCGCCGCTGATCTCCCACCTGGTACATATCCCTGCAAGCAACAGAAATGCTACACCTGCCCAGTTACCTCTTCCCTTATCTCAATTCAAGGCCCTCAACTAGTCCTACCAAGTGAGGCAACACTCCAGCTGCGAATCTGTTGGGATTGTCTATTATTTATGGTGCTCCCGATGCGGCCTCCTCTATATCGGTGACACCTGGCATAAATTGGGGAACAGCTTTGTCAAGAACCTCCTCACCATCTGCCAAAAGCAGAATATCCTAGTGGCCAACCTTTTTAATTCCTATCACCATTCCCATTCTAACATGTCGGTCTATGACCTCCTATTTTGCCACAATGAGCTCACTCTCAGAGTGGAGAAGCAACACCTCACATTCCACCTCTAGATGGCCTCGAACCTGGTTTCTCCTTCTGGTAATTTTTTCCCCTCCCTTTCCCTCTTGTTTTATTTCCCACTCTAGCCTCTTACCTCTTCTCCTCACCTGTCTTTCATCTTCTCCTGGTGTCTCTCCTTCTTCCACTTCTCCCATGGTCTATTCTCCTCTCTTATCTGATTCCTTCTTCTCTATCCCTTTACCTTTCGCATCCACCTGACTTCACTTATCCTCTTCCTCTCCCACCACCTTTTTATTCTGGCATCTTCCCCCTTCCTTTCCAGTCCTGATGAAGGGTCTCAGTCTGAAACATCGACTGTTTATTTATTTCCATAGATGCTGCCTGATCTCCAACATTTTGTCTGTGTTGCACTGAGGATAGGAACTGGGAGGTTATGTTTAAGTTGTACAAGATGTTGGTGGGACCAAATACTGAGTACGATGAGCTGTTCTGGTAACCTACCTATAGGAAGGGTATCAATAAGACTGAAAGATTACAGAGAAAATAATGTTGTCAGAGCTTGAGGACCTGAGTTACAGGGATAGGTTGAATAGGTTAGGACTTTATTCCCTGGAGCGCAGGAGAATGAGGAGAGATCATATAGATATATAGGGAATTATCAGCAGTATAACTAGGTTGAATGCAAGCAGATTTTCCCCTGAGGTTAGGTGAGAATAGAATTAGAGTTTTGGGTAAAAGGTGAGATATATAAGAGGAATATAAGGGAAGCTTCCTCAGTCAGAGGGTGGTTGAAGAGTGGAATGAGCTGCCAGTGAAAGTGGTGCAGGCGGGTTCAATTGTAACTTTTAAGAAAAGTTTGTGTTGACACATGGTGTGGTTAGCTATTGTCCAGCTCTGGGTAGGTGGGACTAGGCAGGCATGAACTATATGGACAGAGGACCTGTTTCTGTGCTGTGCTGCTCTATGAATACGGAGTAGACTCAATGGGCAAAACTTATGCTCCTCTATCTTATGACTCTATGATTTTAAGGAATAAGAATGGAAGCAAGATTAGGAGGATGTTGAGGAGACTACACAGAGGAAGTCAAGGAGACAACAGGATGCAATATCCCTCCAGGTGCCAGGGTCAGGGATGTCTTGGATCGGGTCCATGGCATTCTAAAGGGAGAAGGTGGGCTACAAATTACAACTTGAGATTGAAACTGTATGTCAAAAAGGCAATACTACAATAGTCATGGGGGGGGGGGGGTTCAATATGCAGGTAGATTGGGAAAATTAGGTTGAAGCTGGATCCCAAGTGAATGAGTAGAATGCCTAGAAGATAGCTTTTTAGAGTAGCTTGTAGTTGAGCCCACTAGGGGAAAGGCTATTTTGGGTTGAGTGTTATGTAATTAACTGGATTTGATTAGGGAGCTTAAGGTAAACAAACCCTTAGGAGGTAGAGAATATAATATGATAGACTTCACCTTGCAAATTGAGAGGGAGACACTAAAGTCAGATGCATCAGTATTACAGATGCATCAGTATTACAAAGAATATTACAGAGTCTTGAGCGAAAAGCTGGCCAAAGTTGATTGAAAGGGGACACTAGCAGGAATAATGGCAGAACAGCAATGGCTGAAGATTCATGGAGCAATTCAGAAGGAACAAGTATTCAAAAGGCAAGATGATGCAACCATGGCTGAAAAAGGAAGTCAAAAACAACATAAAAGCAAAAGAGAAGGCATATAATTCAGCAAAATTTGGTGGGAAGTTAGACAATTGGAAGCTTTTAAACACCACCAGAAGGCAACTAAAAAAGCCAAAAGGAGGTAAAAGATGAAAAATGAAGGTAAGCTAGCCATTAGTATCAAAGAGCATACAAAAAGTTCTTTTCAGATACATAAAGAGTAAAAAAGAGAGAGAGTAGTATCGGACCACTGGAAAATGACACTAGAGAGGTAGTAAAGGGGGAGAAGAAAATGGTGGTTGAACTAAATATGTATTTTGTATCCGTCTTCACTATGGAAGACACTAGCAGTATGCCAGAAGTTTGAGAGTGTCAGGGGGCAGAAGTGAGTGTAGTTGCTATTACTAAGGAGAAGGTGCCTGGGAAACTGAAAGGACTGAAGGTAAATAAGTCACCTGGACCAGATGGACTACAACCAAGAGTTCTGAAAGAAGTAGCTGAAGAGATTGTGGAGGCATTAGAAATTATCTTTTAAGAATCAATGGATTCTGGCATTGTTCTGGAGGATGGGAAAATTGCAAATGTTACTCCATTCTTCAAGGAAGGAGGGAGGCAGAAGAAAGGAAATTACAGGCCAGTTAGCCTGACCTCAGTGATTGGGAAGATGTTGAAGTTGACTGTTAAGACTGAGATCACAGGGTACTTAGAGGCACATGACAAGATAAGCCAAAATCAGCAAGGCTTCTTTAAGTGAAAATCTTGTCTGAAAAATTCTGTTAGAATCCTTTGAGGAAATAACTAACAGGATAGACAAAGGAGAATTGGTGTACATTGTGCACTTGAATTTTCAAAAGGCCTTTGTTAAGGTGCCTCACATGAGGCTGCTTATCATTATAAGAGCTCATGGTATTACAGGAAAGATACTAGCATGGATAGAGCTCATTGGCAGGAAGCAAAGAGTGGGAATCAAGACGTACAAAAAAGCTGGATGAACTCAGCAGGTCGGGCAGCATCTGTTAAAAGGAGCAGTCAACGTTTCGGGTTGAGACCCTTTGTCAGGACTAAAGAAGGAGGGGGCATGGGCCCTATAAAGAAGGTGGGGGGAGGGTGGAAAACCAATCAGAAGAAAGATCAAGGAGTGGGGGAGGGGAAGCAGGGAGAGGATAGGCAGGAGAGGTGAAGAAGGAATCTAAGGGGAAAGCACTATGGGTAGTAGAAGAAGGTAGAATCATGAGAGAGGTGATAGGCAGCTAGAAGAGGAGACAGAGTGAAGGTGGGATGGGGGAAGGGAGAGGGAGGGAATTACCGGAAGTTGGAGAATTCGATGTTCATACCAAGGGGCTGGAGACTACCCAGATGGTATATGAGATATTGTTCCTCCAACCGAAGTTTGGCCTCATCATGGCAGTAGAGGAGGCCATGTATGGACATATCCAGATGGGAATGTAAAGGAGGGTTGAAGTGGGTGGAAACCGGGAGATCCTGTCTGTTGTGGCAGACGGAGTGGAGGTGCTCGATGAAGCGGTCCCCCAATCTGCGTCGGGTCTCACCGATGTAGAGGAGGCCGCACCGAGAGCATCAGATGCAATAGATGACCCCAACAGACTCAGAAGTTAAGTGTTGCCTCACCTGGAAGGACTGTTTGGTGCCCTGAATGGTGGTAAGAGATGAGGTGTAGGGACAGGTGTAGCACTTGTGCTTGCAGGGATAAGTGCCAAGTAGGAGATCTGTGGGGAAGGACGTGTGGACCAGGCAGTCGCAGAGGGAACGATCCCTGCGAAAAGCAGAGAGTGGTAGAGAGGGAAAGATGTGCTTAGTGGTGGGATCCTGTTGAAGGTGGCAGAAGTTGCGGAGGATAATATGCTGGATCCGGAGGCTGGTGGGGTGATAGGTGAGGACAAGGGGGACACGGTCCCTGTTGTGGTGACGAGAGGATGGGGTGAGGGCTGAAGTGCGGGAGGTGGAGGAGATGCGGGTGAGGGCATCATTGATGACCTCAGAAGGGAAACCACGATTCTTAAAGAAAGAGGACATTTGAGATGTCCTGGAACAGAAAGCCTCATCCTTGGAGCAGATGCGGCAGAGACGGAGGAACTGGGAATAGGGAATAGAATTTTTGCATTTGGCAGGGTGGGAAGAGGTATAATCAAGGTAGTTATGGGAGTCAGTGGGTTTATAGAAGATGTCAGTGGACAGTCTATCTCCAGAGATGGAGACCGAGAGATCGAGAATGGGGAGAGAAGTGTCCGAGATGAACCAAATGAATTTGAGGGCTGGGTGAAAGTTAGAGGCAAAGTCGATGAAATTGACGAGCTCAGCATGGGTGCAGGATGTAGCACCAATGTAGTCATCAATGTATCAAAGGAAACGTTGGGGAGCAGTACCAGTATGGATTTGGAGCATAGACTGTTCCACATAACCCACGAAGTGGCAGGCATAGCTAGGGCCCATGCGAGTGCCCATAGCTACACCCTTGGTCTGAAAAGAGTGGGAATAAAGGGAGCCCTGTCTGATTGGCTACCGGAGACGAGTGGTGTTCTGCAGAGCTCGGTGATGGCCTGCTTCTTTTTATGTGAAAGAATTGGATGATGGAATTGATAGCTTTGTGGCCAAACTTGCAGATGGTACAAAATTAGGTGGAGGGGCAGGTAGCGTTGAGGAAGCAAGGAGGTTGCCAAGGAACTTAGACAGATTAGGAGAATGGGCAAAGAAGTGGGAGATGAAATACGACGTCTGGAAGTGCATGGTCATCTTTTGGTAGAAGGAACAAAAGCATGGACTATTTTCTAAACAGGCAGAAAATTCAAAGATCCGAGATACAAAGAGGCTAGAGAGTACTCGTGCAGAATTCCCTAATGGTCAACTTGCAGGTTGAGTCAGTGGTAAGGAAGGCAAAAGCAATGTTAGCATTTCTTTAGAGATGACTAGAATATAAAAGCAAGAATGTAGTGCTGGGGCTTTACTAGGTACTGGTGAGCATAGTGAGCAGTTTTGGGCCCCTTATATAAGAAAAGATAAGCTAGCACAGGAGAGTACCCAGAGGAGGTTCACGAGAATGATCCCAGTAATGAAATAGTTAACATATGAGGTGTGTTGGACAGCTCTGGTCCTGTACTCACTGGAGATTAGAAGAATGAGGGGAGTTCTCATTGCAACCTATTGAATACTGAGAGGTCTGGATGCAGAGAGGATGTTTCCTATGGTAGGGGAGTCTAGGATTAGAGGGTACAGCCTCAGAACAGCGGGACATCAATTTAGAATGGAGATGAGGAGGAATTTCTTTAGCCAGAGGATAGTGAATCCGTGGAATTTGCTGATGCAGGTGACCGTGGAGACAGGTCACTGGGCAGAAAATTTAAGATAGATGTTGTTAGATTCTTGAATAGTAAGGGTATGAAAGGTAATGGGGAGAATGGATCAACCATGATGAAATGAGCAGGCTGACTCAATGGGCCAAATAGCCTAATTCTGCTCCTATCTCTTATGGACTTAAGGTCTAAGTAAGAGAGGAGGCCCTATCAGCTCAGGAAAATTTGACTGAGATACCTGTACAGTAAACAGAATCTCACTCCCCTTTCACCAGGAGTCTCACCTTCCCTTCCCATTGCCACTGTTCACTTGGCACCATGCTAAATAAATGTCAAAACAAATTAATCATTTTACTCCTGATTGCACGTTAAAGTATCAATCATTTATCCCATGTACTTTCTTTGATTCTGTATTCTGTGTACCTTTCCTGTCCTAATGCTTCTACAGAATGCTACAACAGTAGCTTATGATACTGAGTGGGGGAACTGACATTTAACCCTGTAAGAGACAGAAATTGCTGAAAATGCTGATCAAGGTCAGGCTGCCTCTATGGGAAGAGAAGCAGAGTCAACATTTCAACCTTTCTCGGAACTGAAAAGGAGACAAAAGAAACTTGTAAAGCTTCAGAGGGAGAGCGAGGCAGTGGTCTCTGACAGGTGAAAACAAAGGTGAAAGTACTGTAAACATGGTCATCTGGTCAATGAGTGAATGGAAACAGTGAGAAAAAGAGAATAGTTAGAGAGTATTGGATCACTGACAGGCAAAAGCAAGAACATAAATGGTAAATTGTGTGGCTTTTTATTATTGTCACATGTTCCAAAATACAGTGAAAAACCTGCCTTGCATACTGTCCATACAGTTCAATTCCTTACCACATTGCATTTCTGGTAGTACAAGTTAAAAATAATAACAGAATGAAGAATAAAGTGCTACAGTTACAGAGAAAGTGCAGTGCAGGTAGACAATAAGGTGAAGGGCCATAATGAGGTAGATCATGATGTCTATTTTATCATCCTGGAGACTGTTCAATAGTCTTATTACAGTGAGGTTCAATCTATAGCTCCCTGAAAGTGAAAATTTATGCAAATAGAGTGGTAAAGAAATCATGAGGCATGACCACCGTCATTGGTCAGAGCATTCTGTGTAAGAGTAAGGGAGGGAATCATTTTGCACCTATGTAACCTTAGTGTGAGCTACAAGAGGCTGAAGGGAAACCTGGTAGATGTTTATAAAATTATGAGAGGCACAGTACTCACAGGGTAGACAGTCAGAATTGTTTTCTTAGGGTACAAATGGCATGCATTTAAGGCGAGAGGCAGAAGATTAAAGGAGATGGTGGGTCAAATATTTTACATAGGAGCCTGGAAGGGTTTGCTAGAGGTGGGGGTAGTGGTAGAAGCAGATACAATAGTGGCATTTAAGAAGATAGACTCATGAATATGCTGGGGTGAAGCAATATGGTTCAAGGATAGGTAGAAGAAATTTGGTTTAGTTCAGTCATGTTTGGCACAGGTACAATGGGCCAAAGGTTATATTCCTTTGCAATATTATTCTGTGTCCTATGTTGCATTACACACAGCCTCTAACCTGCACTGGAAGACACAACACTTTCATGGTTGTTACAGGTGAATTATTCTACAACTGTGAAGGATACTTTTCTGCTCTGTTCCCCATTTTCAAGTCATTTTTATAATTATTGATGAATCTATTTATTCATTAATGTGGTGGGGCAACTGGAAGAATGATCATTTTCTCCCCAACCCGAGTTGCAGCTCAGATGGTTACTTTCCTGGCCCATCCTTTTGCTCGGGGCTATTGGAAAAGCAAGTTCCAGGATTCAGCCCCAGTGAAGATGAAGGATTCCAAACAATGATAGTGTACATTCTAGAGAGGTTGGTCTTCCTTTGTACCAAATGAACTTATCCTTCTTGACAGAAGCGGTTATAGGTTTTGGACGTGTGGGTAAAATATGGCACTGTATTGTAATGGTTAATTTCACACCGTACAGTAGTTCAATTCCTGCCACTGGCTGTAAGGAGTTTGTACGTTCTCCCAGTGACCGTGTGGGTTTCCTTTTCTCTCACATTCCAACGACATGCAACTTAGGGTTGGTAAGTAGCAGCCATGCTGTGCTGGTTCCAGAAGCACGGCAACACCTGTGGGCTTCCCCAACACATCCAGGGGCTGTATTCCTCACCGAGGCAAATGGCAAACTCCACTGTATGTTTTGACATTTCACTGTTCACGGGATTCATCTACGAATCTGGATGAGTATGCTGCAGTTGTTACTGACTTCATTAAAACCTGTGTGGATGAGTGTGTGCCTACCAAGACTCACTGTACATTCCCAAACCAAAAGTCGTGGATGAACCAGGAGGTATGTCGTCTGCTGAAGGCTAGATCTGTGGCATTCAAGTCTGGCGACCCAGGCTATATCAGAAAGCCAGGTATGATTTGCAGAGGGCTATTTCAAGGGCGAAGGGACAATTTCGAATGAGGATGGAGGTGACATTGGATGCATGGCAACTCTGGCAGGGTTTGCAAGACATTACCTCCTACAAAGCAAAACCCAATAGTATGAATGGCAGCGATGCTTCACTACCAAATGAACTCAATGCCTTCTATGCCTGCTTTGAAAGGGAGAACACAACTACAGCTGTGAAGATCCCTGCTGCACCTGATGACCCTGTGATCTCTGTCTCAGAGGCTGATGTTAGACTGTCTTTAAAGAGGGTGAACCCGCGCAAGGTGGAAGGTCCCAATGGACTACCTGGTAAGGCTCTGAAAACCCGTGCCAACCAACTAGTGGGAGTATTCAAGGACATTTTCAACCTCTCACTGCTGTGGGCAGAAGTTCCCACTTGCTTCAAAAAGGCAACAATCATAACAGTGCCTAAGAAGAATAACATAAGCTGCCTTACCGACTATCACCCGGTAGCACTCACATCAACAGTGATGCAATGCTTTGAGAGGTTGGTCAGGATTAGATTGAACTCCTGCCTCAGCAATGACCTGGACCCATTGCAATTTGCCTATCGCCACAATAGGTCAACGGCAGATGCAATCTCTATGGCTCTTCACACGGCTTTAGACCACCTTGACAACACAAACACCTATGTCAGGATGCTGTTCATCAACTATAGCTCAGCATTTAATACCATCATTCCCACAATCCTAATTGAGAAGCTGCAGAACCTGGGCCTCTGTACCTCCTTCTGTAATTGGATCCTTGACTTCCTAACTGGAAGACCACAGTCTGTACAGATTGGTGATAACATATCCTCTTCACTGACGATCAACACTGGCGCACCTCAGTTGTGTGTGCTTAGCCCACTGCTCTACTCTCTGTAAACTCATGACTGTGTGGCAAGGCATAGCTCAAATACCATCTATAAATTTGCTGATGATACAACCATTGTTGATAGAATCTCAGGTGGTGACAAGAGGGCGTACAGGAGTGAGTGAGATATGCCAACTAGTGGAATGGTGCCACAGCAACAACCTGGCATTCAACGTCAGTAAGATGAAAGAGATGATTGTGGACGTCAGGAAGGGTAAGATGAAGGAACACATACCAATCCTCATAGAGGGATCAGAAGTGGAGAGAGCGAGCAGCTTCAAGTTCCTGGGTGTCAAGATCTCTGAGGATCTAACCCAGTCCCAACATATCGTTGTAGTCATAAAGAAGGCAAGACAGTGGCTATACTTTATTAGGAGTTTGAAGCGATTTGGCATGTCAACAAATACGCGCAAAAACCTCTATAGTTTACCATGGAGAGCATTCTAACAGGCTGTATGGAGGGGCTACTGCACAGGACCGAAAGAAGCTGCAGAAGGTTGTAAATCTAGTCAGCTCCATCTTGGGTTATAGCCTTCAAAGTATCCAGGACATCTTTAGGAAGTGGTGTTTCAGAAAAGCAGCATCCATTATTAAAGACCTCCAGCACCCAGGGCATGCACTTTTCTCACTGCTCCCATCAGGTAGGAGGTACAGAAGCCTGAAGGCACACACTCAGCAATTCAAGAACAGCTTCTTCCCCTCTGCCATCCGATTCCTAAATGGATTTTGAAGCTTTGGACACTACCTCACTTTTTTTAATATACAGTATTTTTGCACATTTTTAATAATCTATTCAATATACGTAATTGATTTACCTGTTTATTATGTTTTATTTGATGTATTGTTATTATTCTCTCTCTCTCTGCTAGATTATGTATTGCATTGAACTGCTGCTGCTAAGTTAACAAATTTCACGACACATGCCGGTGATAATAAACTTGATTCTGATTCAGATATATGTGATAATTAAAGCAGATCTAAATCTAAGTAGCTTTGATAACAGTTGCGTATTAGATAGATGGTTCAGATTTTGACCTGAGGTGGAGAGAATGGTCATTCATGGTACTGGATGGAGTGTTAATCAAGTGGCATGCCTTAACTTTGATAATACCAGCTTCCTGAGTGCTATTGGTGATGCATCCATTCTGATAAATGGAGAATATTCCATCCTAATCCTGACTTCTACCTTGTACATGGTGGAAAGGCTTTAGAGCAAAGGTTCCCAACTGGGATCCACAGACCCCTCGGTTAATGGTAGGGGCCCATGGCATAAAAAAGGTTGGGAACCCCCGCTTTAGAGAGTAAAGAGGTGAGTAACTCCAAAGGGCTTTCAGACTCCGACCTGGTGGCTAGTTGTAAGCCCAAAGTCCTGTTGAAGGGTCTTGGCCCAAAATGTCGACTGTTTATTCCCCTCCCTAGATGCTGCCTATCTTGTTGAATTCCTCCAGCATTATGTAAGTTGCTCTAAAAGTCCAACGTTTTGCTTTAGTTGTCCTCTCATGTAATGTTGATTATTCTCTCATGAAAGCTTCTTGTTATGCATGAGCCCAGCAGTCTCTGCAGCTTATCATAGAGTGCTGAGCTTCTAGGGCAGGCATGGGCAAACTACGGCCCGGGGGCCATATGCGGCCCGTTAAGCTTTTTAATCCGGCCCGCAGAACTTAATGAAATTATATTAATAAACCTTGTTAACGATTTTTCCCCGCAATTCTGGCGTTTTCCCAATAGATGACACACTCTATATACATTGACCTTTGTTGAGGTGCAGCGTATTATTCCACATTTGCACTTTACTCTTTGACCTCTCACCCCTTCTGTAAAGATGAGTGGAGCTAAGAAAAGAAAAGTGGATAGAGAATGTCGGGTGTTTAATAAGGAGTGGACAACTAAATATCTTTTTACCGAACACCGATCAACTGCTGTATGCCTGATATGCCAAGAGACTGTGGCGGTTTTTAAAGAATATAATATCAGCCGTCACTTTGCCACAAAACATGCCAACTATGCTAGCAACCAGTCAACGAAAGAACAGGAAGCTAATGCTCAGAGGTTGGCAGCTAATTTATAGGCTCAACAAAAATTTTTTCACCGTCAAACTGCCATTCATGAGTCAAGTACCAAGGCGAGTTTTATGCTGTCATTCAAATTAGCAAAGGCCAGCAAGCCTCTGTCTGAAGGCGAGTTTTTAAAAGAATGTATGGTGGAGACAGCAGGTGTATTGTGTCCGGAGAGCAAAGACAAATTTGAAAAAATCAGTTTATCACGCAGGACAGTGACTCGCCGTGTGGAACTGATAGATGAAGATATAACCAGCGACTTAAATAAAAAGGCCGAGTCGTTCACGTTATATTCATTAGCACTGGATGAAAGCAACGATGTAAAAGACACTGCGCAGCTCCTCATTTTTATCCGAGGAATTAACAATACTTTTGAAATAACGGAGGAGTTTTTGACAATGGAGTCTCTGAAAGGAAAAACACGGGGAGAGGACTTGTATGACCGGGTGTCTGCTGTCATCGAAAATATGAAGCTCCCTTGGAGTAAACTTATCAACGTCACCACAGATGGATCTCCTAATTTGACAGGGAAAAATGTCGGCCTGCTGAGGAGAATACAGAATAAAGTGAAAGATGAAAATCCTGACCAGGATGTTATTTTCCTTCACTGCATCATCCACCAGGAATCTCTATGTAAATCGGTATTACAGCTGAATCATGTTGTGAATCCTGTCGTAAAACTTGTCAACTTTATACGTGCAAGGGGACTTCAGCGCCGTCAGTTCATCACATTCCTGGAGGAAACTGATGCGGATCACCAGGACCTACTTTATCACTCCCGTGTCCACTGGTTAAGTTTGGGCAAAGTGTTTCAACGAGTATGGGAGCTCAAAGAGGAGATCGGTGCATTTTTGGAGTTACTGAGGAAGGCCGGTGAATTTCCTGAGCTGAGCAACAAGAGCTGGCTTTGTGACTTTGCGTTTGCTGTGGATATATTTTCACACATGAATGAACTGAACGTGAAGCTACAGGGGAAGGATCAGTTTGTGCATGACATGTACACAAACGTGAAAGCCTTTAAATCCAAGCTGGCTTTTTTCTCCAGGCAAATTTTGAATAAGTTATTCACTCATTTTCCCACACTAGCCACGCTGGAAGAGGCCGGCGCAAATGTGAAAAAATACAGCGAGTCACTGGATGCGCTGCACAGAGAATTCTGCCGTCGCTTTTCTGATTTTGAAAAAATTGACAAGTCACTTCAGTTGGTGGCCTGTCCCCTGTCACAAGATCCTGAAACAGCACCAGAGGAGCTACAGCTGGAACTGATCGACCTTCAGTCTGACCCCGTCTTAAAAGAGAAGTTCAACTCTCTTAAACTGAATGACTTTTATGCTTCACTTGGTAAAGAGGTGTTTCCAAACCTCCGGAGGACGGCACAGAAGATGCTGGCATTGTTCGGCTCGACCTATTTGTGTGAACACGTGTACAGCGTCATGAACATCAACAAAGCCAGCCACAGATCCAAGTTAACTGACCAACACCTCAGATCCATCCTGAGAACCGCCACAACAAAACTAAATCCAGACTTTGATGCGCTGGCTAAAAATGGAGACCAACAACACGGTTCCCACTGAAATTAAAAATAAGTTTCTTCATTGTGTTATGTAAAAAATGCATTTGAAAATATTTTTTTCAATAAGCCTTACATGTTACATGTCATTTCTGTTAAGTGATGGACATGAGTAGGGCGAGGTGCACGTACGTTCTCAAAATAAAAAATACGCTCCAGATCAAATAACGCGCTCCGCATACTGGCGCGCTGTCACTGTTCTGTCCTTGTGCTGGTCGTTGTTGAGTTTTGGCACAGGGGACAATTGAATAAGAAAGAGCAGGACAAGTAGACCTGCATCTCCTACCGTTTTTGAAATAAAGACAGTCAGGAGGAGAGTGATGACGATAATATCTTGAAGGATAACAGAATTTTCAGTGCTTTAAAATAATAACTGTTACTATTAAAAAAAGCTGTATTTTATTCATTTAATTTTCAGTGTTTTAAAAGTCATTTCAATAAATAGCTAAATACCATGGGACTTCAAAGACAGATATTTTGTTGTAATGCAATTGTTCATTTTCAATTGAAATTAAAGCACATGTTTTCTACATATCCCATGATATTTTATTTTCTCTTATGAGGTGTATTACCAAAACACTCCGTCCATCTGCTCCTGGTCCGGCCCCCCTGTCAAATTTTAGAACCCTTTGTGGCCCACAAGTCAAAAAGTTTGCCCACCCCTGTTCTATGGTTTTTGTGTGCCTGTATTTACCGATTGTTATCTTAACTAGAGCTGTTAAGCCTTGTGTGTTTGGTTTAATCTTGTTAGATTTATTTGACTGGCATGGGTTTCCCACAGCCTATGATTATTTAAAGCAGACTCTCGTTCAGTGCCTTAGTGGAGTCATTGTGTTGGAGAGGATGAATTGAGTCACAGTGTCGACAGACTCTCCTCCGAGGCTCTGTTGGCATTCCTATGTCTAACCTCTAGTTTCCGTTTCCTCCTGGGGATTCTGCCGTTCCTCTGCTCCTGGCTCCAGTCGTGAGCCTGCGGCCTGCAGCTCCTGAGCTGAGTCAGCACCAGCAACCTCCGAGAAAGCCTGCTGTTCCTCCACATCTGGATCCTGTCCTCTGAAAGCAAACCATGGCATTTCTAGGCACGGTAGAAAGAAGTTCCTAAGTATTTTTCAACAAAAGGCACACATTTTTATCCGAATAAAAGCTGGTGGACTTGAATGGGGTATCAAGCACAAAGCTAACCTAAGGGCACAACACGATAAGAGTTTTGGGGCACAGATGTATTTCCAAAATGCTCTTGCTAGTGGGAAGGGAAAGGAATTCATGTCCAAAGAGACTTCATGGTTTGCTAAAAGGCTTTGTGTTCAATTTCACCTGTAAGAAATTCTCACAAAATCAAATCAAAAAGGTTGGCTTGGCCTCGCACCAGCTTTTGCTCGAGGGTTTGGTTCAAAGACCTCCCATGATTTTAAATGAAAATAGTGATAATGATGTGATCAGACTACATCTTTCACATGTTAATTGGTTCCTCCACTTGCCAAAATCATAATAATTAAATGGGAAAGAGCCAGGAAAGCTGTGGGAAAACAATCCATCACCTGTTTGGCCATCTTCATAACACGCCTCACTGTTCACATTGGTCAGGATGAGTGAAAATAAGAGCTGTGTGCTCTCTGGTCCCAGGAGGAGCATGACCTCTATTTCATGAACACGATTCAGGTCTTTTGCAAAAAGAGATCAAAAGGACTGACTCGTGTTGCCTTCTAAAACCAGACTAAGAGGTCATCGTGGAATCATTTACCAATCCTGGTACTGAATTACTTGTGTTTCCCAGTATATTAAATTATAAAACTCCCTATTAAATTATTTTTTGTATCTGCACAACGGTCCACTTTGTAAAGCAAAGTAGCAATGCATATCAAGTAAGCCAATGTTCAAAAACTGCCATCATTATCTAATCCCATGCTGGACTTAATATTCTAAGAATTTTGTTTTACTTAAATCATCCAAAGGTTCAAAAACCAGAAAACGAATATAGTTGCTGGTCATAATGGTGTCGGATCCAATACACTCTCAGGCACTCTGTCATTAGTTTCAGGGTTAGCAGTGTCAAATGATGTAAGCAGCTCTTAAATTTTTTCAATCTCAGCCTATATTTCATTCAAAGCCTGATGTTTACTTGTGGAGAGCACAGCTGATCATTCAAAGTCCACAATGGTTATTAAATTCTCAACTCATTCCCCTGAGCTGGCTAATGCCAGGCTTTTCCAACCTTTGAGAGGCACACTTTTCATAAGTAGACAAGATGCTACCATAAAAAAAATTATGTTTCAAGCCACGTAATTGAGAACCATTGATTAACATCTGAATCAAGGAAGCTAGCAATTTACCAGAGACAGAAAGATTGTATTGAGAAAGTGGAAGACAGAGTTATAAAAATGTGCCTTTTTTATGGAGGTGCATTTTGAACAGTTGGTATTGCAAATTTTCATTTCAATTTAATTTAGTGATGTGCACTATTTTCATTTTTTTTATCCAGAATAACTTCAGACATGCAGTAAGCCAAGCTGGACCAATTACTTCCTGAGCTCTCCACCAAACTTATTGATTGGTCTCAATGTTTAGGTCAGCCCTTCTGTAACGACGAACACAAAGTTCCTTCCACCCACTAAAGTACTTCTGAAGTCTTGCCACTGACAAAGGTGGGAATTGAATCTGAATTAGGGTTATTCTCACTGTTTTATGTGAATTTTGTTGTTTTGCTGCTGCAGCATGGTGCAAAGATATAAAATTACAGTGAGTTACAAAATAAATGAGAAGTGCCAAAAATGGAATGATGAGGTAGTGTTCATGGATTCACGGACCATTCAGAAACTTGATAACTAAGGGGAAGAAATTGTTTCTGCATTGTAGAGTGTGGATCTTCAGGCTCCTGTACCTCCCTCCGGGTGGTAGTATGGAGAAGTGGGCATATCCTGGATGGTAGCCACCAATTTACATGCAACATGATACCAGGAAGAGCCAGTAAGCAGCACGACCATGATGAGATAATATATTTACTAATGATCATGACTGCGCATAAAATTGATCAGAACAAAGGGGGGGATGACTTGGCGTAGGGGATAGTAAACTCATAGTAAGGAATAGTGAATTCTTGGCTCTGTAGCGCATCCGAGAGATATAGGAGGATGAGTATGTAGCAGAGAGATAATGAGGGCCCCTACAGAGTTAGCACCAGACAATGAAATGCTGTAACAAGGTGTAGGCTAAAGTAAAAGATAGCCTGACTACTAGCCTAGCAACAGTTTCATAAAACCCCAGGATCAAAGCTTGTCATCCTGGTAAAAGTGGAATTACACATAGTTCACATGGCATACAGGTGCAGAAGCTTGACACGACAAAAAGCCAACCTTACTCTATGCATGCGTGGTAAGGTAGTGGGGGTGGGTGGGAAGATAAGATCATATGAGAATAATGAAAACATTGAACAAGGAAGTACTCATTCTAGGATGAGTAATTCCCCTATTCATGTCAGCTTTTAATAAACTGAAAGTTTGCTCAGAAGGAACATCCTGGACTCCATGTGAATTCTTTCTGTTTACAGACTCCCCTATTCATCTTGAAATTAATGAAGTAGGAGATGCTCCATCCACCAGAGACTGCAGATACATCCCTAGTTTTACATCTGCTCTGAAAGCAGCTGCAGGGGTATTTAAAATTTCTAACCGGTATAATTTATTACCAATACCGTTACTTGATAAACTAGTTTTGGTCAATTTCTTGCAATTATACCACAGCAGTTGTACCTACTTATTATTACCTCAGACTGAGAGACAAAGTAATGCATTGTTCTCTTAAAATTCTGGGTTGAAACTTGGAATTATAAGTTTCTGAGTTGAAACTGGGCTTACATTTTTCGCATTCAAAGCTCTTGAACGGGCTATTCTGTACTTCTGCTTGTATTAGCGAATAATACAGGTGGTGTTGAAATGGAATGGAAATGACAAGCAATGACCTTTATTGAAATGAGCAAGCCCTCAATATCAGCAATGTCCAGTACAAAAATGTAGCAAGATCATACAATATGTTAGTATGGCCAGTTCTCACTTGAATACACTGGTTCTCTCATTTAGAAGGAAATATACTCGCATAATCAATTATTTACAGTAAAGGAGTTTTACAACTGGGTAAAAATTTACCTTGGTAAGAAACATTATCATTTCAACCAATTACATATTCAGTCAGTCGACTGGTTCTTCCTAACCACTGAGATCTCCTCAACTACAAAGTTGCAGTTGTTAACACGCAGTTGTGACCACTCCACCTTTCAAATGGATTACATCCTTCTGAAGCTCTATGTCAGCCAATAGTTTTTCTATCTTTTTTTCATTCTGAGCCCTGCCCTGCTGGGCAATATCTACATCACTGTATTTAGACCCATACTCAACCTGAACCTGCAGTTCTCAATCACCGTATACTGAGGTGTCAATGCAAATACTCAATAATTTACATGAACATTTTGAATCCTTTGGCCCACCTTTAAAACATGGTTCTTGACTCCTAGTGCTTCCACAATCCTTCCATGGCTCCATTTTTACTACCCTCTATGGCATGGAGACAGGAGTACTCTTACAGTGTCTCAAAGATAAAACAGCCTCTATCCACTTGTGACTTTAGCTATCCCATCTGGCTCCTCTTCCTTTCCTCCATCCATCCTTCCAAGTTGGGTTGCACTAAGTTCAGTTGTGTCTGCAAACATCAGTCTATCAGTGTCTCAAGCAGGAAGTGCCATGTGGTGGAATGAGGACTGGTTCCATACTTAAACCAAAACTCATGGACCTCTTTGTTGTTGTCTTTATCAAAGGGAGAGATTATTCAGCCTTCTGCAAGATGTTAGGTGGTTAAGGAACATCTAGTAGTGCCAGATTCCATTAAAATGGAGATAGCTGACAAGGTAAGCCACCATGAATTGTGGACCCTTGTCAAAAACCAATTCCTTAAAAAGTTCAATGGTTTCAAAGACTGACAATATCTCTGTGGTCCAGCCTAAAGAGATACACAACACAAATAGCAACACTTCCAACCAACATGAGGCCATCAACCAGCAAGAGGAAACACCCTGCGCCCAGCTGGGAAACGAAATGTCAACATGCTTCCTACAGAAAAGGAAAAAGAAAGCAATCAGCGTGTTTGCTGCGGAGCTGTGGGACGCTGTGAGAAAGCTTTACTAGATCTCCAATCCTGAGCCTGTAAACAAAGCCACTGGCTGACACATTTATGTCAACAGTTCCTGTGCACTGAGCATCAACAGCTTTTGGTGCACAAACCTGTAGCACCTTTGGAATCATTGATTTATGCTCAAACGTTAGGCAACCTGATTCACCAACAACTCATATCACATTCTCTAAAAGGGTCTATTCTCCTCACTCACTCCCATCGTTGATTTACTCCTTTCCAGAAGAGCAGATTCACATCACTTATTTTGGGATGGCCCTGGGAATCTCCTCAAGAAATCAAAATCAGCAATTCGCAGTTGAAAAAATGCCTCATTCCAAAAAGATGTTACCTCCTCAAACAGCAGATATGGCCATGAGGAAACAGAATTTTGCTTTGATGTGCAATATTCATTTGAGCAATCCAGGTGCAAAAGAAGGTTTGCACAATATTGCAAGCATGCAGTCAGATTGGCCAGCATTGGTTCAAGCAAGAGTGAAATGCTTACAATCCAGAAACTTGTAAAACTGAATAATCTTAAATGTGACAGGAGAAACCTTCTTTTTGATTTGCACATAGTTTTTCTCATTGCAGATGAGTATGTAGGTAATATATCCAGTCAGTAGTTTGTGGCTTGATTCCAGCATGCGCAAGTTATCACGCCCACCCATAGTTCCCGACAGCATCATTCATGGTCACAGGCATTCCTACTTGTTCCAGATATTGCTGTCTGCTCATTTCTTGTGAACTCACCAGAATATGTGGTTCTCTGTTTAAAGAACCACATTCTCTAGTTTCTTTGCATTAGACCATTAATCTGCTTAATTCCTTCAGAAGCAATTCTAGACCTCAATGCGATTGTGATGTCTGTGGCTTCTTTTATCTTACTGTTTACATAACCAGGTAACTAAAACAGAGCCGTCAACAGAAAATCCTTAACTGAAGGCAATAAATTCTCAATTAAGTAATTGCGTCCAGTTTGACAATGTATCAATATAATAGACAGACAGACAGACTGACATACTTTATTGATCCCGAGGGAAACTGGGTTTCATTACAGTTGCACCAACCAAGAATAGTGTAGAGATATAACAATATAAAACCATAAATAATAATAATAATAATAAGTAAATTATGACAAGTGGAAATAAGTCCAGGACCAGCCTATTGGCTGACACGCCGAGGGAGGAGTTGTAAAGTTTGATGGCCACAGGCAAGAATGACTTCCTATGACGCTCAGTGTTGCATCTCGGTGGAATGAGTCTCTGGCTCATTCCACTGAGATGCAACACTAAATGTACCACATGGTACATTTAGTTTTCAAAGGTACCTTTACACTTATATACACAACAAATGCCTACATAGCAACCTAAAGAACCAGCTTGCCCGCTTCTGCATAACTCACTTTCTTTCCTATCTACTGAAAGTGGTTTTGGAACTAGGAATGACTTTTTGGGTTTCTTTGGATGAAACCAATGTTCATCTGGAGAAGTGAATTCAAAACTAGTGGAGTTAGGTAACATTGTATATATTTCTGATTTCCATTCTATTGAAGAAGTATTGAGGAACATGGAATTCTGTTGATTGGGAAAGCTGGATCATTCAAGGCATTTTTCTTTGGAAAAGAGAACACTTGATGGCCATCTTAAAGATTTTGAATGTGTTGAACAAAATTGATGCAGAAAGGGTTGCTTCCACTTTTGAGAAACATCACAATCAAAAGTCATAAATGCAAGAAGATTACTAAATGTCTGCACCCAAAGAAAGGAAGTCTTGCATTTTTATGCTGCATTTCACAGCCCCTAGACAACACCAGTGCTTAGGGAAACATAGAAGATGGAATCTATTACTACGGAAATGGCTGAGACAAATAGCTTAGCTACTTTCAGAAGGAAACTAGAGTAGGAGGGCATAGAGTAAAGAGAAGAGAGAACATGGTAAATCATTCAGATGATGAAGGTAGACTGGGAGGAAACTAATACAGAACTTAAATGCCAGCATAAATGGTAGGGTTGAATGTGTTATTTCTATGCAGTATGCTCTGCAAACTTTTTCCTTTGTATTACTTTCTACTAATTAGGCTACACGTGCTAAATGCACTTATACAAAATCCCTAAGCAATTTAATTTGACACAAACAATAACGTTTTTAAAGTGTCACTTCATACAGACTTTAAAACTATGACATTCCTATTTTAGGTTGAGGGAAAGATTCATTGCTGTCTTTTTAGTTTTAATGTGTCAACTAATTACTACCATTGAAATAAGTATTTTCATTCTTAATAACCAAACTGCCAGGACCCCACTTTGCTTTAAAATATAGTAATTCTGGTACTATTGTTTTCAGTGAAAGATGATTTGTCTAACAAAAATTCAATTTAAACTAACTATTTCTCATGGTATAGAGTATGAGCAATGAATTTGATTGACAGCCCATGTCTGGGCAGAACAATGAATTTGACAATGTTTGCGTAATTCAGAATGTCTGTTCTAACATAGAACAAAGTTCAATATCCAACATCACCTTTATATATTGTTTGTGCTACAGTTACTGTTCAATACGGTTGAGTATCATTGAAGTTTTATTATTTTAGAATTATGAATTGTCAGATGACATTAACTGTGTGGCTTTAGGTCAAATCAAACATCCAAGTGGCCCTATTATTACTTCCGCTGTGATATATCTGATAAAGAGTAACAAAAGGAAATAAATGTATGAGATATGTTTGATTTGATTAGGGAGCTTATAGTAAAGGAACCCTTAGTAGTCAGTGATCATGATATGATACAGTTCACCCTGCAGTTTAAGAAAGAGAAGCTAAAACTTTAACAGTGGAGTATAAGAAATGACAGACGCATGAGAGGGGAGCCTGCCAAACAGAACACCAGCAGGAATGATGACAGAGCAGCAATGGCTGGTGTTCCTGGGAGAGCTTTGGAAGGAACAGGATAGATACATCCCAAAGATGAAGAAGTATTTTAAATGGAGGATGAGACAACCATGGTTGACAAGGGAAATTAAAGACAGCATAAAAGCAACAGAGAGAGCATATAATCTTGTAAAAATTAGTGAGAAGGTAGAGGACTGGGAACCTCCTAAGAAGCAACAAAAGGCAAATTTTTAAAAGCCATAAAGAGCAAAAAGGTTAAATGTGAAGGCAAGCTAGCCTTCACATGGAAAATGACACTTGGAGAGGTAGTAATTGGGGACAAAGAAATGGCATATGAACTTAAGCATCAGTCTTCATTATGGAAGACACCAGCAGAATGCCAAAAATGAGAGTGTCAGGGCACAGAAGTGAGTGTCATTGCTGTTGCTAAGGAGAATGTGCCTTGGAAACTAAAAGTAGATAAGTTACCTGGACCAAATGGGCTACACCTCAGGGCTCTGAACGAGATAACTAAAGAGACTGGGGAGGCATTAGTAATGTTCTTTCAAAAATCTCTAGCTTCTGGAATGGTTCCAGAGGAGTGGAAAATTGCAAATGTCACTCCACTCTTTAAGATAGGATGGAGGTAAAAGAAAGGAAATTATAGGCCAGTTAGCCTGACCTCAGTGGCTGGAAATATGTTGGAGCCTATTATTAAGGACGCGGTTTCGGGTACGAGAAGGAACATGATAAGATAGGCCAAAGTCAGCGTGGTTTTCTAAAGGGAAAATTTTGATGTACAAGGATTACACAAGTGTGCTCGGAAAATGCAAATGGTGGTAGATGCCCCAAGGCCAAAGGACGTGTCACAGTTGTGCTCTTTTATAGGATGTGTCAGTTATCATGACCGGTTCCTGCCAACCCTGACTACTGTGCTCCACCCCTTGAACTCATTACTGCAGATCGGGAAGAAATGGCAATGGATAAAGCAGTGTGAGGTGGTTTTCCAAAAGGCAAAGAAAATGGCCACATTAGACACCATACTCACACATTATGATTCAGATGATCCAGTGAAACTTGCCTGTGATGCCTTGATTTATGGTGTAGGTGCAGTGATGACACATGTTCTGAGCAATGGAATTGAACACCCCATAACCTTTGCATCATGTTCCCTTACCGCTGCAGAGAAAAAATTACACACAGATTGACAGGGAGGCCCTCAGTCTGGTTTGGGATGTACAGGCAGTCCTTGGATTACATACGAGTTCCATTCCTGAGTCTGTCTCTAAGTCGGATTTGTACGTAAGTCGGAACAAGTACATCCGGTATTATTCAGCGTCAGTTAGTCAAACGTTTGTCTTAGTATATAGTATATAGTTTACCTTTACATGCATATGAATCACTTAAGAAACTTATGTATTCCAATAATTAAACCACTGCGTTGCTTAGTAATAATTGTAGCTTTCATTGGGGCAGGGCCTTTCACATGCTCCATTATTCTCACTTTATCCATTATCCTTTAAAATTGTTCTGATCATTGACCGACTGAAGCCTAACGCTTTTCCAATGACCGATGGCATTTCACCTCTTTCCAAACGCTTTATTATTTCCACTTTATTTCAATCATGATCACTTCCCATCAATGGAACAGAAACACTGCAGGCAGCGGGTCCCGAGCTCCACCGGCTCCTGAGGTTCCCTGGGTCCTAAGGACCACCGCACTGAAATCCCCGGGTCCTAAACTGCACCGCACTGAGACAGGTTAAATGGGACAAATGGGGGCTGCGCTGGGTTTGGGTATTTGATCCTCCACAATATTCCGTGTGGGAATTTAAACTGGAGGTGGCAGTGATTTTTTTTTTACGAGGTCAAGTTGCAAGCTCGACATCAACCTGGCACAGATGGTACGGGAGTCGCTGGATTGACATCAACCCAGCACAGGAGCGGTCTGTCACTGGATTGAACATGGGAACCTCCGTTCTCAAGCCCAGGGTTGATCTCACTGTGCCACCAGCCAACCAGAATGGGGGAGGGCGGAGTCAGGGTGAATCTTACTAAGAAAAATTTAAGCCAAATACAAAGTTAAACACCCAACACAGTGTCAACAGCAACGACTTAAAATGGCGGGCGGCGTCGCGATCCAACAGAATGGTGGACGGCAGTCTCCTTCCTCGGTTCATAAGTACGAGTTGTCCGTAAGTCAGACGTTCGTAACTCGGGGACTACCTGTAACATGTTTCGACCAGTACTTATATGGGAGAGGGTTTACCCTTGTTACTGATCATCAACCATTCGTATCCATTTTCAGTCGACAGACGGGTGTTCCACTAACAGCCTTCTACAGCACAGATGCAGAGATGGGTTTTATTTCATGGAAGACACAACTACAAGATCAAATTCAAGAGGATGAATAATCATGGAGATGGTGACCGATCGCCCGTTTACCCTTGGAAAAAGAAATACCTGAAGAATTTACAAAAGAGGACACTTTCCTCAACCTATTCTTCCTAGTGCAAATTGACAGCGTCTGTATTATGGCAGATTTGATGCAAAGGGAACACTAAAAAGACCCCACACTGTCTCAGGTCTACATGACAACTCAAAATGGCCGGAATGCACAACAAAAACTCCAGTTGCCCCATTTTTACCAGCACCAGGATGAACTTTGATGAGTCTTTGGTCTTGGGCAAGGTTTAGTCAATGTGCTTTCTGGATTGGTCATTATATTTCATGTTGTGATGTGTTTCTGCTTTCTGTTTACACCTTTTTTATTGTTATTTTGTGCAATTTTGATCAGAGCGGACTGGTTCTGCGGCCTGCAGGCTACAAATAATACAGCGCTAAATTCAACTGAACTGAACTAAACTGGACATTCCTGGACTATTTCAATGACTCTGTGGTTTGGTGTTTTATATTCTGTGCCTTTGCTCATTTTTGCCATTTGCATGGGTTGTTTTCTTGCATGTTGGGTGTTTGATGTTTTTCTTTGACCAGGTTCCATGGTGTTTCTTTGTTTTGTGGCTGCCTGTGAGAAGTCGAATCTCAGAGCTGTACAGTGCATACATACTTTGATAACAAATGTACCTTGAATCTTTGAACTTACCCTTGATGGGAGTTGCCTTATTTGGGGATTGAGAGTTGTTGTACCATCCAAGCTGAGAGCTGAAGTGTTGGAGGAGCTACAGGAAAGAGCTACCATAATTCCCTCCTGGCTTGACAAGAAGCTCACCCTGCCTTGTGTAGCTAGATACTGGACTTCCTGTCAGATCACTGGCAGGTGGTAAGAGTGGGCTCTCTCACCTCTGCCCCTCTGACTCTCAACACAGAGGACCCTCAGGGCTGTGTCCTAAGCCCCTCCTTTACTCTCTGTATACCCATGACTGTGTCGCCACCCACAGCTCCAATCTGCTTATTAAATTTGCAGATGATAGTACACTGATTGGCCTAATCTCAAATAATAATGAGGCAGCCTACAGAGAGGAAGTCATCACCCTGACACAGTGGTGTCAAGAAAACAACCTCTCCCTCAATGTCGCAAAAACAAAGGAGCTGGTTGTGGACTACAGGAGGAATGGAGACAGGCTAACCCCTATTGACATCAATAGATCGAGGGTTGAGAGGGTGAACAGCTTCAAGTTCCTTGGCATCCACATCACCGAGGACCTCACCTGGTCTGTACACACCAGTTGTGTGGCAAGAAAAGCACAACAGCACCCCTTTTACCTCAGACAGTTGAAGAAGTTTGGCATGGGTCCCCAAATCCTAAGGACTTTCTACAGGGGCACAATTGAGAACATCCTGACTGGCTGCATCACTGCCTGGTATGGGAAATGCACCTCCCTTAATCGCAGGACTCTGTAGAGAGTGGTGCAGACAGCCCAGCGCATCTGTAGTTGTGCACTTCCCACTATTCAGAACATTTACAGTGACAGGTGTGTAAAAAGGACCTAAAAGTTAATTAGGGACCCGAATCATCCCAACCACAAACTGTTCCAGCTGCTACCATCCGGGAAATGGTACCACAACATTAAAGCCAGGACCAACAGGCTCTGGGACAGCTCCTTCCACCAGGCCTTCAGACTGTTTAATTCATACTGACCAAATTGTATTTCAAAGGCACGTTTAATGTCAGAGAAATGTATACAATATACATCCTGAAATTCTTTGCAACTATGAATGAGAAACAGAGGAGTGCCCCCAAAGAATGAATGACAGTTAAATGTTAGAACCCCCAGCTCCTCTCCCTCCACACATAAGCGACAGCAAGCAACGATCCCCTTCTCCCCACTGGCAAAAAAAACCATCAACACCCACCACCGAGCACTCAAGCGTGCAGCAAAGCAACAGCAAAGACACAGACTTGCAGTACCCCAAAGACTACTCGTTCACCTGGTATTCAACATACCACAGGCTCTCTCCCTCTCCCTAATAAGGGAGAAAGAGGTGTCTCCGTTTCACAGTGAGAGGGGACACATAACAAACAACTTGCTAGTTTACGATGTTAAAAATCTATTACATTGCTTTTTTCAAGCTCTCTGCCTCTGGCATGCCAAATAATTGCCATTCGTGAAACCCCGAGAGCAGGTACCATTCTCGCAAAGAACCATAGTCGACATGTAACTCCAGGTCAGGGTCTTCAAAAGAACCCTGAAAGGGGAAAATAGAGATATTAGAGATGGAAATAGAGCTGTTTCCGAAGATGCAAGCAAAGGAGTCGTTGTTAGGCGCCATTTATCCTCCTAAGCTATATTGACTGTTCTGGTTTTATTTCTTACTATTCATACTATTTATTACAAATTACTATAATTTGCACATTACACATTCAGGGAGAGACATAACGTAAAGATTTTTACTTCTCACGTATGTGAAGGATGTAAGAAATAAAGTCAACTCAATGCTGGTCAACCAGGCATGGTCGAAATGAAAGCGTTGGCTCGAAGCTCTGTCTGGTGGCCTGTTATTATTTGAGATTGAGCAGCTTGCCATGCACTGTTTGGGATGCCATCATGTCCAGAAGATTCCAAGAGCAGCTCCTCTCCCCTGCCGGGAATGGCCTGCATTGGCCTGGCAGAGGATTCATGTGGATTTTGCTGGATCGTTCCTGAGCACAAATTCCTTGGCAGCAGTGGAGGCAGCTACAAGTGTTCCCAGTAGCTTCCTCTACAGCCTCACACACTGTTGATGGGTAGAAAAGCCTCTTTGTAAGGACTGGTGCTCCAGAACACTCAGTCCGTAGCAATAGACCACAGCTTGTTGCAGGACAGTTTCAATCATTCCTGAAAACAGATCAGACATCCACATCATATCATCCATCCACAAATAGCTTAGCAGATAGGTTTGCCTGCAGTCTAAAGAAAGCACTGCAAGCAATGTCAGTGGGACACACTACACCAACACTCAGTAAGAAGCTCTCCAGTTTCTTTCCTGCATATCGCAGTGCAGCGCTGAGGAAGGGTCTCAGCCCAGAAGTATGTTCATTTCACTGGATGCTGCCTGACCTGCCGAGTTCCTCCAGCATTTTGTATTTGTAACTCACCAGCTATGCTGTTTCTGGGTAGTACCTTGCATTCATCTCCCCAAACCCAGACTCTGGGGGAGTATGCAGGACAACGAGTTGTGACAAACTGAGGGCTCCTCAAAGAAAGAGGTTCGATGTTTCACTCCAACAACCAGTCCTGGTGAGGGACGATGCAGGTGATCAAAAGTGGGGCTTGTAAAGTTTAAGGACAGAACTGAACCACTCTCCTACTCAGTGGAAATTGAGTATGATGTCATCTGGAGGTGACACATGCATAAGTTGAGGAGAGCAGGGTTAGTTCTCAGAGAAGAAAGTTGTCCAGAGCTCTCAGAACCACTTCCTACGGTCCCAGAGTCACCTCCTGCAACCACCACGAAGGAGGCTCCAGAACCCAAGATTCATTCTCAGCCATGTGAATGGCGTATGGTACCACATCAAATGTGCATGCCTCACTAAAGAAAAGGAAAGAAAAACTAAATACACGAGTATCTCCCGGCTCTTGTGTTAAAAGATCAGCTTTTGGAGTTGTGAAACATAACACTAGCATAGCACTAGCAAAGGCTCCAGTGGAGGTTCACGAGAATGATCCCAGGAACAAAAAGGGCTAACCAATGAGCAGCACTTGATAGCTCTGGGCCTGTACTTGCTGGAGTTTAGAAGAAATGGGGGGTGGGTCCTCATACAAACCTACTGATTATTGAAAAGCCAAGATACAGTGGATGTGGAGAGTAGGTTTCCTATATTGGGAGAGTCCAGGACCAAAGGACACAGCCTCAGAATTGAGGGTCATCCATTTAGAACAGGGATGACAAAAGATTTCTTTAGCCAGAGGGTTGTGAATCTGTGGAATACTTTGCCACAGATGGCTGTGAAGACCAAGTTATTGGGTATATTGAAGGCTGAGTGATGGGTTCCTGTCAAATGTTACGGGGAGAAGGCAGGAGTACGGTGTTGAGAGGAATAATAAATCAGCCATGATGGAATGACGGAGCAGATTTGATGAGTTTATGGCCAAAATTTGCTCCTTTGTCTTATAGACCTATATAGCTACCAAAGCATACTTTTCCCGTCAGGAGACCACCTGATGTTCAATTAATAATAGACCTACTCCAAATCAACCAGGAAAATCTTGCTGTTGTCAAATTTTCATTTTTAATTCATGCATGATCAACATCCCCAATGCCAAAACACCTGATGATGTGCAGTTTACAAAGTTATAAATGATTGTTGGCAAAGAGCCTGAATAATACAGCTGTGCCAAGCAACATTTCTTTACCCTGTTGTTAAGTCCTAAGTGCTTGAAATTCTGTGACATTCAGTCATTCACTGGATGTGGTCATCAGAGGGAAGGCCTGCACTTAACATCCACCCCTAATTGTCTCTGGTACTCAGACACTTTCTTGAAGCAATGCAATCTTTATGGCGCCATTGGATCAGAAAATATCCAACTCGAGCAAGAAACTCAAAGAACCCAATTGTTTAAAAAAAAAGGCCAAAAACCACAGCACAGAGGAAGAGAGAAAAAAATCACATCGTGCAAACAATAGAAGCAAGCCCACAGCGTCCCAAACCAGGCTGAGTCTCGGATTCGCACCCGGAACAGCCAGAGTAGGCCCAAGCCAAGCCTCGGTCCCCAGTTTTTACAGCAGCAGGGCAGGAATGCACAGCAGCCAGATCAGTTCACAGCCTTGCTGCTCAAGGAAAAGAATGAATATTCGCGGGAGAGCGAGCAAAAACCAGTCCAACCCTTGCCTCCGTACCCGACACACAGGCTTCCAATCTATCTGGCCAACATTTAAGCACCAAGAAGAGCCACACTCCCGGTGCCAGGCATTGCGGAACACCCAGGCCGCCTGGCCTGAAGCTATTCCCTCGCACCCAGGTGAAGTGGAGAGGCATCGACACTCTCCCGTATCGACTCCTCTTCAAATCGCTCTTTCCATCTCCGGTAGTGACACTAACTCCAGCTCCTCCCCCGGCGGCTCAAACACGAACACGTTGCACCTCAGAATTCCCCAGCACACCAACTCATCCCTCGAACCAGCCCCACTTCCGCCTGCCTCCTCACTGTCTGCAGCGATAGTTCACCACAATTGGCTTCATGAAAGATGATTTAAGTAATGTTTTTAGCTGATTCTCTTGCCTTATAATTTAACAGTAAGCCATTGCACATCTTCGGAAGCACCATCTTAAACCGGATATTATTAGCCTAAGTGTTGAAGTTTAAAGACTGGGCTTCACAGGCACTCCCAGGACAACATGGTTCAGATACTCCAGCAACGCTGTGTAAAGAAACATTACGCAGAAATATGCAATCACTTGCATCCTTGACACGTATTATTCTGGGTCATAAGGATGACTGTCAACAGTGAGTGCCCAGATGAATTTTCCAAGTAATGTGAAACATCCTGGAAATAGTTGTTATCACCATTAATAAATAATTTTCAACGCGTGACACCCAAAGAAACGTTGCTATGCAATTACATTTTCAGGCAATGGCTTGTTCCATTGGTTGCCAGCTGAAATTGGCACTTAAAAGGACATAAGAAAACCAGATGGATTTTTATGACAATATAGTAATTTTATTTCCACCTGGCACCAATACATGTTATTAGAATTTTGCTGCATTTTATTCAGTTTTGGCACTTATTCGGATTTTAAAATTTCCAGCTGCTAGGGCGGGATTTGAATTTGTGTTTGCGAATCATTAGTGTTGGTCTCTGAATTATTGCCCTGCAATGAAACTACTGGACTACTGTATTCCACTTTACTGAAAGAGTTCTTCTCAGTGTTACTGGTGACACCTACATGACTATGATGAGAGTAACTGTCTCTCAACTCTTACAATGTCTGTAAATTCTTCAACTACTGTCCAACATTAAGAATTGAGTGAGTGGAAATTTCTTCCCAGTGATGACTGGAGATATCCAGAACTGAAATGAATTGTTTGCAAGCCTGCTATCAAATTTCGTCTCAATCTGAACTTTGGACTGTATACCTGCATCATTGTCTATCTATCTGTCATTGTCTATCTAATTCCACCTCCAAATCATCACTCAGCTCTGCCCTGCCTCTCCTCAACTATTGCTGAAACACTTAGTTTGACTATTCCCATGGTTCCCTGGCAAACATCCCTCATTCCACTCTCAGTAAAAGGTGGACATTGAAAAGCCTGCTCTGCCTGTCCTGACTAAGTCTCGCACACTCATGATCATCATCTCCAATGACCTAGAGAAGCTCTTGGATAAGGCCCACTGATTTTCAAATGGTCATTAATGATGTCAAATTGACTGTTCTGACCTTTAGAGGAGCAGTTCATGTTATATGAGCGTCACTTCCTAAGCGTAAGCTGTTTTTTATACCTCTTCCTGCATGGATTAGTTTTTATTCTGATTGGAAGCACACATGGAAAGACAATAATCACCATTCACTCTTTATTTGCCCTTGAAACAGCAATATCTTTTCTCAAAAAAAATAATCTCATTAAAAACCTTGAAAGATAACTTCCATCTTGGAGAAGTTATTTAGCTCACTGCATAGCTGTGTCCACACACACAGAGAGGGCAGTGGGGTGAAAAGATGACTCCGCTTCAAAGACATCGCGCCGGACCAGAGACACATCTGATGCCGCAGAAGATAATGCCAGATTCTGACTGCCAAGACCTGGGGGGGCAGGACAGAATGTGATTCATCGACCATGTTTTCACAATGCTCAAATGAAACCACAACTAGCATAGCTGCAGCGTGAGCTCATGCCAAAGCTAAAGCAGTACAAGAGAGAGCGTTGTACGCTAAGCGTGAAATGGAGATGCAAGTGGAGAGTGCGTGTTTGTGTATAGATCCGGAGAAAGCATGTATGGAATTGGAGAGAGTACATATCGAGACTACATTAAGTGCGCTCAAGGATGAGCGTGAGATTGAAGCTGCCCCAGCAGAGGCAAACGTGTATGGAGCTGTGCAGCAGATTCAGACAGCTGTCAGTCTATAACTGGAATCAACAACAGCCAACATATGCAAATAAAGAATATGTCCAAAAGCATTTTGGCTATAAAAATGACAGTACCTCAGCTCTACAAGGAGAAGCTGTCCGTACCACGGAGCCAACATGCTTTTCACGTGGTCCAGGTATTGATAGTCAAGTTCCAGCAGCAAAGGCACACAACACCCCCTTCCACAGTTCCACCACTGAAACACCTCAGTCAAGCGTTGTTACTGACGTCAATCCCATCTGCACTAACATGGACAGACTGACCCTCCATCCATCATCGGACACGCAGTTGGCAAACCGATCTCCACAACGTTCTCATACAGGTGCACTAGATTTGGCTTTACACCTGGCTTGTCAAGACCTGGTCACAGGGATCTAAAAGTGTTCAACAACCGGTTGCCAGATATCTGTCCTGGAAGTCGAACTTTCACAATGCCAAGTAGCAAGCTAAGTGAAGAGCTAGACCTTCTCTGTAAATGTCTTGTGAAGAATCTCTGCAACATGTAAGAGCAGTTCATATTAATAATCCAGCTACAAGATTACAAATACTGTGACAGAGGCTGGACAAAGACTATGGATCTTCAGAGGCAATCAAAGAACCTCTCTTCCCTAGACATGATAATTTCCCAGAGTCCTCACACAAACAACTACAGAAGCTACAGGAACCTACAGATCTGCTGTCAGATCTGCAAACGACAAAAATAGTGGGTAACTTACTAGCTCTAATTTTCTTGGACACTGCAAGAGAAATAAACCCTATAGTGGAGAAACTACTGAACAAGATCAAAGAACAGTGGATAAATAAATGTTTCAAGTATAAAATGAAGAATCATGGTTCCTATCAGCCATCTTAATTCTTTATGGACCTTGTCTGCCACCCCACAGAATTTTGAAATGACCCTAGTTTAATGCCCTCAACTTATTCGAGGAAAGGTCTCCAACAAAAGCATGGAAAATCAAAATGCCTTTAACAGTCAGCAAACTGATGTAGAAAACTCTATTATAAACCTCAATAGATTATACCCTGTCAGTAAGAAAAAACCACAGCCTTCAGGGAAACACAGAAGATTCAGAGAGAAACTGCATGAAGATGGAAAACGTTTTCTAAAAGAGCACTCAATATGTTTCAGGTGTTGTGCTTCAACAGCACACAACCCAGAGACTATAAAGCTATCATACATTGCTCTGATCGCAACAGTGACCAGCACATTTCGACAGTTCATTCAGGGCCAGCACCTTGACCTGTTACTAATTCCAGCTCACCCACAGCAGAGCATGCATCAGACATAGCTACTTCCTCATGCAGAGTATGCCGGAAAGGCTTCCAAGGCAAATACTGCTCTAAAATATGTCTAGTCAACATCTACCTGAAAGGACATCCTGATCAAAACATAAAGGCATATGTGATATTAGATGATCAGAGCAATGTGTCATTGGCAAAATCAACATTCTTTGACATTCTCAATAAAAAACGTTACCTTTCCCCATACAGTCCACAGACATGTTCTGGAACATCTGATGAAGAAGAGTCAGTGCATTGTTGTGGAGTCAGTCAGAACGGAGGTCTGCTTACCCTTGGCAAACCTCATTGAGTGTGACCATATTCCCAGCAACAGGGATGAAATCCCAACTCCTGAAGCTGCAAGCGGCCATTCACATCTTAAGCCCATAGCTGACAAGGTCCCCCATACTTGACTAGTCTGAGATTTTCCTGTTGCTTGGCAGAAGCACGATCTGTGCACATATGGTACATAACCTAGAGTCAGAATCAGGTTTAATATCGCTGGCATATGTTGTGAAATCTGTTGTTTTTCAGCAGCTGTATGGTGCAATACATGATAAAAATATTATAGCTTACAATAAGAAATATATATTCAGATTAAATTAAATAAGCAGTGCAAAGGAGAGCAAAGGAAAGAAATAAAATAGTGAGGTATTGTACATGGGTTCATGGACCTTTCGGAAATCTGATGATGGGGTGAAGAAGCTGTTCCCAAAATGTTGAGTGTGCATCGTCAAGCTCCTGCACCTCCTTCCTGTTGGTAGCAATGAGAAGAGGGTAAGTCCTGGGTGATGGGGTGCTTTAATAATGGATGCTGCCTTTTTGAAGCATTGCCTTATGAAGATGTCCTCGATGCTGGAGAAGCTAGTGCCCATGATGGAGCTGACTGAGTTTACAACTTTCTGCAGTTTTTTGTAATCTTGTGCAGTGGTCCCTCCAGACCAGACTGATGCAACCAGTTAGAATGCTTTCCACGGTATATCTGTAGAAATTCTGCAAGTATCTTTAGTGATATACCAAGTCTTCTTAAACTCCTAATGAAATGTAGCCACTGCCATGCCTTGTTTGTAATATTTTGGGTCCAGGATAGATCTTCAGAGATGTTGACAACCAGGAACTTAAAACTGCTCACTTTTCCCACTGCTAATCCATCAATGAGGACTGGTGTGTGTTCCTTCAACTTCCCCGTCCTGAAGTTCACAATCAATTCCTTTGTCTTACTGACATTGAGTGTAAGGTTGTTGTTACAACACCACTCAACAATGGTCAGCACAATTCACCTTATGCCCAATGACTGGACCTGGGTTGGATCTGTTACATACCCCGTGGGTATCTTGTGACTGTCTGATGACCATGATGTAATTGAGTATCTTGTGAGCATGATGTAATGGTCTTGTGATGGTGGGGTGATGTAATTTCCCGCCAGTGTGAGGTCACGTGATGACATGTTCTCAACAGGTATAAAACGGGAAAGCCTGCTGTGACGCAAGAGTTTTTGTGTTGAGTCGTCATTTAATTTGTCAGTTACTCCGTTATGCTGCATATTTGGTCTCATGACGCAGTTTCATTTAAAAGTGGAGTTTTACTTTCTACTGTAAGGTACAGAATTGTTGTGCCGGCAGTTTTGCAAACCGCTACCAGTTATGTTTGATGTATCTTTGACTTAATTTTAAAGTCTAAGTATTGGAGAGTGAAGACTTTACCAAAGTATGGGAACCCAAAGGATCGAGTAAAGTTCCACGGTAATATAGGATCGACCTTGTTGGATCTTCGTTCAAGAAATAGTGACCTGCATCTGAGATAACCCCTACCTGTAAGAGTAGAAAGGGCTGTGCAGTGTTCATTCGCCAAGAAAAAGGTCAGTTCCTTTAAGCCATCTTTATTTTCTTCATCGTGAATCCTTCGGACAAGGCATATTTCGGCTGGGATCAGCAGTAACGTCACATTGTCGAGGAATTTGTTATTTCAGGAAAGTCTCTCCTAATTGACTGTATAAATCACTTGGACTTTCGTATCTACCATGTTTAAGACTGTATTCACATTTACCACTTTAAGAACTTCCAGAGTTGCCGTATAGCAGTTAACTTCCAGTTAAGTTAGTCAATAGACAATAGACAATAGGTGCAGAAGTAGACCATTCGGCCCTTCAAGCCTGCACCGCCATTTTGAGATCATGGCTGATCATCTACTATCAATACCCAGTTCCTGCCTTGTCCCCATATCCCTTGATTCCCCTATCCATAAGATACCTATCTAGCTCCTTCTTGAAAGCATCCAGAGAATTGGCCTCCACTACCTTCTGAGGCAGTGCATTCCAGACCCCCACAAGGGAGAAGAAGAAGTTTTTCCTTAACTCTGTCCTAAATGACCTACCCCTTATTCTCAAACCATGCCCTCTGGTACTGGACTCTCCCAGCATCTGGAATATATTTCCTGCCTCTATCTTGTCCAATCCCTTAATAATCTTATATGTTTCAATCAGATCCCCTCTCAATCTCCTTAATTGCAGTGTGTACAAGCCCAGTCTCTCTAACCTCTCTGCGTAAGACAGTCCAGACATCCCAGGAATTAACCTCGTGAATATACGCTGCACTTCCTCTACAGCTAGGATGTCCTTCCTTAACCCTGGAGACCAAAACTGTACACAATACTCCAGATGTGTTCTCACCAGGGCTCTGTACAAATGCAAGAGGATTTCCTTGCTCTTGTACTCAATTCCCTTTGTAATAAAGGCTAACATTCCATTAGCCTTCTTCACTGCCTGCTGCACTTGCTCATTCACCTTCAGTGACTGATGAACAAGGACTCCTAGATCTCTTTGTATTTCTCCCTTACCTAACTCTACACCATTCAGATAATAATCTGCCTTCCTGTTCTTACTCCCAAAGTGGATAACCTCACACTTAGGTGTCGTTTGTTTACTTTTCATTTTTGTTGAGCAGAGTTTAATAAAATGTTTATTTGTTTATAAAAAAAACCTGACTCAATTCTATATTCATCGTTGCCGGAGACGAATTATAACAGGTCATACTGGGTGAAGTCTGTCTCGATGGATCTCATCAACCCACTTTGAGATATTTAAGTCTAAAATCCTTGAGAATGGGCCCCCTAGTCATTTCATGCCCTATGAAAATAATCTCTATATAAGAGAAGATTGTCAGTAAGCAAACAAAATGCCCTGACATACCTACATCTGCTCAACCAGATTTAGGCAAGCTGGTCTTCTAGCACTTGCAGGATGATTATAAATTGGTAAGTTCATTGAAGCCAAGGTCTTCCTTCGAATCATGAACAAAGAGTTTAGCAAAGCTGAGTCAAACAGTTGGGTACTTCCCTTTCCTTTCTGCTCTCTATGACAACCTCTACCAAATAACACAGCAGGGCCTTAATCGACTCATGTGCCACAGTCAAGCATTGAGAAGGAAGCCAGAAATGAAGGATCATTATGTGAATTTCATGGAGAGACTCTTCAGGAACAATCATGCTGAGCGAGCTCCTCCACCAGATCCCAACAAAGAAAAACTGGTATTTGCCCAACTTTGGTGCTTACGAACCCCAGGTACTTGTACAAATGAGAATTGTCTTTGATTCAAGTGCGCAGTTCAAAGGCACACACTGAACAGTGTGCTCTTGTAGGCCTAATCTCAGTAACAGTTTACACAAGTTCTTTACCGACAGCAAGCTTCTGCTTGACTATATAAGGGGATTCTACATTTCTGTACATAATAGGATCCAACATATCAGGAGATCGTCCCAGATGAGCCAGTTGAACTATGTTCCCATTGATATCAACCTGCCTGATCATGTCACAAAGGGCTCCAGGCTAATCAGCTGCTTGTTTCCTCAAGCTTAACTGGCCCAGCATTTCTTGCTGATCCTCAGTGGGAACATAGTCAGCAGGAAGCTTTCGACTTCACTGACCCTGAGGCACGTGTAGAAATATGCCCTCGTGTTGACCAATGCTATTCATTTATCACTGCTTCAACATGGTAGAGCACACTTTGAGCATTTTTTAAGCTGGAAGTCACTTACCAGAGTAATTGCCCAGCTCTAATATGTTGCTCATTCCTTTACAGGAGTAGCCAAAGACAACCTTTGCAGAGGCTGGCACATTTCTGAGCAACTTCTCAGTGCAGAGCAACTGAATTGGACAAAGGTTAGAATTGGACAAAGGTTCCTGCTTTAGGTTGCCCAAAGCAGGAACCTCTCCCAAAACAAAGTCCCTTTATTAAACTCTGTCCATTTCTTGACTCTGAATGGCTACAGCGAGCTGGAGGACGTATAAAGGAGGCACCACTCACTTCAGAGGTAACTCACCCAGTCGTTATTCTGGGTAGGCTCCATGTCACATCTCTGCTCATCAAACATTACCATGAGCAAGTGTTGTCATCAAGGCTGACATTTTCAAAATGGCATTTTTCACAGTTAAAGATGATGTACTAAGACTGTTTTCACGACCAGTCTATGAGATTATCCTTCTTTTGCCAAAGACGTTGTGAAGTGATCGTTTGATCTTTAGTTTCAGTAGGTAAGTTTGACATCCTATGTGAGTGTTCTGGCCTCTAGAGGCACAGTTCATTTTGTACGAGCGTCACTTCCCATATGTAAGCTGTTTTTCATACCTCATCCTGCATGGATTAGTTTTTATTCTGATATGAAGCACACATGGAAAAAGATTCATCTCCATCCACGCTTTGCTTGCCCTTGAAACAGCAATATTTTTTTAATTTAAAAAATCCCATTAAAAACCTTGAAATAAACCTTCCATCTCAGGAGACTTTTGAGAAGTTGCTAACTTCGACGCATAGCTGTGTCCACACGCAGAGTGAAGGCAGTAGAGCTGCCTGGCCTCGGTCTATATAATCACCACCAGCTTTATAATCAAGACTCCAGTTCAACTCTTCTTCAGTCTGGTCTCTCATTCATTCACAAGCTTAAATGCTGCATCATTAATCACGTCATCTGTCAAGGTCTTAAGTGCTGAGAGTCTCAGAGTTCCCTCCCAGGTCCTTTCTGCCTCTGAATCTCCCATTTTTCCATTAAGATGCCTCCTATGACCTACTTCATTGATCACGATTTTGATCATCATCCCTTTTATCTTCTTATGTGGTTTGATGTCAAATATTGTTCAGTAACACTCATGTGAAACGTCTTTAGACATTTTGTGACATCAAAGACACTCTCTATATTCAGGTGTGATTGTTCCTATTAATTACCTCCAAGTTTTATATTTCCAAGAGCAAAATTTTAAGGTGCCACTTTTGCTGCTACAATGAGTAGAGGTAATGTTAATGTTGACAGAATATAAAAATGAAATTTGTAATTAAGGAAATGAGCTTAGAGATGGAGAGCTGTCAAATTGACATTTGCCAACATCCAATGATAAAACAATCCCAAATATGACTTCAAAATTAACTCTGGGACAGACTGAGCTTGTACATTCTGAAAAGATATCTTGGAAGCAAAGCATTCCATAACCCATTGACAAGTGTTTGTTTGCTAAAAAGAGGAACCAGATTCCTTGACGATGGCTAGCAATGAAGAAGGAGTTGTGGAGTTTCTTTAAGGTTCGTGGATAGGGTGTGACCAAGAATGATGACAGGTAAAGAGCAAGCAAGGAGAAGAGCTCTGAATGGTAAGGGAATTTAACCATTCATTAAGGAGACGTGAGGAGATTGTGCTCTTGAAGAATTAACAAAAGCAGAATTTTCATTGCCCTGTGAAAGATATAAAGGTTGTTTTACTGCATCAGGAAAGCGCTCAGGCTGTCTGAACTGAATTGATGAATGTCGAGAGGAATCATCATTATGAAAAGGGATTGGTTACAGTGTGACTGGAGAAAGATGATGAAATAAAGAGAGAACAGAATGGGAGAGAGAATGGAGCCCAAAGGAGCATGAGTAAATGTTTAAAAAATGTGAAAATGTAGATTTTCATTTACAGCACAAATAGTGATTCAAGAGAAAAGTAGATAACAATGAACAAAGAGCTTTGGTGAGAGAGTTAGGATCATTCCAGTTATTGAGGTGGCTCCTCAGTGATCTATGACAATTCCAGTTTTATTAATATAACTATGTTAACCATTGTGATTTTACATATCAAGAGAACCAGTAGGTTCTATGTGTGGTTACCCACTCTTCCACAATTCTTCATTCTTATGATTTTTACAGCTTCCTGACCTCCGCTGACATACAAGGTTGCATCTTTCCACTTCACTTAGTAATTCCAGCTTATTCTAGCTTATTCTAGCAGTACCAGGTATATTGATTACCTGGTACTGATATGCAGTGAGATAGTTCAGAGGTGTAACAATAATAGGCTAGTCATATTTGGGTATTCTACTTTCCTAATATACATAGACTGGAACTGCCTTACTGATAAGATGAGGTAGAATTTGTCTACAGCATTCAGGGAAGTTCCTTATTTCCTTGCTGGGCAATAGGTAGAGGACTCTACTAAGGAGAGGGCAAAGCTCAACCTACTATTGGGTAATAGGGTGGGGCAAGTAATTGAGATGACAGTGGGAGTGCACTTCGGCACCAGTTACCATAGTTCTACTAACTTTAAAATTTTATGGAAAGGTATAGAACTGCTCCACAAATTCAAGTTCCAAATTAAAGCAAGACGAATTTTGCTGTTATCAGACAGGAGCTTGCAAAGGTTGGTTGGAGTCGGGCATCTAGGATGATGAGAGGCATTGAGGCCGTGGCCAAGAAAATGGAGACATGAGTCGGCTCCAGGGTACTGGGATCAAGTGAATCGCTGGAGAAATATAAAGGATGCAGAAGTGTATTCAAGTAGGAAATTGGGAGGGAAAAAAGGGATATATATATATTATACAAAGGAGCTTGAAAGTTTGTGAACTCTGTAAATTTTTTTCTATTTCTGTATAAATATGACCTAAAGTTTGATCAGATCTTCACATGTCCTAAAGCTACACAAAGAGAACACCATTAAATAAATAACACAAAAACATTACACTTGTTCATTTATTTATTGAGAAAAATGATTCAATATTTCATTTATTTGTTGGTAAAAGTATGTGAATCTTTGCTTTCAGTAACTGGTGTGACCCCCTTGTACAGCAATACTGTCAACCAGACATTTCCAATAACCATTCATCAATCCTGCACATCGACATGAAAGAATCTTAGGCCATTCCTCCTTTCAAAACTGCTTCAATTCTGGGATGTTGGTGGGCTTCCTTGCATGAATTGCTTGCTTCCGGTCCTTCCACAACATTTTTACGGGATTAAGGTCAGGACTTTAACTTGGCCACTCCAAAACATGAATTTTCTTCCTTTTAAACCGTTCTGTTGTTGATTTACTCTTATGTTTCAGATCACTGTCTTGTTGCATTATTCAACTTCTATTAAGCGCCAGGTGATGGACTGCTACCCTGACATTCTCCTGTAAAATAACTTGATAAAATTTTGACTTCATTTTTCCCTCAATGATTGCAAGCTGTCCAGGCCGTGACGCAGCAAAGCAGCTCCAAACCATGAAGCTCCTTCCACCATGCTTCACAGTTGGGATGAGGTTTCGGTGTTAGTGTGCATTGCCCTTTTCCCTCCAAACATAGCAGTGTGCATTTCTGCTAAAAAGTTCAACTTTTGTCTTATCTGTCCACTGTCCCAGAAGCATTGTAGAACATCTAAACAGTCTTTTGCAAACTTGAGACATGCAGCAATGTTGGTTTTGGAGAGCAGTGGTTTCCTCTGTGGTGTCCTTCCATGAACACCATTCTTGTTCCATGTTTTTCTTATAATGGCCACATGTACAGAGACTTTAGCAAGTTCTAGAGATTACTGCAGGTCTTTTGCTGTTACCCTTGGTTTCATTTTCACCTCCTTCAGCATTGCACGTGGTGCTCTTGGTGTGATCTTTGCAGGATGTCCATTCCCAGGGAGAGTAGCTACAGTACTGAGTTTCCTCCATTTGTAGACAATTTCTCTTACTGTGGACCGATGAACACTCGAGTCTTTAGAAATCTTTTGTAGTCTTTTCTAGCATTTTGCGTCACTATAATTCTGCTTTTAGGGTCCTCTGAACGTTGTTTTGATCAAGGCATTGAATATAAACAGATCTTTCTTGAAAAGAGCAGGCTCTGTCTTTGTGTGTCTTTTTTATCAGGCAGGGCACCTCTACAACCCACACCTCCAATCTCATCTCATTGACTAGAACATCTGACTCCAATTAGCTTTTGTAGAAGGCATAACCCAGGAGGGTCACATGCTTTTTCCAACAAATACATGTAAGATTGGATCATTTTTCTTAATAAATAAATGAACAAGTATCACATACAAAATGGGCTGCTGAAGGATCTCGGCCCGAAACATCGACTGTACTTTTTTTCCATAGATGCTGCCTGGCCTGCTGAGTTCCTCCAGCATTTTGTGTGTGTTGCTTGGATTTCCAGCATCTGCAGATTCTCTCTTGTTGGTGAAATGAACAAGCATAATGTTTTTCTGTAATTTATTCATTTGCATTCCCTTTATCTATTTTTAGGACTTGTGTGAAGATCTGATCACATTTGATGTCAAATTTATACAGAAATAGAGAAAATTTTGCGGGGTTCACAAACTTTCTAAAATTGGCAGAGGAGGTTAAGGATTGAGATTTTATAAGTATATTAAGAGAAAAAGAGCAACTAGAGAGGGAATAGGGGCTCTCAAAGACCAAAAGGGACATCTTTATGTGGAGCTGATCAGATGGGCAAGATCTTTAATGAATATCTTTCCTCTGTTTTTACTGTGGAGAAAGACATGAAGACTTCAGAACTAAAAAAAAGTAGAAGGGAAGGTCTTAGAGATAGTCCGCATTACAAAAAAAGTAGGCATTAGATATTTTAAAAGGTACGAGGGTAGAAATTCATGGCCTCACTAGATAGATAGATAGATAGATAGATACTTTATTCATCCCCATGGGGAAATTCAACATTTTTTCCAATGTCCCATACACTTGTTGTAGCAAAACTAATTACATACAATACTTAACTCAGTAAAAAAATATGATATGCATCTAAATCACTCTCTCAAAAAGCATTAATAATAGCTTTTAAAAAGTTCTTAAGTAGTTTACTTAAATACATTAAATACAATCAACCCCGGCACTTTAACATATCTTACTCCTGGCGGTTGAATTGTAAAGCCTAATGGCATTGGGGAGTATTGACCTCTTCATCCTGTCTGAGGAGCATTGCATCGATAGCAACCTGTCGCTGAAACTGCTTCTCTGTCTCTGGATGGTGCTATGTAGAGGATGTTCAGGGAAGTGAGAGAAGAAACTGCAGGAGCCCTGGCTGAGATATTTGCATTGTGATCACCCACGGTCAGGTGATGTCAGACTAGAGGGTAGTGAATATTGTACCTTTAGCTAAGAAGGACAAGCTTGGGAATTACTGGCCAATAAGTTGAAAGTTTGTGGAAGTTAAGTTATTGGAGAGGATTCTGAGGGATAAGATACATGTGTATCTGAAAAGACAGGGGCTGACTTTGTGCATGTGAGATCATGCCTTACAAACTTGTTTGAGTTTTTTGATGAGGTGACCAAGAAGGTTCACTGAAGGGAGGATGGCAGCCCTGGCTTAGGTTCCTGGTGGTAAACTACTCTGTAAGGCTAGATCGCTTGCAATCCAGGGAGAGCTGGCTAGATGGATAATGCAATTGGTACTTCTGGTAAGATGATGGGATGTTCAAATGCAGTGGCCTCTCAGGGGCTAACCAAAGGCACACTTTTCTTTTTAAAATATGTTTTTTTTGTAAACATAAGATCAGAGCAGATGTTGAAGGAGCTGACAAACGAGTCGGTGAAGGAGAAGCCGGCAGTCAGTCAGAGAAGGAGAAGCTGGCAGTTGGGTTGGAAAAGGAGAAGCCACTGGACAGGCCAGAGAATGAGAAGCTGGTGGACGGGCCAAAGATGGTTTAGAGAAGTTGACCTGGGTGCAAACTGTGTTGCTGCCTGCTACTCAAAAACATCAGAGTTGGTGCACGAAGGCAGCATGCTGTGTAACTGTGACATTTCTCTTGTGATTGCCAGACGCTGTTGGACATTGATAATGTGAGATGCTGCAGGTCTGTTTCCCTTGTTTGCTGGGAAGACAGGCAGTGAGGCAACAGCGTGACCTCGGTCGTAGTGAGGACTAGGCCTTAAGCTGTGGGCTTGCTTGTTGCTGTAGTCCAGGTGAGAAGGTGCTAGAGGCGGTGTAGCATGGTGTCCATGCTTGTTTGGGAACCTGGCCTCTGCCATCAGTGCTGCCCTCCAGTGTTCAGCTAATGGAATGGCAGGCTGGATCACATCAATTTGCATGTTGCTCAGAAACTTGGACTACACATGTGATTTCTTGCATCACGGTGTCTGTTTTTTCTCTATTCTGCTATTTTGAATGTATGTTATGCACCTTGGCCTCAAAGGAACATTGTCTCATTCAACGGCATCTATGTATGGTTTGAATGATAATTAAACCGGAGATGATTTGGTTTGATGGCAGAAAGCAGAGGGTGAGGGTAGATAGCTGCTTCTTGGACTGAAGGCCCATAAATAGTGATGTGCTTTATGGGGCTGGTGCTGGGCCTATTTCATTTGTCTTCTATGTCCACGATTTGGATAAGAATTTACAAGGCATAGTTAGTAAGTTTGCAGATTACACTAAAGCAAGTAGTGTACTGGACAATGGAGAAGGTTATCAAAACTTACAGGGGAATTTTGATCAGCTGAGTAAGTGGCCTGAGGAATGGCAAGTAGTGTTTAATTTGGATTATTAAGTTGCATTCTGCAAAGCCAAATCCAGGTATCATTTTCACAGTAATCGGCAGGTTTCAGGTAGTGTTGTAGAACAGAGTGACCTTGACGTACAAATACATGGTTTGCTGAAAGTGGAGTCCCATTTAGACAGAGTATGCTGGCTTTCATAACTCAAGGCATTCAATATATAAGTTGGGAGATCGTGGTGTGGTTATATAGCACGCTGATGAGGCTGCACTGTGTACAGTTCTGCTACAGAAAAAATGCTATTAAACTGAGAAGAGATTTACAAGGATGCTGCCAGGACTGTAGGAACTGAGCTATAGTGAGAGGGTGGACAGGCTAGAACTTTATTTCTTAGAGTATGGGAGACTGAGAGGTCATCTTATAGAAGTGTATAACATCATGAGGAGCATAGATAGGGTGAAGGCCCTCAGTCTTTTCCCATGGTTTGGGAATTGAGAACTGGAGGGCATAGGTTCAAGGTGAAAGGAAAAAGATTTAAGGAAGTTCGAGGGGAAACTTCCTTACACAAGGCAATCCACTTTGTGTATACTCACTATCCATTATCTGTAGAATCAGCTATCAGAGGAAGTAGTTCAGACAGGCACAATAAAAACTGTTGAGGAGAGTTGGATAGGAGCATCAGTTGGAAAGGTGTTGGAGGTAATGGGCCAAACAATGGCAAATGGGACTAGCTTGGATGGAGCACCTTGTTTGGTATCAGCCTGTTGGGCAAAAAGGCCTGTTTCCATATTAAATGATACCATGACTATGACCAGGAAAGACTCCAGAGAAAGTTTGGTGGATTTGTGGATCTTCTTCTTCAGCAAGATAGAAACTAATTTCCACATAAATTCAATGCTTTTTATTAAATTCCTTTACACATTGTTACATGCTGTGTTCATGACACTGAGCTCATTTAGAGCCAAGTAGAACTTGCATTGAGGCATTCTGAATAAAATATTTGTGCCTGACTAAATCATCAGAATCAGAATCAAAATCAGACTTTAATCGTCAAGTACCTATGCACATACAAGGAATTTACTTCCGGCAGATGTTGTCTCTCTGCTCATAACAATAATAATGATAAATATAAATGAAAATATAGATTATACATACAGGTAGTGCAATCCAAGTAATAGTTAGCCGACAGTTAACCGGCAGTTAACTGTTCAGCAAAGTGACCGCAGTAGGGAAAAAACTTCTCCAGTGCCTATTAGTCTTAGTCTGGAGGGATCTGAAGCGCCTACCAGACGGAAGCAGATCAAACAGTCCATGCGCAGGATGGGAGGAGTCCTTTATGATGTTCCCCGCCCTCTTCTTCAACCTGGAAGAGTACAGGTCCACAATAGAGGGCAGGGAGGCTCCAATGATGCGCTCGGCAGTCCTCACTGTGCGCTGTAGTCTGGTTCTATCCTGCTTGGTGGCGGCTCCGAACCACACAATGATGGAGGTGCACAGGACAGACTCAATGACTGCAGTGTAGAACTGTAGCAGCAATTCCTGAGGCAGACCATATTTCCTCAAGAGCCGCAGGAAATACATCCGCTGCTGGGCCTTCTTCAGGATGGAGCTGATGTTCTGCTCCCACTTCAGATCCTGAGAGATGGTGGTTCCCAGGAACCTGAAGTTCTCCACGGTGGACACAGGGCTGCTGAGGACTGTGAGGGGAGACATGAACCCTTTCATCATGAACCCTTTCTCCCTTAAACTCCGTAATCAGGTTAAAAGATATGTGAATAACTTATTCTTGAAAACACTGTCTGCAAAATTGGATCTCTTAGTGGTTTTCTTAGCACCAGACACTGGTTTTTACTCATAACGTACATCAGAATGTTTCAACCTGACATTTTCCCACCATTTGGTGCAAAGTGCTGCTGAGCTAACGGTATCTGCTAGGTAAGTAGCAGGTGACATCACATCTCAAGCAAAGCTGAGTTAACACAAGCCTTGCCAAATTCGATTGTCTCGGTCTAGATTTTCTTCCATGTGAGTTATGGATAGGAATCTTGGCCCTTAGCGCAAAGATTTCAATCTACACCAACTAAATTTGGAAATCAGGGTAATGGGATGATATGCCAGGAAAGATAGGAGATAGAGAGGAAGAAGGGTTCTGACAGTACACATTATCCCTATCCTATTGAACCATGATGGGTTCACCTCTCTGTCAGAAAACTAGTACATGAGGTGGCTTATCCCTGGAGGACCACGAAGAGATCTGCCACATGCTGTAGTCAGACTGGCAGCCAGCAAAAGTACTTAAGGTTCCAATTGCTCTGGTTAATTCCAGACTGCTGCTGAAGATATGTCACGTTTCTCAGATTACAGTGTAAGGGAGGTTGTGGAGGCTCCCTATCTAGATGTCTCTACATATAAAAGGATATGGCCCTTTTAGTGTCCACACTCAAAGAATTTTGAATAACCAACATCTTGGTAATGCCTTTATTGTGCCATAGTTTGCTATACCACTCCTTGCCAAAAATGATAATCTGCTCCACCCCAGATGGTTCACAGCCATCTGATTATGCTGGCTCAGTCCTTGATAGCTCCTGGAAGCAGGAGATGTATGAAGTGGAAATGGAAGAAGAACTTAAGAGGTAATGTCAATGCTCTTTCTGGCTGCCTTGTTTAGAACAATGACAGCAATGTGCTTTGCAGTGAGGAAAATCCTGAGTGGACATAGAACCTGTGCTCTACTGCAACAAAACCAGACCTTCATTAACAACTGTACCACGCTGACATTAAAAGTCACTAATTCTTTTGAATGCCTCCATAAATATCCATTGAGGTGGGAGAGGCAGACACTATTGAACCTTAATACAGCATTGGCTATAGCGCAGATCTAAAGCTGAATAATCAGTAACAAGAGACTCAATTCTCGACTCTCCGAAGTCTTTTCATAATCTACAAAACAACTGTTAGGACTGTAATGAAACGTTCTACCAGGCCTGCACAGTCAGTCACCTCCCCGTCTCCACGCACCTAATAGGTGTCACCTGACATTTGCTTTTAACTTATCACCTGCAGCCTATTTAAACCCAACTCTCATCCACAATTCTTGTCCACTCATATGAACCAGCCAGCCTCACCAGTTTCTCCTAGCCTTTAGTTACCTTGTTGCCTTGTCATGTTAAGTCTCCATTCTCCCTTGTTCTGTAGCTCTTCATGGTTTGTTATTTTGCATTACGTTATTAAACCAATCGCTCACTGCTACTTTATTTCCATTGCTCTGTGTTTGGGGCAGGCCTCCTCTGCAGTACGTTTCCTGACAGGATGAGTGGACCAGCAACTGACCTGGCAGTTTAAAGGAAGTCATCTGCCAACACAAGCATCGAGAAACCAACGAGCATCTGCTTGGCACTCCCCATCTCATTACAGCGGACCTGCACCAGTCACCCTCCTCCCTCAGAGCGCTGGATTCCAGTGCCTGTCCTTCAGGCTGCAGCCATCTCCATATTCTAGGGACCGAGACAAGGTTGCCGTTGTCATCTCTCTCTTGACTGAGCTAACTGGGACAATAAAACCACCACCTGTGATGAATATGAGGAATACACCACTGGGACACGCCAGGTTTTTGACCATCTGGGAAGTGGAAGGAAGGCAGTGGATCAGATGCTTCGCCTGCGTCAAGTGCTGGATTACACCATGGAGTTCAGGACCCTCATGGTGGAGTGTAGCTGGAATGCAGGATCGTTGCTGTCCCACTACCATCACAACCTCTCGGCACACTTGAAGGACAAGCTGTCAACCCAGGAGATGTTCACCAACTGCAAAAGCCTCATCGCTCTGGCCCCTCGGAATTGATAAGCATCTTATGGAATGACTCCTCCTCCAGATCATCGGACAAAACCCCAGTTCCATTCCCAGATGCATTTGAGCTGTAGAACCCGCATCTGCAAAGCCTCCAGAACCCATGCAGTTCAGGAGAGCTCCCTTAACCCCCTCAAGAGCATAAGCATAGACGAAGAAGCAACTTGCATGCTTACTGCGGAGCAGCCAATCAGCCACACATCAAACGCCCTCTGCGACTGGGAAAACGGTACCACCAGGTAGAGACAAGGGGCCTTCTATCTGGTAAGCTGCCCCTGGACCTTTGTTCCAGCACCTTAGCCCGACTCACTCTCTCTGTCCTGCTCCACACCTTGACAGCTTAATGCGCACAGGGGGCTCAGGTGGATTCTGGCATAGCAGGCAACCTTCTGGACCGGACTCTGTACGTGCACTTTGGAGTATGTACGAGCTTAACTCACACCTCTTCTGCATCACGGCATTGACAGACACGCCTGGGGGTCTGGGGTGGTCGTGCACATCGGAGAGCAGTACTAGACCATCCAATTCCTCCTTAGTGACTCACTCAGCACTCCACTCATTTTAGGTTACCCTTTACTCTCCACTCATGACACTCCCTTTGCCTGGTCATCTGGTTCTCTGATGAGTTGGGCACTGATCTGCCTGCAGCCTCAGGTGACCTCACCCTGTAAATCCACGAAGACAGAGGAAACTCTCAACCTCACCAAACTCCTGCAGGAATACCATGACTTAGCCATCTCCTTCAGTAAAGGGGAATCCAGCACTTTGCTGTCTTTCAGACCACACGACAGCGTGATCGATCTTCTCCCAGGCACTACACCCCTCCCAGAGGTTACCTGTTCTCCCTCTCCCCTCCTGAGACCCAAGCCATAAATGGGTATTTGGCTTCATTCGATCATCCCTGTCTCCAGCCGTTGCAGGATTTTTCTTTGTCAAAAAGAAAGATGAGGGTCTCCTTCCCTGCATCAGCCTCTGTGAACTCAAGGTCTCTATTAGAACTGCTACCTTGATGGATAATACATTTGGACCTAAGAACCACATGCACCCTCATCCCCAACCACCAGGGGGATGAGTGGAAGACAGGGTTCATCACATCCTCTGGCAACTATCAATACTTGATGATGCCTTTTGGACTTTTCAACCATCCAGCCACTTTCCAGGCCTTAATTCACAGGATCCTCCAAGATGTGCTACAGTTGTATATGATCATCTACCTCAACGACAGCCTCCTCTTCTTCAAGGACCCCCAAGACCACGCTTCTCACCTCCATTCAATCTTTCAGCATCTCCTCAAGAACCAACTCGACTGCAGGTTAGAGAAATGCCAATTCCACAGCCTAGTCGTTTACTTCCTGGGATACATCCTTTCACCCCAAACCATAACCATGGACCCAGAGAAAGTGGCCCCCAACCACAATTCCTCAAACAGCTACACCACTTCTTGGGTTTCTCCAAATTCCTCTATTGTTTCATCAGGAAATACAGCCAAATCACCACTTCTCTCGTCACCCTCACCTAATCACCTACCTCATGGATAACCTGGTCTGCTGCTGTGGACCATGCTTTCAAGGAGCTCTAAGGACCCTCCACCATCACTTCCATTCTCAACCAACCAAATCCCTTCGGACCTCTAGTGGTAGAGGTGGACATATCTGATGTGATCACTGGGGCCATCCTCCCCCAGTGAGGACCAAATGGGAAGGTATGTCTTTGTGCCTTCATCTTGCGCAGCTTCAACTCTATGCACCACCAATGTAGAGTAGGAGGCAGGGAGCTACTCATCATTAAATGGGACTTGGAGGAATGGAGACATTGGCTGATGTGGAATACCAAGCCCTTCTTGATCTGGACTGATCACCAGAACCTCATATCCATTCAGTAGACCCACCAACTCAACTCAACCCATGTCACTGGGCCATTTTCTTGAGCAATTCAACCACCATCTCCTCCCAACCCACCTCCAAGAACACTAAGTTCGACACAGCTGAAATGGAGGTCAACCCTCAGCCCATCATTCCATCCTTCCGGATCCTCAAGCTGATTGTCTGGGACCTTGAGAACCAGATGGGCCAGGCACTACAGCAGGAGTCTACTCTAGCCAACACACCTGACAACTGCATGTACATACTGATGACTGTGCACTCTGTGGTACTCCAGGGGCCCACTCCTGAACCCTCTCTGGCCACCCAGGTACATGACAGACTCTGGATTTTCTGCGTGCCGATTCTGGTGGCCCACTATGATCATAGATGTACATCAGTTCTTGATGCCTACCTTCAATGAGGCCAGTCTAATTGCTCCAACCAGTGGCCCTCTGGGATCCTGCATCTCATACCAGTCCTTCAACACCCGTGCTCCCACATTGCCATGGATTTCATCACAGGTTTGTCACCATCCGATGGGGACATGGTGATTATGACAGTGGTGGGCCAGTTTTCCAAAGTGGCCCACTTCATTGCCTTCCCCAAAACTTCCGTCAGGTGCTGAGACAGTGGAACTGGTTCTCCAACATAAAATTTGCCTCCACAGCTTCCCCCAGGAGATCGTGTCAGATCAGGACCCAAAATGCATCTTCTGCTGGTCCACTGGCTATTATCCACAAACCAATGGGCAATCAGAAAGAGTCAATTAGCAAGTGGAGAAGTTTCTGCAATGCTTCACTGTTTCTAACCCTTCCACATAGACGAAGTATCTACTCTGGACCAGACTATGCCACCTTCTACCCACCTCCTCTGCCATGCAGAGGAACATGGAGGAAACCACGATCCTGTGATTTCAGACTCTGTGACCGACATGAGAGCATCCTTCAGGATGATGAGCCCACAGAAAGCACCCGGTCCAGACAGAGTACCTGGCCAAGTACTAAAGACCTGTGCTGATTAATTGGCTGGACATATTTAACCTCTCACTTCAGCAATCTGAGGTACCCATCTGCTTCAGACAGACTTCAGTTATACCAGTGCCTAAAAAGAATGTGGTAGTCTGCCTCAATGACTATCGCCCAGTAGCATTTACATCCACAGTGATAAAGAGCTTTTTGAAGTTGATGATAAAACACAACAACTCTTGCTTGAGAAGCAACTTGGATCTGCTCCAATTTGCCTACTGGCACAACAGGTCCACAGCAGATGCCATTTCATTGGCTCATCACTCAACCCTGGAACATCTGCAGAGGAAAGATGCAAACATCAGGGTGCTCTATATCGACTGCAGCTCAGCATTCAACACTATCATCCCCTCAAAACTAATCAATAAGCTTCAATCTCCTGGCCTCAATACGAGGGGTGATTGATAAATTCGTGGCCCAAGGTAAAATGAGTCAATATAGAAAACTTAGCACATTTATTTTTCAACATAGTGTCCTTCTACATTTACACACTTATTCCAGCAGATCTTGGACCTCCAGAAAGTGCCCACAGCAGGGGTGATTGATAAGTTCACGGCCTAGGGTAGAAGAAGATGAGTTATACAGCACATGCAGTTCAACTCTTTGGGTAATTATGCAGAATGTTTGAATTTAATAACTCATCAGGGGTGAAATATAAAAACATAGAAAACCTACAGCACAATACAGGCCCTTCGGCCCACAAGGTTGTGCTGAACATGTCCCTACCCTAGAAATTGCTAGGCTTACCTATAGACCTCTATTTTTCTAGGCTCCATGTATCTATCCAAAAGACTCTTAAAAGACCCTATCGTATCTGCCTCCACCACAGTCACCAGCAGCCCATTCCACACACTCACCACTCTCTGAGTAAAAAAACTTACTCCTGACATCTGTTCTGTACCTACTCCCCAGCACCTTAAACCTGTGTCCTCTTGTGGCAACTATTTCAGCCCTGGGAAAAAGCCTCTGACTATCCACATGATCAACATCTCTCAACATCTTGTACACCTTTATCAGGTCACCTCTCATCCTCCGTCCCTCCAAGGAGAAAAGGCAGAGTTCACTCAACCTATCCTCATTAGACGCTCCCCAATCCAGGCAACATCCTTGTAAATCTCCTCTGCACCCTTTCTATGGCTTCCGCATCCTTCCTATAGTGAGGCAACCAGAACTGAGCACAGTACTCCAAGTGGGGTCTGACCAGGGTCCTATATAGCTTCAACATCACTTCTCGGCTCTTAAATTGAATTCCACGATTGATGAAGGCCAATATACTGAATGCCTTCTTAACCACAGAGTCAACCTGCGCAGCTGTTTTGAGCGTCCTATGGACTCGGATCCCAAGATCCCTCTGATCCTCTACACTGCCAAGAGTCTTACCACGAATACTATATTCTGCCATCATATTTGATTTACCAAAATGAACCACTTCACATTTATCTGGCTTGAACTCCATCTGCCACTTCTCAGCCCAGTTTTGCATCCTATCAATGTCCCACTGTAACCTCTGACAACCCTCCACACTATCCACAACACCTCCAACCTTTGTGTCATCAGCAAACTTACTAACCCATCCCTCTACTTCCTCATCCAGGTCATTTATAAAAATTACGAAGAGTAAGGGTGCCTGTGTTGCCTTTATGGCATTTGTTTAGTTTATAATATTTTCGCTTTAGTAATTCGTTTGTTATCATTTTCTAGTTAAAGTTAAGATTGTTTAAAGTAAATTTGTTGTCTGTGATATATCGCGGCATGCGATGATGTCACACCCGGTTTTGCCGTGTCTTGTGGGAAAATACCGGTTTGGAGAAACGGGAAGGAGGGGGCTCACATGTGCAGGATCAGCGCAAGAAAAGTTTTCTTTCTACGCACTAGAAACATCAGTGAAGCAACGCCGTAAGTTCATGAGATAGTCAATATGTTGAATTAAAAATGTTAATGCTGATTCTGTTAAAAGTAATGACGGTTGATAAGGTTTATGTTTTTGTTATTTAAAGAGTTGCGGATAGTTTATGTTGAAGTGTATTTAAAGCAGTCAATGGCGTAGGTAGATTCTGACTGTATGTTGCACTTTAATGTAATGTAGTTGTTGTAGTTTTACTTTTGCAAGTATTTACGATGTAAATGTGATATCAAGAAGGAAACAAATACTGTACATATTTTGTATTGTTTTATCAACAGTTTTCGCCATACGTTAATGTGGAAGAGTGAACAGTAAACAGTTAATCTTACTGCGATCTTGTCTTCATTGACTACGGTTTACCTCGGTGTTTAGTTCAGAGTTCTCTTACACCTGAGTGAGAACACTACAGTGAAAAGGCGACATTATCAGGTGTTTCAAGTGCTGCAATGACAACACGATCCAGTATCAAGTTGTTGCCATCCAGCAACAGGGGCAGTAGGGCATCATCAAGTAAGGCTGCCCATGCAAGAGCTAAGGCAGAAGCCGCCAAGGTGCGAGCGTTGTACGCCGAACAAGAAGCAAAATTGAAAATGGAAGCGGCTGCCAGAGAAGCCGAAAACCAGTTGGAAAGGGTAATGATAGAAGCAGAGTTAGAAGTGCTGATGCTACACCGAGAAGCAGAAGCTGCCAGGGTGGAAGCAGAGTTAATAGAAAATGCTGAAGAAATGCATGATCTGGTTGACGTAAAATCTACTTCAGAAAAGATCAGATTGGAACGCACAAGCGACTATGTCCGATCTCAAATAGACTTGAAGATTCGTTCTTCCTCTCCATACTTATACGCTAATGCCCCATTTCATGAGGAGTCTCAGAGAGGCCCAATTGCACCACATCCATCCGAGGAAGACAATTTACCCTTGCAACTCCGCAATGAATTCAAGAATGAAAGGGCTGATGACAAATACTTCTCGACACCAAACTTACCAGATTTGGCGAGAAGAAAGGCAAAGGCTGAATTCAGAACAGCAAATTCCATAACAGATGTACGCCCTCAGTCATATACCCACCGACATATTCCCCCAGCCCGCATGCCACTTGCAGTTGAACCCATGGCACAGTATTTAGCATGACGAGATCTCATCACTTCAGGACTATACCAGTTTGACGATAAACCTGAAAATTACTGTGCATGGTACTCCACATTCACCAACGCTATCAACGGAGTCCAGCTCGGAGCAACCCAAGAGTTGGATCTTATGGCGAAATGGCTGAGAAAAGAATCATGCGAACAGGTGAGACGCATACGTTCAGTGTACATCAACAACCCCAAGCTAGCCTTACGCAAAGCATGGGAGAGACTTTGGGAGGGCTATGCGGCCCCCGAAATTATTGAAGCGGCACTATACCGACGTCTGGAAAATTTTCCTAAGGTGTCAGCCAAGGACCACACTAAGTTAAGAGAGCTCGGAGATTTACTCATGGAGATTCAAGGCGCCAAAGAAGATGGCTACTTAACTGGTCTATTATACCTAGATACTCCATATGGGATTAGACAAATCATGGACAAACTTCCATTTGGGCTGCAGGAGAGGTGAGTGTCTGTTGGCTCAGAGTACAAGGAAGAGAACGATGGTCGATTTCCTCCCTTTGAGTATTTCACTAGGTTTGTGTGCAAGGAGGCGAAGAAGCGAAATGACCCTAGCTTCATGAGTCCAGATAGCAGTACAATTTACACCAAGCCAGTTAAATCCACTTTGAATAATTTCAATATTAATAAACCTATCTCAGTGCTTAAGACTGAAGCCTTTACAACTAACAATGACCCTAGCAAGAATTGTCCATTGCATAACAAACCCCACCCATTCAAAAAATGCAGAATGTTTAGGGAAAAACCCCTCGAAGAGAGGATGGCCCTTCTCAAGGAGAAAAAAAAATGTTTAAATGCTGTTCCTCTACCTCTCACCTTGCTAGAGAGTGTACGATCGCCGTGAAGTGCCCAGAATGTAATAGCACTAATCACGATGGGGCCATGCATCCCGGCCCATTACCGCAAACCGACAAAGCTCCTTCATCCCCACAACAGGACGGCGGGGAGGGAGAGGCTCACTCCAGGACAACTGTTGTCAGCTCGAGCTGTACAGAAGTTTGCGGTCAAGCTCAGTCAAGCCGTTCTTGTGCAAAGATCTGTCTCACTAAGGTGTACCCTAAGGGAGCCAAAGACAAGGCCATCAAAGCCTATGTGATTCTGGACAATCAGAGCAATCGCTCACTAATCAGACCAGAGTTCTGTGATTTGTTCCACATTGAGAGTAATCAGTTCCCATACTACCTTAGAACTTGCTCAGGCAGCGTGGAAACTTATGGAAGGAAGGCAGAAGGCTTCCAGCTCGAGTCCCTGGATGGTAAAGTCGTTATCTGTCTCCCTCCACTCTTAGAGTACAATGAAATTTTGAATAACCGCACTGAGATCCCGACGCCAAGTGCAGTGCTACACCAGCCACATCTCCACCACATTGCCAAGCACATCCCAGAACTGGATCCAAAAGCAGAAATACTCCTGCTATTAGGAAGAGATGCTCTCCAGGTGCACAAGGTTAGGCAGTAGGTCAATGGACCACACGACGCCCCCTTTGCCCAACGCCTGGATCTGGGCTGGGTGGTGATAGGAGAGGTGTGCCCTGGCAATATACACAAACCGACAGTTAACACACTCAAGACCAATGTGCTAGAGAGTGGCCGCCATTCAATTTTTCAACCCTGCAAAAGTTTCATGTGTATCAAGGAAGCACGACAAGGCTTTAACAAATGTAAAGTAACCGACAAGATGCTGGGTCAGTCAGTCTTCGTTCAAACTGAGCATGATAATAAACTTGCTCCATCAGCTCAAGACGTCATTTTCTTAAAAATAATGGACACCAAGGTCTTCAGAGATGAAGCAAATAATTGGGTCGCCCCACTACCTTTCAGAGAACCACGCCAGTGCTTGCCAAACAACAAAGAGCAGGCAGTCAAGCGGTTCACGTCCTTGCAAAAAACCCTGAAAAGGAAACCTGAGATGCAGCAACAATACGTAGCATTTATGGAGAAGATCTTCGTTAATGGACATGCTGAAGTAGCACCGCCACTGAGAGAAGGTGAGGAGTGCTGGTACCTCCCAACATTTGGGGTTTACCACCCACAAAAGCCCAATCAGATCAGGGTGGTCTTTGACTCCAGTGCTCAGTGCACTAGTATCTCCCTTAATGACGTGCTCCTTACAGGCCCCGACCTTAACAATACCCTTCTCGGGGTCCTGCTGCGCTTCCGGAAGGAGAAGGTCGCAATCTTACTGGACATCCAGCAGATGTTCCATAGTTTCTTAGTACAGGAGGATCATCGCAATTTCCTCTGTTTCTTATGGCACAAATGTAACTTCCTTCGCACTGCGGACGAACTGGCCCAGGCAAAGGCCGTTATCTTTAAAGCAACTCAAAGAGCGGCTTTTGCAGGGGAGTTTTCAGCTCTCCAAATTAATAAACCAATACCAAAGGACAGCCCTTTGAGGAAATTCAGCCCGATCCTGAAGAACGATATCATCTGCATCTGAGGCCGATTAATACAGTCCCAACTTCCAGCTGCAGAAAAGAGTCCAGTAATTCTGCCCAAAGACAGCCATGTGTCCTTACTGCTCACTCGCCATCACCATGAACAGGTAAAGCATCAGGGCCGTCACCTGACGGAAGGAGCAATAAGGGCAGCGGGACTGTGGATCTTGGGAGGTAAAACACTAATCAATTCAGTACTTCATAAATGTGTAACCTACAGGAAACTGCGAGGCAAGTTGGAAGCTCGACGTATGGCTGACCTCCCACCAGAACGCCTCGAAGCCTGCCCTCCTTTTACATATGTGGGGCTCGACGTATTTGGTCCCTGGACTATCATTATGAGACGCACCAGAGGAGGACAAGCAGAGAGCAAGCGGTGGGCCATCATGTTTAGCTGCATGAGTTCAAGAGCGGTACACATTGAGGTAATCAAATCTTTGGTTACATCCAGCTGCATTAACGGTCTCAGGTGCTTCTTTGCACTAAGAGGCCCTGCAAGACAGTTAAGGTCTGATTGCAGCACGAACTTTGTTGGAGCATCAAAGGAGCTGGGGATGGACAAAACGGTGCAAAAGTACCTCAGTCAGCAGGGATGCAACTGGGAGTTCAACACACCACACGCCTCTCACATGGGAGGCGCATGGGGGCGGATGATTGGTATCGCCAGAAGAATTCTTGATTCAATGTTTCTGCAGCAACGCACCTGATTGACCCACTAGGTACTGTGCACACTAATGGCAGAGGTCACAGCCATTATAAATGCACGACCACTCCTACCAGTGTCTTCTGACCCGGAAAACCCCTTCATACTCTCGCCATCAATGCTCCTTACGCAGAAGGCAGGAGCTTCCCCTCCACCAGGGGACTTCTCTGATAAGGATTTGTACACAAAGCAATGGAGATAGGTCCAAGCTCTGGCAAATCGGTTCTGGTCTCATTGGAGACAGGAATATCTACCTTTGTTGCAACACAGACAAAAGTGGACAGAACCCTGCAGGAATCTTCAAGTTGGAGATTTAGTCCTGCTCAGGGACAAGCAAATCACCCGCAACAGCTGGCCAATGGCCAGAATCACTGCCACATTCCCTAGTAGGGATGGGCATGTCAGGAAGGTTGAGTTGAAAACTACTGACCAAGGTGATGTGAAAAGGCCAGTTACAGAAGTCATTCTACTTCTACCCAACAACTGATTTAGAGACTGAAGTTTTGTATTATGTTCATTGTGACCCTACGAAGGTCAAGCGGGGAGTGTGTTGCCTTTAAGGCATTTGTTTAGTTTATAATATTTTCACTTTAGTAATTCATTTGTTATCATTTTCTAGTTAAAGTTAAGATTGTTTAAAGTAAATTCGTTGTCTGTGATATATCGCGGCATGCGATGATGTCACACCCGGTTTTGCCGCGTCTTGTGGGAAAATACCGGTTTGGAGAAACGGGAAGGAGGGGGCTCACATGTGCAGGATCAGCGCAAGAAAAGTTTTCTTTCTACGCACTAGAAACATCAGTGAAGCAACGCCGTAAGTTCATGAGATAATCGATATGTTGAATTAAAAATGTTAACGCTGATTCTGTTAAAAGTAATGACGGTTGATAAGGTTATGTTTTTGTTATTTAAAGAGTTGCGGATAGTTTGTGTTGAAGTGTATTTAAAGCAGTCGATGGCGTAGGTAGATTCTGACTGTATGTTGCATTTTAATGTAATGTAGTTGTTGTAGTTTTACTTTTGCAAGTATTTACGATGTAAATGTGATATCAAGAAGGAAACAAATACTGTACATATTTTGTATTGTTTTATCAACAGTTTTCATCATACGTTAATGTGGAAGAGTGAACAGTAAATGGTTAATCTTACTGCGATCCTGTCATCATTGACTACGGTTTACCTCGGTGTTTAGTTCAGAGTTCTCTTACACCTGAGCGAGAACACTACAGTGTCAGAACAGATCCCTGAGGCACTCCACTGGTGACCGATCTCCATGCAGAATATGACTCGTCTACAACCACTCTTTGCCTTCTCTGGGCAAGCCAGTTCTGGATCCACAAAACAATGTCCCGTTGGATCCCATGCCTCCTTACTTTCGCAATAAGCTTTGCATGGGGTACCTTATCAAATGCCTTGCTGAAATCCATATACACTACATCTACTGCTCTTCCTTCATCAATATATTTAGTCACAACCTCAAAAAATTCAATCAGGCTCGTAAGGCACGACCTGCCCTTGACAAAGCCATGCTGACTATTCCTAATCATATTATACCTCTCCAAATGTTCATAAATCCTGCCTCTCAGGATCTTCTCCATCAACTTACCAACCACTGAAGTAAGACTCACTGGTCTATAATTTCCTAGTCTAACTCTACTCCCTTTCTTGAATAAAGGAACAACATTCGCAGCCTTCCAACCCTCTGGAACCTCTCCCGTCCCTATTGATGATTCAATGATCATTGCCAGAGGCTCAGCAATCTCCTCCCTCGCCTCCCACAGTGTCCTGGGGTACATATCGTCTTGTCCTGGCGACTTATCCAACTTGATGCTTTCCAAAGGCTCCAGCACATCCTCTTACTTAATATCTACATGCTCAAGCTTTTCAATCTGCTGCAAGTCATCACTATTATCACCAAGATCCTTTTCCATAGTGAATACTGAAGTAAAGTATTCATTAAGTACCTCTGCTATTTCCTCCGGTTCTATACACACTTTCCCACAGTCATATTTGATAGGTCCTATTCTTTCACGTCTTATCCTCCTGCTCCTCACACAATTGTAGAATGCCTTGGGGTTTTCCTTAATCCTGCCCACCAAGGCCTTCTCATGGCCCCTTCTGGCTCTCCTAATTTCATTCTTAAGCTCCTCCCTGTTAGCCTTATAATCTTCTAGATCTCTAACATTACCTATCTCTCTGAACCTTTTGTAAGCTTTTCTTGTCTTCTTGACCAGATTTATTACAGCCTTCGTACACCATGGTTCCTGCACCCTACCATAACTTCCCTGTCTCATTGGAACGTACCTATGCAGAACTTCACACAAATAGTCCCTGAACATTAGCCACATTTCTTCTGTACTTCTCCTTGAGAACACCTGTTTCCAATTTAAGCTTCCAATTCCCTGCCTGATTGTCTCATAATTCCCTTTACTCCAATTAAACATTTTTCTAACTTGTCTGTTCCTATCTCTCTCCAATTATATGGTAAAGGAGATAGAACTATGATCACTATCTCCAAAATGCTCTCCCACTGAGAGATCTGACACCTGACCAGGTTCATTTCCCAATACCAAATCAAGTACAGCCTCTCCTCTTGCAGGCTTATCTACATATTGTGTCAAGAAACCTTCCTGAACACACCTAACAAATTCCACCCCATCTAAACCCCTTACTCTAGGGAGATGTCAATCTATTAAAATCTCCCATCACGACAACTCTGTTATTATTATACCTTTCCAAGATCTGTTTCCCTTTCTGCTCCTCGAGATCCCTGTTACTATTGGGCAGCCTATAAATAAATCCCCAGTAAAGTTATTGACCCCTTCCTGTTCCTAATCTCCCCTACAGAGACTCCGTAGACAATCCCTCCATGGCGTCCACATTTTCTGCAGCCATGACACTACCTCTTTTGCCTCCCTCCCTGTCCTTTCTGAAACATCTAAAATCCGGCACTTGAAGTAAACATTCCTGTCCCTGAGCCATCCAAGTCTCTATAACTGATCCACGCTCTAAGCTCATCCACTTTGTTCACAACATTCCTTGCGTTAAAGTAGAGATATCTCAAACATTAGGTCTGAGCGCATCCCTTCTCTATCACCTGCCTATCCTCCCTCACACGTTGTCTCCTGTCTTTCTCTATTTGAGAGCCAGACGCCTCTTCCCCAGTCTCTTCAGTTTGGCACCTGGGAACATTCCTATCACATGCAAACCTTTGATTTCTGTCCACACAAGCAGTCTTGGCATGACCTTTATCCTCCTCCACCTCATCATCTGCTCTAACACTCTGGTTCCCCTCCCCCTGCAAATCTAGTTTAAAGGTAGAAGGAGATGAGTTATTACCTTCAAACTCTCTGCATAATCACTTGAAGAGTTGAATTGCACGTGCATGTAATGAGAGCTGTATAACTCATCGCCTTCTACCTTAGGCCACGAACTTATCAATCACCCATGCTGTGGACACTTTCTAGAGGTCCAAGATCCGTATGCTCCACGACCGCTGGGCTAAGTGTGTAAATGTAGGAGGGGACTATGTTGAAAAATGAATGTGCTGGGTTTTCTAAAATTGACTCCTTCTACATTAGGCCACGAACTTATCAACCACCCCTCGTACCTCCTTGTGCAATTGGATCCTCGATTTTCTCACTTGCAGACCCCAGTCTGTTTGGATTGGCAATGACACCTATTCAAAATCTCCATCAGCACGGCTTCACCACAAGACTGGGTGCTTAGCCCCCTGTTCTACTCATTCTACGCTTCTGACTGAGGCTAAGCACAGCTCCAATGCCATATTTAAGTTTGCTGATGACATCGCCATTGTAGGCTGAATCAAAGGAGGTGATGAATCAGCATGGAGGAGCAAGACCAAGGAGCTGATTATTGACTTCAGGAGAGGAAACTGGAGGTCCAGGAGCCAGTTCTCATCAGGGGGTCAAAGGTGGAAAGAGTCAGCAACTTTAAATTCCTTGCTGTTATTATTTCAGAGTGTCTGCTTTGACCCAGCACTCAAGTAAAATTACAAAGAAAGCACAGCAGTGCCTCTACTTCCTTAGAGGTTTGCAAGTATTCAGCATGATCTTTAAAATTTTGACAAACTTCTATAGGGATATGGTGGAGAGTATATTGACTGGTTGCATCACAGCCTGGTAGGGAAAAAATTCATGTCCTTCAAAGAAAGGAACAACAAATAGTAGTGGATACAGCCCAGTACATCATGGGTAAGGCCCACACCACCAGTGAGCACATCTAAATGGAGTGCTGTCATAAGAAAGTAGCATCCATCATCAAGGGCCCCCACCACCCTGGACATGCTCTCTTCTCATTACTGCCATCAGGAAGAAGGTGCAGGAGACTCAGGGTCCACACCAGCAGGTTCAGGAACAGCTGTTACCCCTCAACCATCAGGCTCTTGAACTACAGGGGATAACTTCACTCAACTTTATTTACCCCATCTCTGAACTGCTCCCACAACCTATGGACTCACATTCAAGGAGTCTTCATCCGATGTTCTCGATATTCATTACTTATTTATATATTGCTATTTCTTTTTCTTTTGTATTTGCACATTTTATCGTCCTCTGCACATTGTTCGTGTGTCATTCCTGTTGGGTGCAGTCTTTCATTGATTCTATGGTGTTTATTAGATTTACTGTGTGTGCCCACAAGAAAACAAATGTCAGGTTTGTATATAGTGACATTTATGTACTTTGATAATATATTTACTTTCAACTTGAACTTTGAATGAGTATGTCACCTTTGACGTGCTTCATGACTACAATCCCCCATTGTTCCCCGTAGAGGAGCCACCAATGGAGATCCCAATGGAGGCCCTGATCTTCCACTGCTGGAATACTTGGAAGAAGCATAGAGAACCATTCTAGCCACCATCAATGCCCAGCCAGACTACGCCACCCGAGATCTGCCTCTGCTCACCTACTACCCATCAGCTCACACCCCACTTTATTGGTCTTTTTAAGTTTACCCATCGTGTCGATCCAGTCACTTACCATCTCCAGCTGGCACCATTCCTCAGGATCACACCTACCTTCCACCTGTCCTACATCAAGCCTGTTGTTCATAGACCACTCAACCACCTGATTCCATGTACTGTCACCTTGTCGTGGTGGAGAAGCTTGTGTGGTCCTAAGATCCCGAGAGCGATGCCGTCTGGAGCTATACTCCTGGGAGGGTCACCCATGGCGGTAAGGTCGAGGGTGAGGTCCTGACAAAGAACAATCCAACCAAGACCTCAATGGTGGAACAGGCAGATGAAGTTACTTCGAACTCAGCGGCTGTGAAAGCGGATGAATGCTGCAACAGATCCATCAGCTCCAATCGTCGTGGTTTCCATGCCATTGGAATCAGTTGGTTGACTTGTGAAGTATCTATCGTGTGCTTCTTGGAGTGCAACATCAAGTACACGTTAAACATATACATGCACGGGCGTCTTCGCTCTATGATAGATCAACGGGACGAAGACCATCATCCTCGACCTCAAGGGATATCCACAACGACAACCACCTGAGCCTGCACCTCCAGAACCAAGGATAGTGGAAGGTGATCTAGTGTACACAGTTTGCCAGTTGATGTATTTACATCTTCATAGATGGGGTGTGCAGTACCTGGTTAAGTTGAAGGGTGTAGCCCAGTGGAGAGGTCTTGGGTGCTGTACAGTATCAGTTTGCATCCATCGCTCAATGAGGATCTCCACTGGGCCCATCCAGATCATCCTTGACAGTCAGGTGCCAGTCTAGGAAAGGGTTCCTGTCAGGCCTGTACAGGTGGTGCCCCCCACCCCCCCCCCGCAGTTTCCATCCAGCTAATAGGAGTCACCTGTCACTCATTCTCAACTCATCACCTGCAGCCTATTTAAACCCTGCACTCATCTACAATCCTTGTTCATTCATACGAACCAGGCAGCCTCAACCAGTTCAGTTACTTAGTTACCTTGTCATGTTAAGTCTCTGTTCTCTCTTGTTTGGTGGCCCCTCATGGTTTGTTATTTTACAGTTTATTATTAAAAGTGATAGCTCATCTCTAAATCATCTCCACCGCTTTGTGTTTGAGTCGAGCCTCCTCTACATTTCCTGACACATTCACAAAGAGCACAAAGAGATCAGCTATAACAAAAGTGAAATAACTGAGTAACAAAAAGAAAATTCTCCCTGTTCACTAGTTCGCTGCCTGCTGTCTAGTCAGCTGATAGTTCTGACCTATTTGAAGTTTTGATGAATCTGGAGGAAGGATTCATGTTTACATTACTGCATCATGTAGCTCATTAGTAATTGTGGGATAAATGAGAGGCGGAATGTGAGAAGGAGAAGAACATATGAGTATGCTATCAACATCGGCAATGTTTGTGCTACTGTTGCAAATTCATTGATATTTTGATAACTGCCAGCAGTACATTGCTATGCCACCACCTCGCTGAAAAGTAAAACGAAGATCATACATGTTATTCCTGGCTCTGTGTTTTTCTTTCAGTTGGTTTTATGCTTTGGAGTTACAAAATGTAATGCACCCACCCATTGGCACTTCATAATGCATTTATTTGACTCCCTGACCCCTCCCTTTGACAGTAAACTTGGATGCCTACTCACTTCCAAATGTTCCCATATCCCATGCAACCTTCCAAAAACCTTTTGTGACGCAGATCCTTAAAACTGCACCCTGTAGTAATATATTATTACTGAAATACTCAGACCACCCCGTCTGGCACCAACAATCATTCCACTGTCAATGTCACTTTCTTCCCTGTTCTGTTGTTTGACCTGAACAACAATTGGACCTATTGATCATGTCTGTGTGCTTTTATATATTGAGTTGCTGCCACATGCTTGGTTAATTAGGTATTTGCATGAACTAGCAGTTGTATGGGTGTACCTGAGAAAGTGGCCATTGAATGTAGATGCACTTTGACTTTAATATACTAATTCAATGGACAATGTCTTGAGCACTGGCTTCAGTCAGGAGAAGGGCAGAGGAAAGTTGGGGGAAATGTTCAGAACAAATACCTGTAGCTGCGAGTTTCTCATATATCAGTACTCATTTTCTACCTTGTCCTTGAATGTCCCTTGCACCTCCTGACTCATTCAAATTAAAAACTTTGCATGGAAGTACAGAAGTAAAGATGGATTCCTCTCTTTCCTACTTTGCTCCATGTCTATTTACTAAGCTCCCAGGCAATTACTTATTTCTTTCTCATTCTTTATTTTGCCAGCTCTATATATTTGCTTTAAGAAATGTGTAAGCAGAAGGATTGCAAAGAGATAAACAGCAGGCTGTCGGGATCAGATTTATCAGAAATATGGGCTTCCCACAGAGATGTGCTCTCAGCACAAAACCGTTCATAATGACCAACCACCTGCTCTCTCCCAATCATTCAGCATTAAACCTATAACTTCTTAAGGTCTGGTTGTGCTGTTTGTTCCTGCTTTGTGCTTCAGCCTCAGTTCTGACAGATTCAGTTTCCTATCACTTAATTCCACCTTTAGCTGTGAAAGAAACTGCTGTGAGGCTTTGTGCTTCACAACGTCCATAAACAGGCGCTAACTAACCAACAGCAACATAAACAGACAGCTGTCAACAATCCAACAGCAGCAGAAGTGAATGACAAAAATATCATAAATTGCCTTAAAATGGAGAGCTAGTCTTAAAAATTAATAACAAATATGTCTTGTGCAGCACAATCCTCCAACTGCTATTTAATTCACTTGCATAAAGCATCAAGTCAATAACAGCGAATAAATTTGTCGATATCACCAATTTGCCTCCCAGTAGGGATCCACTCTTGAAGAAAGCATGGTCAAAGTAAATCTGCAACACTTGAACCAGGTTCTCCTGTCTGTGTGCCTATGAGCAGAAGATGAGAGGTGTGCTGAAGTAGCCCTTGCTAGAACATCTTCATTATCATCTTAGGTAAAGATCAGCACAGGATCTCAAGGCAGATGCTGGAAAACCTGAAAAACAAAAAGAAAATGCTGAAGGTTTTCAGCTGGGAGAAAGGCTCAGATCAATCACCTCTCATGAAAGATTAAAAAAACATTTTTTTCTATTTTATTAAGCTTCATAGTTGATGCATTTTATCCCCCAAATGCTATGAATGCAAAATAAGCAGTATTAATAATAAAGGCTCAAATGTCAGCATGCTACAGGAAGATTTACACTCATTTTGGAAAGAATAGTCCAGTGTAAGGGTATAGTTGAGACTGTTTGCACTGGACGTTATGCTTCTACAGGTTTGCTTTGTCTTCCTTCCATGTTCTGATTTTTATGGCTTTCATTCATAAATAGGGAAACTTTAATAGACTTATTTTCTCTGATAAATACACGCACAGAATAATGCTTAATGAACCATGCTATAATTTAGAAACTAGATCTCCACACAACCCTGTTCAAGCCCAATACTGATATGCAACCTGTTTTCATTTATACACAGGATAACATTTATTGTGGCTGCATCAAGATCATCATAGTTCTTCTTTAATTCATCCAAGTGTCAGAATCAGAATCAGGCTTACTATTACTGGCAATATGTTGTGAAATTTGTTAACTTTGCAGCAGCAGAAGAATGCAATATAGAATTGAATTGAAAATACACGTGGACTAAGATGTTAACTGTCCTGTGCTATCACCAGTGGGATCATCAGTTGATCTGCCACCTGTCTTCAGGAGTTTCGGCCCGTTTATGATCAAGACTCCCTCAAGGTGGTGGGCCAGCAGTGCTAAAGCACCACCTCCCACTGAGGAGCTTAAAAACTTGGCAACTGCCTCTATCAGAGTTGTTGGTCACTTCCATCCAACAGATAGTCTACTCTTCAGGTGTCTATGCAACTACTGAAGGGTTTGCAAAAGATGGATACACTGTCCGACTGTCTGCCCCTCTGGACGTACTTGGTTCACACCCATGATGATCCTGCCTCTGCTGCCTCAGCTACAGCCCTGCTGGTTGACTTGATCTCTCTTCTAGTGAAGCCAAGGTCACACAGTCACTTCTGGAAAGTGAACGCAATAAAGCCACGGCAACCTACTTCGAATGGATAGCATGAGACCTTCCACCCTCTGTCTCTGCACTCTGATCTTAATTCTGCATACTTGGTTAACTTGTGCTCACGGGCTTCATCGATGTTGTCTTCCCAGGGGACTGTGAGTTCACCAATAACCACTTCTCTACTGGTGTCAGACCATACAATTATATCTGGATGCAATGTGGTGAAAGCTATTTGCTCCGGGAAACTGCCTTTCCCATCCAGGTCGGCCTTGACACACCAATCATTGGCTGAAGAAAGTATGCTTGATCGTGGGCCTGCGCTGTATACCCTTGACTTGGAGCCTTCTTTTACAAATGATATGCGATGTTCCGTGCAGCATGAGGCATGAGATAAGTTGTGCTGCAGTACTCTCTGCTCAACCGCTTCTGTTACAACCTTGAGAACATTGTTATGTCTCCAAGTGTACATGCCGCTGGGAAAGATTGTCTCTGCATGCACTCAAAATATATTGAAGTGTTCCCTTCTCGCCACAAGCAGCACACCTGTCTGTCTTATCTTCATACCAGGTGCTGAGTTTGGCAGGTGTTGGGAGCAGTTCATACGCTGCTCTGCATAGAAAAGAAATGCGGAGCGGTTCCATCTGCCACAGGACATTCCAAGATAGATGTCGTTGTTCAACATTTTCCCACCAGGTCCAAGCCCCTTGTTTGGCCAGGCCAGCTGTTTTAGCTAACCTCTTCTCCTCTTCTACCTCTCGTATTTCACGTGTTACAAGCTCATGATGCTCCTTACCTGTAGAAGATGACCACCACTTGTGGGTTGTCCATCCAAGTCCCTGGCAGCCCGGCTGGGTAGCCCCAACCTTCTCCTTGTGCTTCAATCTAGACTCTGCCTCATCAACTGCTGCCCGAGCTGACCACTTCCTGCCTGATCTCACATCTGGCTGGGTGTTCTTGATGACAGGGTCTTTTGAGTCTCGAAGCATCAAGAATGATCTTGCCTTGGCTACCTTGACCTCTTCAACAAGGGATTGCACTGGGATGGTAAGCTTTGTCTGGTTACTGTGAATTGCAATATTAGTGAGGCTGCTCGGTACTCCAAGCCACTTCTTCACATACTTGTTCTTCTTCCATTCCATTGCCTCAACATGGGACATTGCCACTTTATAGACAGTTAGTGGCCACATTATCCGTGGCATCAGTCTGTACTGCAAGCACCACAACTTCAACTTGCCAGGCAAGCCACACTTGTCGACAGACATCAGACCTCTGCTGATCTGTTCTCCTGTCTCTTGAACCCTCTTGGTGTCTCTCAGCTCCTCTGTGTACCATCGCCCAAGGCTCTTAACTGGTTGGTCCTGAATGGATGGAATCTCCTCTGCACAAAGGGTGAAATGAAAGTCAACCAGCTTTCCTCTCCTAAGAACAAGACTCCTTGACTTCTTGGTTTTGAACTTCATTCTTCCCCAATCCATTAGCTCCACAAGTCTAGATAGTACACTTCTCACTGCCTCTGTGCTATGATCCAAAAGGGTGAGATCGTCCATGAACGCTCGTATTGATGGCAACTCCCTTCCGCCATCAAATGCGACACCTGGCCCCACTGATTCTGCAGCCCTCACAATGACCTCCATGGATAACACAAAAAAGATGGGCGAAATCGCACATCCCATTGGGATTCCAACATTCAAGCTCTGCCACCTAGCTTTGCTGAGTGGAAAACCTCATCCGGAAATCATTGTAGTACTGTGTTACGAAGTTCCTCACCTTAGCAGGAATCCATAGGAATTCCATCGCAAACTCAATCAAGACATGGGGAACAGAACCATATACATTTGCAAGATCAAGCCGAACTACAGCCAGATTTCTTCTCAACCTTTTCAACTCCTGGATGGTATGCTATATCATACTAGTGTGTTCAAGGCATCCCGGGAAGCCTGGTATTCCAGCCTTCTGCACAGATGTATTTGCCAATCCATTCTCTATCACAAATGAAGATATACTTTCTGCTAGAAACATAATCTTCTCCTCTATATTCAGGAGTGAAATTGGTCGGAACTGATTCAATGTAGTAGAATTCACTTCCTTGGGGATGTATACTCCTTCAGCCTCACTCCATGACAAAGGAACAACACCTTGTTTCCACACCACCTTTAACAATCTCCACAAGTATTTACTCAGCTCTTCACACTTCTTGAACACCTTATACAGCACTCCATTAGGTCCTGGCACTGAACCTGACCTTCCCTTTCTGATGAATGGTTCAACTTCTGCCAGTTTGGGTTCTGACAGATCGAACTTCACTCCTGGCTCAGTAGGCTTCACAAGCCCGGAAATGTCAAGCAAAGGAGCCTCCTGCTGTTCGTTAGAGTAAGTGCTTGTCAGGTGATCCTCAAGTTCTTGTTGAGAGATGTTAAGCTTCCCGCTCTTATTTTGTTCAAACAATCTCTTTGTGAACTGGTGAGGGTTCTCAAAGAACATCTTTCTTGCCTTCTCTCTCTTCTTTCTCTTTTTACGCTGTGACTCTGCACGATGGAGTGATGCTAACTTTAATCGAAACTGCTCTTGGAAATCAGCGAGCCCTGGCTTGTCACCCTCACTTACTACCTTCCACCTCTGTCTCAACAATCTAAGCTCCCTCCTCAACCTACTAACCTCCTTCTGGCACCTGCTTGGTTGCTGTGTAGGCTTTGCTTTTTCAACTCAACCAAACCACACCGGTACTTTCCAACATCGTAAATCATATCACCCATCACTTCCAACTTTCTCTTTGATGTTCCCCTGAGAGTGTTCTCCAACATCACACTGATATCCTCATCAAAAACACGCCAAGCCTTCTCATCTGCCATTGCTGGCCACTTGACCTTCCTCTTCTTCTCTACCTCCTCACCACCGCCATCAGGCGAAGGATCTACCTGGGTATTATGGTCTGCAACCTGACCTGGAGTACGATGACTCTCTCCAGAGTGAATCGCTGTGGCTTGTGTATCAGTGGTTGAAAAGACCACATCTTCTGTGCTTGGTGAAGTAATGTCATCTTCATCCACTGGGATGGAATAGCACTTCAACTTTGCTTGGTGGACTCGTAAACCTTTAATGCTGGAAAACGCTCTCCCACACCAGCACATTGAACACTCAGAGCCTCTTATCCTAGCTCTTGGTCATAGTCGTTCCCTGTAATTAACTGTATCCGTCCGATTCGGTCTATCATTCTCCCTTCCTCTCGGAGGACCCCGAGGGTATGTTTCTCTGTATAAACTAGAAGCTTCAAGCAGTGGGTGCTCTTCTGAGCTGGTGCCCGGACTGCCAATCCCGACACCCCCGGTGCCGGTCTTTCCTGGCTGTCCCCAGTCTCTCCATGCTATCACCGGACTATTCCCGGTTGCCAACCAGACTATTCTTGGTAGTCACTGGTGTCCAGAACAAAAGAATTGAAAATATTTATGATAAATATAGAAAAAAGTGAATTACAGAAAATATATATATTTTAAAGTTATGTTAAAATAAGTAGTGCAAACGCAGAAATAAATAAAAACAAATTAGTGAGCTAGCATTCATGGGCCCAATGTCCATTCAGAAATTGGATGGCAGAGGGGAAGAAGCTGTTCCTGAGTTGCTGAGTGTGTGCCCCCTTCCTGATGGGAAGAAGGCACAACCTGGGTGATGGGGGTGCTTAATGATGGACCCCTATCATAAAGCAATGTTAGCAATAGCATTGCAAGCAGTGCATTAACATCACTATCATCTGAATTCCTCCCCCTGCAATTCACCACATAGAGCACGTTCAATGCACCATCATCACAGTTTGTGACCTGTACAATAATCTTCATGCTGTGAAATCCAAGAATCAAAGCCAAGTTAGGTAAGTGGAAGGCTGCTAAAAGCAGCGAAGGAAATCAAACATTAATATATAAATAAATACACAGAAGTTAGGTAGGAAGATACATTTAGAGTGTAAAGTCAAAAGAAATGATCGAAACATGGGAATGAAAAGAAAACGTGAAAGTAAATGTGTATAAAAATGTCTATTATGGTGCCCACATTGGTTACTTAAAACCTTGAGATTTTGCTGTACTTCACTTCAAACACTCAGAAAGCAGTGCGCTCAAAGGCCATCCAGTAAAATATATCTGATGGTGTTGCTAGTCTGGATTCAATGAGGACGTGCAATAGTGTCCAAAAGTACATTTGTATTCACAGGTGCAGGAGCTAACTTGCTGTTCTGTGCACCTCCCTTGTCAGCAGATAAAGTAGAGAAGTTATGAAAATCTGTAAATTATATTTTATTCACCACACGTGTAACAGCCAAACCTAATTCAAAGAGACGAGCTGGCAGCATGAAAAATATTAATTTCTGAAATAGGAACAGCTCAATTTAATATCATGAATAGTGCCTAGTGTCCGTGTTATTCCTATTAAGAAACATACTTTAAACAATAAACATTGGTAAAGGCACCAAATGGGTGGTACTGGGTCAGCTACCTGTTATATACACCCCGATTTTCTTTTCCATTGAAATCTGCCTTTCCCAATGACCCACAGCAGTGATGTGTAAGGTTAGTTGCTTGGATACTAATGTTAGCATTTCAGTAATGGTTAACAATATCGGCACATTATCCAGGAACCAATAGCAACAACACGTTCAGCAATCCATGAGTCTTAATATCACCATCAACCTTGAACTCCCTATTATACTGAATAGATAGAGTTGAATTAGTACAGCAGCTCAAGGCAGCAACATTCTTGAGGACTGAGGTTTAATGGTGTACATTGCGTACTTGATTACATCTTCCATTTATAAATTATATGGTGAGTAGATGAAAGGAAGATATGCAAAATCTAGGGAAGGATTGATGTGGTCAATCATTTTTCCTCATATTATGTTCTAAGTTCAAAGTACATCTATTATCAAAGTACGTAGACATTATGCAACTTTAAGATTCATCTCCTTACAGGCAGCCACATAACTAAGAAACCCAAAAGAATCCAGTAGAAAAAAAGGCTGTCAGACACACAATGTGTAGACAAAGCAAGTTGTGCAGACAATAAAAGTAAGCAAATAGCATTCAGAATGAAAGTGAGTCTACAGACAAGAAACCAGGCGTGAAGACAGTGGGAACAGGCCGCAGCGTCAGTTCAGTGCAGAGCCGAGTAAACGTCGCAGAGCAGCAAACAGAACCGGCCCAACCCTTGCCTCTGGGCCCGAGGCTCTCCCTTTTCAATCAGGCCCCGCATTTAAATCGTATGTAATATTTTACCATGGAAGTAAGCTGCATTTCCAGTGTTAACTTGTGATTAACTACAGCTCAAGGTTTATTTTTTTTCTTCTTTCCTTTCTGTTAGTCCTGACGAAGGGTCTCGGCCTGAAACATCGACATCACTTCTCCCTATAGATGCTGCCTAGCTTGCTGTGTTCTACCAGCATTTTGTGTGTGTTGTTGTTCAAGGTTTATTTAGTTTGTTTGTCAGACCAAGTGGGGGTAATAGAAGCATTTCTGATATTACATGTTAACTGATGACACACTAATCTTGTGCAATGCCTTTTTCTAGGAACTGCTGCTTTGTGATTGTAAATAGTTTTCCTCTCCGTGCCTTTTCACTTCCAGAAGCCGTGGGACCTTAAACCCACAATGTGACTGCCCTTTCTTTTCTGTGTCACTATATCCCTTTCCGAGCCCAGAATTTTTTTGCATTTAGAGCCTGTAAGCTGCAGCTGACCTTTAATGACCACTTTGAGAAAGAGTATTTCTCTCCCTCAGTGACAAAGAAACCGTCAGTAGTTGGATTCTCACATTTGTTATTCACCATCCAAAGTCAATTAGCACAATCTTCTTCATTTCCTAGGGTAAATCTAGTTAGGTTGGCCAGATAGCATGAGAAGTCAAAGGACTCACACTTCAACTTCTCTGAAAGATCCCAGGAATGAATATCCAGCAGAGTGCTTCATGTTCTGGCAATGCAAACACCCAGATTGAGGAATATAGGTCACTGTTCTCTGGTCTAACCTCAATTCAGTACAACTCTGCTTCCTCAGAAATTGGTTGAAATGTTGGACGTGATATCTGTTGGCAACGTTCTTTCAGATGAGCTTGCGCATCTGACCTTTTTACTGGAGTGTTCTGTACACTTACAATATGTAATTAATTTAGTTAATTATTATTAATTTAGTCACAACTACCATCCATGCAGGAACAGTGGGGAGTGTTAGTTCTGGAAGTCTCCTTCCATTTCAGGCAATTATGAAGAAAACTTGATTAATATGGTATCCAAGCCTACCAAGACCTTGGCAGCAAAAATTTTCATTAATTTCAAACACTGAAGAGAAAAAGATCACTCCTGGAAGACTGCCCCTGATTACTGGCATCTCTCCCAACATGCACCTGTTGATTCAATAATCAGATGACTGTTAAAATTCATAGTCATAGAGTCATGGAGCACACAGCACAAAAGTAGGCCTCTCAGCCCATCTAATAAATGCCCTCCATACACCTCCCATCCGCATGCTTATCCAAACTAAAACCAAACCCACATCCACCACTTCTTCTGACAACTCATTCCACACTCTCACCTCCCTCAGAGTGAAGGCATTCCTCCTCAGGTTCCCCTTAATGTTTCACCTTTCACTTTTAACCTATGACCTCTATTTCTAGTTTCACACAACCCTCACAGATTTTCAGTTTTCTGCAGTCAGCAAGAAACAGTTTTAACATACAGCCATAAAAGGGTCAGAAATTCTACTTCAACAACCATACGCTGAGTCTTTGTTGGAGTTGTTAGTTTTCAAGAAGCCAATTTTGATTACTGTACAATCTCTTCAATTTGTTGCCAAATCCATAATTTCTCAGCTTTCTACCAAAATTATTGCAATAAATGTGCACGTGTTGTGCAGTAAATCCCAGTCTTTGTACCAATTTGGCATTGCTAATTTGGGAAAGCTAATTGAAATTATATGTTGTTCGTTAAATGAAGACAATGGATCCAAGCTCCACACCTTTACTTTATTTTCCATTCAACCTAAGTGATTGAGGATGAATTTCTATTCCATTATGTTAATATGTGGAAATCCATCACTGTGCCCTCAGAGGGAGTTCGGAGGGATGATGTTGGTCATCAACAGGGAGAGGTCAGAGATTACTGCTGTCAAGGAAATTAGCATTGGTTCTGAGAAGATTTCAGAAAAATTCTAATAAGCCTTTGAGCAATAACATTGAACAATAAATACTTTGTTTCTTGAATACTTTTGGGTATATCTTATGAAGTTTGGGCTGCTTATTGTGAAACACCATTAAATTTCCTTACCATGCACTATGTTTTTAAAAAATAGCCTATATTTGTTATTTCAATTCATAATTCAAGTCAGAATAATTGATGCCAAGATTAAAGAAGGCATTTTTGTTGGTCCACACATCAAACAGGTCATCAATGATAGGCAATTCGAAGAACTTCTAGTGGGACTGGAGAAAATCACATGGAACACATTCAAGGATGTTGTAGAAAATTTTCTTGGCAACTACAGAGCATTAAACTATGCTCAGCTGGTTGACAACATGCTTCAAGCAAGCAAAACCATGAAGTGCAATGTGTCACTAAAGACGCATTTTCTGTATTCCCATTTAGACTTCTTCCTGGCAAATCTTGGTGTTGTCAGTGATGAGTATGTCACCAGGACATTGCGGTCATGGAGAAACGTTATCAGGAATCCATCGATGCTGGCTGATTATTGTTAAGCGAGATGTATCGGACACTGACTGCAAATGAAAATCATCAACAAAACATTTTTAGCTTAGTTGAACTATTGCAAAGCATCAGCACTGTTATGTAATTAAATGAATTATATTCAATAAAAGTTAATTTCTTGTTTCTCCAGATTCCTATGAGATACAAATATTCTGAAATTATATTTATGTTCAGCTTCAAGCAGTCTATCATAACAAAATAAATGTCTAAGGAAGCAACACTTGCAAAAAAAAATTGTTGTAATCAGAAGAGCCCTACAGTGCAGAAATATGCCCTTCAGCCCATCATGTCAAAGCCAACTATCAACTACCTATCTATGTTAATTCTTTTTACCAGCATTTGAACTGAAATCTTTAATGCCTTTGTGAGTTAAGTGTTTGTCTAGATACCTCTTAAATACTTTGAGAATTCCAACTTAATTGCGTTGGGAGATTGGAACGACCAGAGAAGGAATGGTTGGTGTTGGTGACAAAATTAGGAGGTTTGGATAGAATGACCAAAAGGTGAAGCTGCTGAGTTGAATTTGGGATAGTCAGAAGGTGCTTATTTCATCTTTGTCTCCCTTTAGCCTTAAGGTTTCTTGAAGCAGGGAAAACCTATTTGGACAGAATTGACTTTTAAATTGTAGCTAATTCCAAGCGACATGGCCTCATCATAAATTTAAAGGCCAACTGTCTCCTGTGAGAATGGACTTGGCAGTAATTATGACATACCTCATTGTTAAAAATTCACTTACATCTGAATATTGCAGTTCTAACCTTTATTGTCACGCTGGGGAACTAGGAAAAAGGGAACCCTTTGTCCTGAGAGCCAGTTCCAACATTCAACGAGATCCTGACAACCCACTTTCCCCAACATCCCTAAAAGTGTCTGTGATTAATCAAAACTTATCAATTTCAGGTTTAGAACATTGGCTGATCATGAATTAATTTGCAACAGAGTACACTACCATTCTCTGTATGTAGAAGTGTTTCCTAACTTCACGACCAGGACTAGGGTGTGTAGTCCAATGCTTTGTCTAAATACCCTTGACCGAGGGTCACAGCAAGTTCTTGCCATCTATTTTATTAGTTTCCTTTAACATCTTGAAAACTTCAATCTAAGTTCTAATGCCCTGATTTCTGTAATCTGTTCTTGTAATATACCCCTTGGCAGGAGAATTGGAATTGGAATTGGTTTATTATTGTCACTTTTACTGAGATACAGTGAAAAGCTTGCCTTGCATATTGTTCATACAAATCAAATCATTACAACAGTGTATTGAAGCAAAACAAATTTTAAAAAATCAATGCAGAATAAACTTTAATAGCCACAGAGAAACTACAATGCAGGTAAGCAATAAGATGATACTGAGATAGATTGTGAAGTCAAGAGTACATCTTATCACGTATGGAAGGGGAGCACAGGGGAGGGGAGAAAAGGCAGCAAGCAGCAACCACCACTTTCAATAATCATCAAAAAAATAAGGTTATAGATCACGGGTACACGCTTACATTAAGGACATAACTCTGCAAAAGCCTTCTGCAAAAACTCTGCACAATTTTGATTCTTTCTGTCCAGATTATCTGACTAACGTGTCTACAGTGTACTGCCCCCAAGAATTATACACGTACCATTCATTTGCTGTGGTGCCCATAACCGATCACTGTAATTGAGGTGGAGTCTTGCAATGGCTTTGAATGGCTATGCTGCGACTTCTACACCTTTGTGCTCTATTCCTCCAGACACAAAAGCCAGCAAAGGTTAATCTTTTTAATTGCGTTTAGTAATGTGCTCCTAAGTTTTAATGATCCTTGTAAGTGGCCTCTCCTAACACTCAATAGGTTGCCACTGCTTCTAAATTTTCAACACTGAAGGATATTCCATCCTATTTTGTTATCTACAAAGTCGGCCCAACTGACTGAAACCCACTCCAGCAATTAGAAATTTTCATATTCAAGCTTCATCACCAGGAATAAGTATTTAGGATTCAATCTGCATGAAGACTTGCTGAATAAAAATGTCCGTCACATTTATTGAGCTTCACAACCACCATTGAAGATCCAGGGCAGGAGAACAAATTTCCTTTCCAGGCGTGAAAGGGTACGGAGTGACCACTCCCCGCTGAACATCAACGGCTCCTCGGTAGAGATCATTGAGAGCACCAAATTTCTTGGTGTTCACCTGGTGGAGAATCTCACCTGGTCCCTCAACACCAGCTCCATAGCAAAGAAAGCCCAGCAGCATCTCTACTTTCTGCAAAGGCTGAGGAAAGTCCATCTCCCACCCCCCATTCTCATCACATTCTACAGGGGTTGTATTGAGAGCATCCTGAGCAGCTGCATCACTGCCTGGTTCAGAAATTGCACCATCTCGGATCGCAAGACCCTGCAGTGGATAGTGAGGTCAGCTGAGAAGATCATCGGGATCTCTCTTCCTGCCATTATGGACATTTACACCACATGCTGCATCCGCAAGGCAAACAGCATTATGAAGGATCCCACGCACCCCTCATACAATCTCTTCTCCCTCCTGCCATCTGGGAAAAGGCTCCAGAGCATTCGGGCTTTCACGACCAGACTATGTAACAGTTTCTTCCCCCAAGCTATCAGACTCCTCAATACCCAGAGCCTAGACTGACACCAATTTACTGCTCTCTACTGTGCCTATTGTCTTGTTTATTATTTATTGTAATGTCTGCACTGTTTTGTGCACTTTATGCAGTCCTAGGTAGGTCTGTAGTCTAGTGTAGTTTTTTTTCCGTGTTGTTTTCACGTAGTCTAGTGTAGTTTTTGTACTGTTTCATGTAGCTCCATGGTCCTGAAAAACATTGTCTCGTTTTTTACTGTGTGCTGTACCAGCAGTTATGGTCGAAATGACAATAAAAAGTGACTTGACTTGACTTGACTTTTCCATAGATGCTGACTGGCCTGCTGAGTTCCTCCAGCACTTTGTGTGTCTTGCTTTATATTTCCAGCATCTGCCGAGTTCCTTGTGTTTGTGGTACAAATTTATGAGACTTTCCCTTGTGTTGTTGTCCTCATTATTCAGGAAGCAGCCATGTTATTTCTCACTCAATGCATTTTGGCCATACACTGACAGTTCCTTCACCCCCTCCCCTCCCTCCCCCACAGATTCTGTCTGACCCACTGAGTTTCTCCAGCAGATTGTTGTTGTTGCATGTGACTTACAACTTCTGTCTCAACTGAGAAAATACTGCAAATTGTATTCACACCAAGAGCTTAATATTACAGATTCTTGTTTGGAGAATTAACAGAGATTTCAGTAAGGCTGTCGAAAACTTTACAGAGCTGATTACATTTCTCAGCAATTTGTGAACTTACATTTTTCAAAATGAGTCTATAAATGAGAGGAGCATTTGATTTCAAGCATTGTGCTTGCTTATCACCTTAAGTTCTTGACTTTAATCATGGAACTGTTGGATTTGTAAAATCACCTGTGCTGTTAAAGTTCTTTCTTAAATTGCCTCATTTACTTGGTGGAAGATCGTGGTAACCATCTTTTACCTCATCTCCACAGGGGAGGAGGCAATGAATGGCAAGTGACATGACAAAGCATACTCCCCACTCCTGGTGGGCAACTTGGTGTTAATTTGTCACCAATACATAGTTACCCAGTATGTTTTTAACGTATTTTAAAAATGAGGAAATCTCACTTAGCAACTCATCTCTTAGATGTTAGCAGGTACACACAGAATCTCATTACTAAGGTGTTCACACTTCAGAGAGGTGTAAACAGTTGATTAAAGTTGATTGGGGATTGGAATTTTCCCAAGATTTGCAGAGCTTACTGGATGAGTCTTTATGTACTTACTGAATGATGTTTAACCCCTAGCCCCCATTTTGTGCAATACACACGAAAGATGCTGGAGGAACTCAACAGGTCAGGCAGCATCTATGGAATGAAATAAATCATTGATGTTTCAGGCCGTTTTAGGGCTGGAAAGGAAGAGGGCAGAAGGGTAAGTTTAAGAAGGTGAGAAGGGGAGTACAAGCCAGCAGGTGATAGGTGAGACCAGGTGAGGGAGAGAACGATGGCGGAATGATAGGAACTGATTGGTGGAAGACATAGAGGATTGCAGAAGAAGGAATTTAATAGGAGGACAGTGGTTGATGGAGTAAAGGAAAGGAGGTGGGAAACCAGAGGGGAGTGATGGGCAGGTCATGAGGACAGGGCAGGAGAAGAGGAAAAGGGAGAGGCTACCCAGAATGGGGAAGAAAACAATAAAAACAAAAAAGAAAAGAACATGGGATGGAGAGAGAAAGAGGAGAATGGTTACTATAAGTTAGAGAAATCAATGTTCATTTCATCTTGAAAACTACCAAGATGGAATAAGAGGTTTTGCTCCTCCAACCCAAGTTTGGTATCATCATAGTAGTAGAGGAGGCAATGGACAGACATGTCAGTATGGAGATGAGAAGGGTGGCCACCAGGGGATCCTGGCTGCCATGGCAGACAGAGGAAAGGTGGTTTCCGATCTGTGCTGGGTCTCACCAATGTAGAGTAGGCTACACTGGAAGCACCGCATACAAAAAGTGACCCCCAATGGACTCACAAGTAAAATGTTGTCTCATCTGGAGTAATTGTTTAGGATCCTGAATGGTGGTGAGGGAGGAGGTGTAGGGGCAGGTATAGCACTTGTCGCTCTTGCAGGGATAAGTGCCAGGAGAGAGATCTGTGGGGATAGACAAGTGGATACGGGAGCCACGTGGAGGGTGATGAGAGCTGGGAGAAGAAGGAAATATATACCAGGTGGTAGAATCCGATTGGAGATGGCAGAAATTGCAGAGAATGAAGTGCTCGACATGGAGGCTTGTGGGGTAGTAGGTTAAGAGCAAAGGGAACCCTATCCCAGTTATGTTCAGGGACAGGTGGGGGATGGGGTGAGGGTAAACATGCAGGAAATGAAGGAGATGTGAGTGAGGGCAGCATCACTGGTTGATTTTTCTGGGAAAAACAGACTTCTTGGATGTTCTGGAGTGGAAGGCCTCATCCTGAGAAAAGATGTATATTACATTGTATGTTTGTAGAATTTCATTATTAAAACATCAGCTAAAATACAAAGGATCTGCTTCCCTTACAAAACGTAACAGTGACTGCCACTAAGTTTTAAAATGAACCCAAGGTGACTGTTAACCTATTGGAGAGCAGCATGACCTTTGAGTTAAAAACAAGTCATAGCACATGTTCTTTGGATGAGAAGACACTGTTGAGTTAAAAACAAGGCAGAAGAAAGATGAGTTCATGAACAGTGAGTATCCGGAGATAATAATCATAGTTTAAGAAAGCAGAAATGGCTGGCTACAGCAAAAAGATTGACACATTCAATTGCACAACAGATAACTGGCTGATGGATGCTGAACAAATTGAACAGTATATTTTTAAAAAAATGAAATAGCCAATGAGAAGCGAGTGCCAGTTTTGCTGAGTGCATTGAGTTTAAAGTTATACAGTTGCTTAAAGGTTTCACTGCTCCAACTAAACCAGCTGAAATGAGTTTTACTGGAAGTAATGCAGGAACATTTACCACCAAGACCTTTGGTGACACTCAAAAACAGTCTAAACTGAAGCACAATTTAAGTTTAAAAGAGCAGCTGAAATAGTTGTATCGATGGAAATAGCAGACAGAGATGCAACTGAGTTGAACTGAAAGCAAGCATGAACAAAATCGCAACATCTACACTTGCCTGGCCAAACAAATTGTGTTACCATTGTGGCAGGGGCTCACATACACCACAGCAATGCAGGTTTAAAGGCAAAACTTGCAGAAAATGCACCAAAGGAGGGCAGACACAAAGAGCATGCAAATAAATGGAGTGTACAGGGAAGAGAACAAGATAAAAAGTCAAGTTGCAGTTTCAAAAAGAGAACTAATCTGCATACTGTTGATGTAATATCTGATAATAATGAGAGTGACCTAGGACGACGTAGCCTTGAGATTTACAATGTGAAAGCTAACAATAGACAAGCAATGTGGCTTTCACCAGAAATGAACAGCAAATTAATTAAAATGGATTCGGACACTGGCTCTGCTGTTTCAGTCATTCCACAAAATGAGTTTCAATGGCATTTCAAAGATACTGCACATCTGCAGTAAAGCCTGTAGATATCCAACTAAGAACTTATACTGCAGAAAAGATAACTCTAGTGGGAATAACATTCATAACAGTGAAATAAAACAGCAAACAAACCACATTGGGCTTGTATATGAAAAAATAGGAGGGCCAGCTTTGTGGGGACGTGTTTGACTGAGACAAGTACAACTTGATTGGAGATCCATCCACCATTTACATGCCACATCCCCTGCAGCAGAGTCAACTGAAAGCAAATTTAAAAAGGTACTGGGTGATGCCACAGCAGTGTACAGGGATGGCACTGGAAAACTCAACCATGTCAAAGGTAAAATCATGTGAAATGAAAATGCCACATCCAAGTTTTACAAGGCCTGGCCAGTTCCTTTTACCATCCTTGATAAAGTAGCTAGTCAGCTAGATCGCATGGAGGCTGAAGGAATTCTTTCCAAGTCTGAGTGAAGCCCATAGAGCCAGTGGTCCCAGTAGACAAGAAAAATGGGTCTGTCAGGATCCATGATGATTTTAAGATTACCATCAACCCAGTACTGAAGGTAGATCAATACCCTCTGACCAGGATAGTGGATATCTTAACAAACCTTCCTGGAAGGAAACACTTCAGCAAAGTGGACTTAACCTGAGGCCTACCTACAGGTGTAGATGGAGTCCTAGGTGTTTCTCATCATAAACACTCACAAAGGACTTTGTTGCCATAATAGGCTTATTTATGGAGTAGCACCTGCACTCTGCACTCTGCAGAAAGGTATGGACCAGGTGCTGCAAGGCTGCCCAGGAGCTCAGTGTTACCATTACCATGACATCATTGATACCAATGAGGATGACAAGGAACATCTCCAGAACCTCCAGACAGTGTTAAAATGAATAGAAGGTTATGGGCTCAGAGCACGGCACAAATGTGAAATCCTTAAATTAAGCATCGCTTACTGTGGCATAATGATTATACAAGTACTGTATACTGGTTGGCAATGGTGGATGCCCCAAGGCCAAAGGATGTGTTACAGCTGCAGTCTTTTTCAGGATTTGTCAATCACTATATCAGGTTCCTGTCAAACCTGGCTACTACGTTCCACCCCATGAATTCCTTACCTCAAATTGGGAAGAAATAGCAATGGACAAAACAGTGTGAGGTGGCTTTCCAAAAGACAAAGCAGATGATGATGATGTCAGATATTGTACACATACATTATGATCCACATTGTCTCGTGAAGCTTGTTGTGCACTGTTCAGGATGCCAGCACCTCCAGAAGAAAGGTGTTGAGAGTCAACTTCGGGGCTGTCAGAACCATCTCCTGCAATCCCAGAGTCAACTCCTACAACCACCTCAGAGGAGGCACCAGAATCTGAGACTGATATGTGCGTGTCTTGTTAGAAGTAAAACAAAAGATGTACACCAGTTATTCCTGGCTACAGATGCTTTGGCCTATCCAGTCCATACCCCTCCAAATCCTAGCCCTGCCCTTCCATTTATCTGCCCAGGAGCTTCTCAAATGACACTATTGTGCGTACCTCAACCACTTTCTCTGGCGGCTACGACTGAGGATATAAAATTATGAGGGGTATAAACAGGGCAACTACATGAAGTTTTTCCACATATCAGAGATGGATAAAACTAGATTTGGAATACGGGGTAAGAGATTCAGAGGGGACCTTTTTCCACACAGAGAGTGGTAAATATCTGGGATACAGTGTCTGAGAGAGTGGTGGGAGCAGTGACAGTGACAACATTTAAGAACACTTGAAACACTGAGGCAATGGACAAGATGAGATTAATACAGATGGGTGTTCACTGGATGTGCTGGGAAAAGGACTGGTTTAAAGGCTGTAGGACTATAGAACTAAACTATAATAGAGTAAAATCCTACTTGTCCAAGTCATACTCCAGTCCCTGTAGTGCCTGGAGAATCTAAGAGACCGCCAGTAAGCTATCAGACACCACACAATATTTCTCCAGTTGCAAACATAACCAAAGAGGGGCAGGCATTCACCTCAGATTGATCACACCCAGAATCAGTCTGGAGGTCCCAGAACCAAGATATTTTTCTCCAAACCAGATGCCCAGAGATTAAGTCAAGCTTATTGTCATATGTACAGGTACACGTATGAACAGGTACAACAAGAAACCTATTGGCAGCAGCGTCAGATGCACATCACGGCAGATGAACAGCAATCAATAAGAAATTTAACATAAATTATATTCATAAGTAGAACAAAAATTCAACGTGGTCCATTTTAGAGCAAAACGATCAAAGCAGTCAAAATGTTGCTAAGCCAGTTGGTTCAATAACCAAATAGTCGAAGGGAAGTCCTTGTTCTTAAACCTGTGGTGTGGGACTTCAGGATTCTGTACCTTCTGCCAAACAGCAACAACAAGAAGATGGCATTGCCAGGTTGGTTGGGATCTTTGATGAAGCCTTGTTGAGGCAGCATCACCTGGTGGGGAGGGAGTTGCCACTCCTGGTGGGGAGTGGGTTGAGCCCACTACACTGTGGTTTCTTACATTCCTGCACAATCGAATTGTTGTCCCTGACCAGAATGCAACCAGCTACAAATTATTCCTTAGTGCAGGCTAATGACTGAAAGAAGAATCAAGGTGAGTTAATGAGTAAGTGGAAGACAATATCTCATAGGGGTACAGGGAAGTAAAAAGAGTAAAACTTGGGCTGGCAGGGTTCCAGTGGGCTGAATGGCCCCCATCTCCATTGTTAATAACTATAAAACAATTTTGGAGTATTGCAGAATATTGGTAGCTCGAGTTGGCTAATTTGAAATCCAGTGAAAAAGTTTATCAGTCCAACTGTGAATCAGGTTTGTACTTTAATGTTGTAGGATTGAAAGCTCCACAGTACATTTGCTTAATAATTATAAAGAGAACAAGACAGATGTGAAGAAATGGTTCAACATGAAACCAAACTGCCACAAAAGTCCTGTAAATAGAAACATGCCCGCACTCAGTAGCTCACTAACAGTTAAAAGCAGTCTTCAAAAGCACCTAACATCAATAACATATAACTTCAGGGTTTTAACAGTATTTTAATTCTAATTGCAATGTTGAAAAAGATCAGTTTTGGCCTTGAAGTTAATTCCATCTCCTGCTAGGAGGAAAAGAACTAAGTGGGATTAAAATCTGCGTATTGATCAACACCACACACTCTGCATTTCTGCTCTCTGCTCTATCAGAAGTGGAGAATATCAGGTTCAGCGGGGCTCCAGCTGCATGGAGTTCACAGATAGATAATGAATCATGATGCAACTGGGGACCCAGCAACGGCAGCAAAGGTTTCGCACAGGTCACCAAGGTCATCTGATGTTGACTCACGAGTGTGCTGAAGAGAAAGGGACAGCAATGTAAATCAAGTTGCAATATTCACAAGGGATTGTCGGCTTCACTGTGGGCTGTGAATCTATTTGTTATTCACCATTTGTTTTGGTTTGCATTTGAGAGAGGATTTAAAAATGGCAAAGCTGATTATGGGAGCTGTTCTATCAGAGTTAGGTGGGTCAGAGGCTGTAACAGCAAGAAGGACCTACAGAGGGGCTGTTAGCAGAAGGGATATTGTCGCAGCAAACCTCACTCACCTCTTAGGTGATGGGAGGGGTTCTGTAAAACGTGGCAGTGTTTCAGGAGGCTGACATGTTGTGAACCACTGTTTCAGCGTGAGGAAGTGGTGCATCGAATAAGCGGAGAAAGTCACCATCGCTCCCAAATCTTTACTTCACATTCCTAGCAGAATGCCAGTTTAGCAGATCCCGAGTGGGCTGGGGGCTGGTGGAGAATGTTGTTTCACAAATATATCAGACTGCTGTGTTAGTTAACATTACTTGTCAATGAACAGTATCTCCTTTTAAATTAATGAAAGGTAATCAGATGGTAAAAGCATTGTGGCTTGTGGTTCTGAACTGATTTCCAAGACTATAAAGAATACTCACACATTACCATCAGGGAATACTCAACCAGCAATGAGCATCTCTTGTTTTCAAGGGCTTTTCAATCTATTAGCATAAATATCTACATTCACAAGATTCATACAATGTATGTAACCAAGTGGTAATGCAACTGTCATGATTCATTCGTATTACATCAGTCCAACAAAACTGCTCACAAGGTCAACCCCAGCCATGTTTCCATTGGCACTAGCTTAAAGGAAAACTGTTTGGAGACAAGGAAGAACCACTTCCAACAAGGCTGATGGCCCCCTTTAGAAATGCACTGCTACAAATGAACAGAGAAGATTTGGATTCAAAGAACAAAATGACCTGGTTGAGGTTCAGGTGTTTTGAAAAGTCTGGAAGCTCCTTGTAGTGCTACCTTGAACTAAAATGCCATCCTAACATGAATTTGAAGTGCACAAGGAAGGAGAAGTAGAATAATTACCCATTTATATAGAAGTGGGTAGTGAGAAGCTGGGTGATAGATCTGACAAGCTGTAATCCAAAGGATAGGCATTGAACAGAAGGAATGAGGGAGGTCCAGCAACTTGCTGATAACTATGACAAACGTATATTCTTCTGCATGGTTGAGTCTATCTGTAGCCTCTCAAAGGCTAAGAACAGAGGCAAATTTATCACAGATAGAGAGGCAGTCTACAAAACCCTCCAAATTCACTTGCAGGATTTGTGATTTAACATCAGCACCCTCTCCCAGGCTAATGTCAATAGCACTGAGGGCCCAGTTCCACTCAGTCAGCACCGTAAGACAGACATAATCGATATTAGTCTCCCAGAAGAGACACACTATTCCAAGCTCTGTCACAGTAATATTACTAAGTGAACAGCATTCAAGAATATCCTCAGACCATTCTTGAAAAAAGTATATCCACCCCTCTGTCTCATGGTATTCCTGAGCACTCAAAATGGAATAGAAGTACCTGGGGTGGAAAATTGTAAATCCTTTGGTTGGGAGCACAAAGATGCCCAGTGTAACCAGAGGAAAGAGCACATGGGTACCCAAACTACCCACCCTCCAATTCCATTAACTATATCCTACACCAACTAAGGAAGGTTCCGATATGGGTCTCATCAGCCAGCTCAATATCCACAGAAACAGAATAAAACATGTTACTCTCAATCCTAAGGAATTGCCTAGGAAGAAGGAGGTGAATGTATTATATTGTGCACCAAGCCCTTGAGGCCCAGGAGGCTGTTAGTGAGACCATATCATCTACAGAAGGCAATCATGTCTCCTTTCAAATCATGATGACTGTTCAAAACAAATTTGTTTACAAGTATCCTTGAGATAAAAACATATTTCTATTTCCTCTAATTCTTCAAATTATTTTGCATTCTTATTCTTTTATTTTCATTGTGGTATTCATTTTATCCTCAAGGTTCAATAATACAATAAACTGTGGCTCACATTACTAGTACATCTGCTATGTATATATTAACATTAGAATAGAACTGAATGCATATTCTCTCCTGAAACAAAATCAGAGTCTATAAATATATGTAGATTGAGATAATCAAATAATCCGTGGTACTTGAACAAAATACTAATGCTGGAAATCTAAAATAAATGCATACAATGCTGAAAATACTCGGCAGGTCAGACAGCACCAAGTCATGGCATACAATAATTTATTTCACGCTCAGAGAAGGAAAGCTTGTGAGTTATTTCCTGTAAGTGACAGCATATCAAGGCTGCACAATGGGGGGAAAAAAGGAAGTGTGTCATATTCAGCAGTTTTGCAAATCAGAGTATTTACACAGAAGATTCTCGCAGGAGATTCAATGGGGTAAAAAATATAACGATATAAATAATATAAAAGCAGAACTTAAATACATGCAGGAAAATTGAGTTTTCCTAAAATACAAAGGTTTCTGACAAATGTTTTTGCACCAACCAGTAAGTACTCAACATATAATATCATTACAGACTGATACAGCACAGAGGGGAAGATGGCAAAAAAAATCAAAGTGGAGTAGATGGGTGTGTGAGAAAGTATAAGGCACATGGCTGGAGAAAAATAAGAAGAGGGGGAATGTGACTTTACTTTACTTTATTGTCACCAAACAATTGATACTAGAGCGTACAATCATCACAGCGATATTTGATTCTGCGCTTCATGCTCCCTGGAGTACAAATCGAAGTAACTATAATAAAAATTTAAATTATAAATCATAATTAGAAAATAGAAAAGGGAAAGTAAGGTAGTGCAAGTCAGGTCCGGATATTTGGAAGGTACGGCCCAGATCCGGGTCAGAATCCGTTCAGCAGTCTTATCGCAGCTGGAAAGAAGCTGTTCACAAATCTGGCCGTACGAATCTTCAAGCTCTTGAACCCTCTCCCGGAGGGAAAAGGGACAAAAAATGTGTTGGCTGGGTGAGTCGTGTCCTTCATTATCCTGATGGGATTGCTCTTCTAGGGCTGGTAAAGTCTATTCAGCCTCCCTCTGTATCGTTGTTACTAACATTGTCCATTCAGCCTGACAGACCAAAGAAATCTTTACTCCGTCCTCTTTCAGACTCAACATCATTTCCTAAACCATGCTGACCTGAATTCCACACAGTGCCCCAACTGAGTCTTAAACAGTGTTTCATCGAAAGGTTTGGTGTGACTTCCTCACTATTGTGCTGTCTGCCAAGGATCCTACGTGTTTTTACACATCTTTTTTCAAGTTAACTTGCCAGTATCCAATACTTATGTATACACAGGAAGTCCATTGTGAACACCTGGTCTCTCTAACAGCCGCCAAGTTCCAGATGATCCGGCTGTCCCTCTAGTGACTTGGTTACATTTCTACTTCTCATTCTTCCTATTAAAATTGATCATTTCAAAATGCCCTGTGTAAATTTGCATTTGCCATTTATTATTTGCTCATTTGACCAGAACATGCTTCCAGAGGTGCATTGTCATCATCTTCATTATTTTTAATATTTCTAAATTTCCTGCAATTTGTATGCTTTAGTTTGGTTGCCTGTATGCTCACGTTCAGGTCCACATTTATAAAATGTAGTTGTCATAGGGCAAGCCCTATGTACATTCCTCTTCAGTGTGTAAGATAAATATTCACTACTGCCCTCCATTTTGTTAATCTCCTTTTCATGTTGCTAGAGATTTAACTCCTCGAGCTTCAGTTTTGCCAATTTTAATGTGTGCTTTACCGAAGTCTATTTGCACAGCATAATTCATCAACCTAACTTCATCAGCATTGTGTGTGCTTCATTAAAATATATCCAATATCCTTAAAGATACATGGATGTGGGTTTTATTTATTCCTCAACTTGGCCGTTCTGGAGGATGGTCTTAGTGGAGAAAATAACTGAGTGGTACTGAGATTGGCACATCAAATTTCAGTTATTGTTCATTAAAATGAATTTCCGAAGTTTTTACTATTGTACAAAGCTGCATGCCTAGAGCGTGAATTTCTAAAATTTATATACAGGGCCACTTTCAGTTAGTATTAATATATCCAGCTATAGTTTCGCCCTCATGTACAGTCAGGTACAAATAAAACCACTATTATAGTACTCAGTTGTAACATCACCATTATAAACGTTTCACTGCTGAAAATAGTAAAGCATAATAAGGTTGCTGATTTAACTTGTCTTTGGAAAACCATTTCTCCCTGCAGCTGATGAAGCTTCTGCTCATTGGAATTTGATCTGACCTGTAAACTAAATGTTATCAGAAAACAGAATCACATTGTTAAACTTCATTGCACAAGAATCAACGTCTAATTAACAGGGGCTGCGTGTGATATGAATGGTTTCAATAATGGAGCTTCATATTGATTTATATTGTTTATCCTTTACGTTCTATCTTGATCAAAGAGGGGAACTTGAGCCTTAATTTTAGATGAGACAATTTATATGAAAGACTGCATGCATTTCACAGTGGCAGTATTGTATAAACAAAATCTATTAGGTATTCCCAGAGCAAGATTGCTTTTTCAAGGTAGGTGGTGCATCAGGCCAGGCACTAACTCATTTCAGGGAAAATTTATGCACACATTGGGAGATCCTGATAAATAATGTTCTTCTAAGGATGTGATTGAAAAGTAACGTGGGATTGATATTGCCTAATGTACTATTACTCAGTCAACAATTACAAAGTTTTCCTAAAAATATATGCTTCCGATTACTTACTATTTATGACAGTAAGTCTCAAGGCACTTTACAGCCAATAACATACATTCTAAGTATATTCACTGATGGCTTTGAGTTTGCAAAGTAGACCATTCCCTGTGAGAAGCAATAAAATCTCAAGGTTATTTTGTAATTAGTGGAGACAGTGTTCCAAACAAGTGACACTCATGGGAAAACTATGCTTGGTGTAATTAAGTAACTATTGCGCTTGTGTAGTGTTGTTATTATATGCATAAAATAGTAATTAAATGGCTGATACTTTAAACAGAATTTTTCATTTTAATTCCGAATATGAATTCTTTTGTTAGCCTTTTTCCTTTAAGTTTGCTACAGACCACTGTATTTGAATTAAGCATTTGTACAATGGAGTATTAACAGAATAAGAAGATTTGCAAGAATATTTGAGGGTTGATTTCTATCAGGCATTTTCTTAATTTTAGAAAATAAATACAGGTGCAAACCACAAACTATTACAGGTAAAAGGTCCGTGGCTTGTTCAAGCAATTGAAAATAAAAATCCTGTACAAAATTATCTAATGGAAAAGAATACAGCGATAGTTCTTCACAGCTAACTTGAAAGAAATTGTCGTATTATTACCAATAAAAATAGAGAAGGAGATAAAGATGCCCTTCTGTACATAATCGGGACATGATCTACTAGAGCGTCACTGTTCCGCAGCAGTTAGCGTGACTCTGTTACAGCTCAGGGCATCAGAATTTAAGAGTTCCATTCCTCTGTAAGAAATTTGTATATCCTTCCAATCAGCTCGTGGGTTTCCTCCAGGTACCCCAGTTTCCCCCACATTCCAAAGACATTCTGATTGGAGGATTAATTGGTCAGAGTACTTTGTCCTGCGATCGGGTTACAATTAAATAGGTGGTTCGCTGAACAGTGCAGATCGCCAGGCCAGAAGGGCTTGTATTTCTAACTAAAATAATCCCTAACTAATGATCAATGTTACCGAACTGAGAGAAATAATCGCATTGTTTTATCAAAGTTGGAAATCAAGAGATGATAGCAATAGATGCACAGTTTTACAAAAGCTGGTCAAAACTATTAACAAAAACTCATCTAAGTTTGATAACACTTGTGATTTTAGCACAGAAATACTTCATTGAATTAAAATGGCTCTTGTCATAATCGTTACCACTGCATATTTAATCTCATTTTCATAGCCAAAATACTCTTTTAGGTTATTTCTTTTCTCATACAATGAACTGTCTAGGATAAAAAAATGTTATATTCAAATCAAAAGGTCTGATTGCTTTCACAGAGACACCTCCCTCTTAGTTAATTGAGATTATTCTTGCGTCATCTTAACATTAAAGCATTTACATTACTATATTACATTTTATGATGTTAAATCCCAAAGGTTTCACAGCCGATAACAGTTTTACAAGAATAGTTAAATGTAGATAGTGGCCATTTTGTGCATAGTAAGCTACCACATAAAGACCAGATGGACCAGGTTGACAGATAAATAGTGGGTATGGAAATTCTTCTTTTCTTAAGAATAATGCAATTGGATGAGTCTGCCTTCGATAGAAGTTTACTTGAAATACAATCTGACCAAGACTGGCGAAAACTTTCTTTTCATTTTTAATTATGTAGTCAAAAATCAGTGACAAGTTCAAGTTTAGGGCATGGCAAAAGAACATGAGAATAAATCCAAACCAAATTTTAATTGTTACAACTTATTTTGTGCCATGACAGTTTCGAAGTACCAGGAGGCTATATCATAATCAGTTTCCCATTTATGCCTAAGCCCATTTCCAATTCATAAGACATACTTTATTGCATGAGTATCATCACAAATCATAGAAGTATCAATTAAGAGATGTAGCCCTGTTTATTTATTGTGCAGAGACCATCAGCTGAGTGGATGTAAAGTGGTCAGAATAGAACCTAGTTTCTGTATTCCTTTCACATTAGAACAGCAGGATACAACAGCAAAGTGGAAACAGAAGAGACCACAGACAATGCAGTCTGGAGCAGAAACAAAGCACAGTGCTGGAGAATACCACTGGGTTAAGCAGTACTTGTGGTGACGATGGCGTGAAAGAGTCTGACACAGGGTCACAACCATAAAACACTGACTATCCCTTGCCTCCACAGATGCTGCTTAACCTAGGGTCCCTGTGGCAGTTATTTTTATATATAAAAGCAAGGTAGTAAGTTCAAGTATTTGACTCCAGTGGTTAATGGACCTGAACTAATGAGCTGCACTCTTGAGTTTAAATCCCCCTATGGCAACTGGAGAAGTTAAATTCAGTTCATTAAATCAATCTGGAATAAAAAGGCTAGTATCAATAATTGCAACCATTGAATTATGGGAAAAACCTAATGGGAAGGAAATAGTCCAAGTTCAAGTTTATTGTCATTCAGCCATACATAAGTATACAGCTTGACAAAGTGTCATTCCTCTGGGTCCAAGGTGCTAAACACTGTACATACAGTCACACACAACACATACGGTATAGTTACACTCCAACGCACACAAATATCATTCCTCTGGGACCAAGGTGCTAAACACTGTACATACAGTCACACACAACACATACGGTATAGTTACACTCCAACACACACAAAGATCATTCCTCTGGGACCAAGGTGCTAAACTCTGTACAAACAGCCACACACAACACATACGGTATAGCTACTCTCCAACGCACACAAAGATCATTCCTCTGGGACCAAGGTGCTAAACACTGTACATACGGTCACACACAACACATACGGTATAGTTACACTCCAACGCACACAAATATCATTCCTCTGGGTCCAAGGTGCTAAACTCTGTACAAACAGCCACACACAACACATACGGTATAGCTACTCTCCTACGCACACAAAGATCATTCCTCTGGGTCCAAGGTGCTAAATACTGTACATACAGTCACACACAACACATATGGTATAGTTACACTCCAACGTACACAAAGATCATTCCTCTGGGACCAAGGTGCTAATCTCTGTACAAACAGCCACACACAACACATACGGTATACTTACACTCCAATGCACACAAAGATCATTCCTCTGGGACCAAGGTGCTAAACACTGTACATACAGTCACACACAACACATATGGTATAGTTACACTCCAACGCACACAAAGATCATTCCTCTGGGACCAAGGTGCTAATCTCTGTACAAACAGCCACACACAACACATACGGTATAGCTACTCTCCAACGCACACAAAGATCATTCCTCTGGGACCAAGGTGCTAAACACTGTACATACGGTCACACACAACACATACAGTATAGTTACACTCCAACGCACACAAAGATCATTCCTCTGGGACCAAGGTGCTAAACACTGTACATACAGTCACACACAACACATACGGTATACTTACACTCCAACGCACACAAAGATCATTCCTCTGGGACCAAGGTGCTAAACACTGTACATACAGTCACACACAACACATACGGTATACTTACACTCCAACGCACACAAAGATCATTCCTCTGGGACCAAGGTGCTAATCTCTGTACAAACAGCCACACACAACACATACGGTATAGCTACTCTCCAACGCACACAAAGATCATTCCTCTGGGACCAAGGTGCTAAATACTGTACATACAGTCACACACAACACATACGGTATACTTACACTCCAACGCACACAAAGATCATTCCTCTGGGACCAAGGTGCTAAACACTGTACATACAGTCACACACAACACATATGGTATACTTACACTCCAACGCACATGGTCACAAAATAATATTGGCACCAGTCCCTGAGTGGCAAGACCCGAAGATTGACAGGTTGACATAAAGTGGGAGGTACATGTTTATATCAGGCAGTATAGTGTGACTGGCAGGGCGGGATTTGGGGGCGGGTGAGGTCTGGGCCTGACGTCCTGCTCACCCAGGGAGAGTGCACGCACAATACATCGTCTCTCCTTTCCCGGCGTAGATCGCCCCATGGTCACTGTCTTGCTTGCTAGGCAGGAGACCACTGCAAATAGCCTCTCCTACACTACTGTGCCCGTAGCAAAACATTCTCATTGGTGCCCCCCACTTACACCGAGCTTGCTATGTCATGGTGCGACCGATTGTCCAGCGGTATAACTGGATGTGTAGGCTGGGCTCGTTAGCCTTGGTTGACAGCCAGTCTATGAGAAGGACAACTCTGACTCCGAACCCGGGCAGGTGGATCTTGTCAGCCTGGTCTGGCCATCCACCTAGGAGAAGGACACGCTAATGTAACTCCTTCTACCCGAGGGCCTCACTGTCACCATCCCAGCTTGCTGGGCTATGTCAGATGAACCCCAGGTGTAAAGGGTGGGGCCAGTACCGCGCACATTGCACTCCACTTAACGTCATTTTCCCTTGCAGCCGCTGTGGCCGGGTCCGCCTGTCCCGTATTGGCCTCGTCAGTCACCAGCGAGCCTGCAGCAGACATGGGCAGCCCCGTTCCTAAATCTTCGTTCGCGAAGCCAAGTCATGAGTGAGTGAGTGATAATGTTACTGGCACAGTAAAACAAACAGTAGTAGAAATAGGTGAAAATAACAGATGAAAAGTGACCAGTGAAGGATGAGATAGAGATTTAGAGAGCTATAACACAGAAACAAACCCACACTTCGTGCCAACCATTATGAACCCAATTTTACGTAAATGCTAACCCATCCCATTTTTCTCCCAATAGTGCCCAACCCCCCTCCCCACCATCACCAACCGAGCACCACCACCACCATTTGTTCCTACCACTGCCACTCATCTACATACCAAGGGCAATTTGCAGTGGTCAATTAACCTAGCTTTTCCACCTATCACCTTCCAGCTTCATATTTCATCCCCCCCCCCACCCACCTGGTCTCACCTATCACCTTCCAGCTTCATATTTCATCCCCCCCACCCACCTGGTCTCACCTATCACCTTCCAGCTTCATATTTCATCCCCCCCCCCACCCACCTGGTCTCACCTATCACCTTCCAGCTTCATATTTCATCCCCCCCACCCACCTGGTCTCACCTATCACCTACCAGCTTCATATTTCATCCCCCCCCCCACCCACCTGGTCTCACCTATCACCTACCAGCTTCATATTTCATTCCCCCCCCCCCACCCACCTGGTCTCACCTATCACCTTCCAGCTTCATATTTCATCCCCCCCACCCACCTGGTCTCACCTATCACCTTCCAGCTTCATATTTCATCCCCCCCACCCACCTGGTCTCACCTATCACCTTCCAGCTTCATATTTCATCCCCCCCACCCACCTGGTCTCACCTATCACCTTCCAGCTTCATATTTCATCCCCCCCCCCACCCACCTGGTCTCACCTATCACCTTCCAGCTTCATATTTCATCCCCCCCCCACCCACCTGGTCTCACCTATCACCTTCCAGCTTCATATTTCATCCCCCCCCCACCCACCTGGTCTCACCTATCACCTTCCAGCTTCATATTTCATCCCCCCCCACCCACCTGGTCTCACCTATCACCTTCCAGCTTCATATTTCATCCCCACCACCCACCTGGTCTCACCTATCACCTTCCAGCTTCATATTTCATCCCCCCCCCACCCACCTGGTCTCACCTATCACCTTCCAGCTTCATATTTCATTCCCCCCCCCCACCTGGTCTCACCTATCACCTACCAGCTTCATATTTCATCCCCCCCACCCACCTGGTCTCACCTATCACCTACCAGCTTCATATTTCATCCCCCCCCCCACCCACCTGGTCTCACCTATCACCTACCAGCTTCATATTTCATCCCCCCCACCCACCTGGTCTCACCTATCACCTACCAGCTTCATATTTCATCCCCCCCACCCACCTGGTCTCACCTATCACCTACCAGCTTCATATTTCATCCCCCCCACCCACCTGGTCTCACCTATCACCTACCAGCTTCATATTTCATTCCCCCCCCACCCACCTAGTCTCACCTATCACCTTCCAGCTTCATATTTCATCCCCCCCACCCACCTGGTCTCACCTATCACCTACCAGCTTCATATTTCATCCCCCCCCACCACCCACCTGGTCTCACCTATCACCTTCCAGCTTCATATTTCATCCCCCCCCACCCACCTGGTCTCACCTATCACCTTCCAGCTTCATATTTCATCCCCCCCACCCACCTGGTCTCACCTATCACCTACCAGCTTCATATTTCATCCCCCCCACCCACCTGGTCTCACCTATCACCTTCCAGCTTCATATTTCATCCCCCCCCCACCCACCTGGTCTCACCTATCACCTTCCAGCTTCATATTTCATCCCCCCCACCCACCTGGTCTCACCTATCACCTACCAGCTTCATATTTCATCCCCCCCCACCCACCTGGTCTCACCTATCACCTTCCAGCTTCATATTTCATCCCCCCCCCACCCACCTGGTCTCACCTATCACCTTCCAGCTTCATATTTCATCCACCCCCACCCACCTGGTCTCACCTATCACCTTCCAGCTTCATATTTCATCCCCCCCCCACCCACCTGGTCTCACCTATCACCTTCCAGCTTCATATTTCATCCCCCCCCCACCCACCTGGTCTCACCTATCACCTTCCAGCTTCATATTTCATCCACCCCCCCCACCCACCTGGTCTCACCTATCACCTTCCAGCTTCATATTTCATCCCCCCCACCCACCCACCTGGTCTCACCTATCACCTTCCAGCTTCATATTTCATCCCCCCCACCCACCCACCTGGTCTCACCTATCACCTTCCAGCTTCATATTTCATCCACCCCCCCACCCACCTGGTCTCACCTATCACCTTCCAGCTTCATATTTCATCCCCCCCCACCCACCCACCTGGTCTCACCTATCACCTTCCAGCTTCATATTTCATCCCCCCCCACCCACCTGGTCTCACCTATCACCTTCCAGCTTCATATTTCATCCCCCCCACCCACCCACCTGGTCTCACCTATCACATCCCAGCTTCATATTTCATCCACCCCCCCACCCACCTGGTCTCACCTATCACCTTCCAGCTTCATATTTCATCCCCCCCACCCACCCACCTGGTCTCACCTATCACCTTCCAGCTTCATATTTCATCCCCCCCACCCACCCACCTGGTCTCACCTATCACCTTCCAGCTTCATATTTCATTCCCCCCCCCCACCCACCTGGTCTCACCTATCACCTTTCAGCTTCATATTTCATCCCCCCCACCCACCTGGTCTCACCTATCACCTTCCAGCTTCATATTTCATTCCCCCCCCCCACCCACCTGGTCTCACCTATCACCTTCCAGCTTCATATTTCATCCCCCCCCCACCCACCTGGTCTCACCTATCACCTTCCAGCTTCATATTTCATCCCCCCCACCCACCTGGTCTCACCTATCACCTTCCAGCTTCATATTTCATTCCCCCCCCCCCACCTGGTCTCACCTATCACCTACCAGCTTCATATTTCATCCCCCCCACCCACCTGGTCTCACCTATCACCTACCAGCTTCATATTTCATCCCCCCCACCCACCTGGTCTCACCTATCACCTACCAGCTTCATATTTCATCCCCCCCACCCACCTGGTCTCACCTATCACCTTCCAGCTTCATATTTCATTCCCCCCCCCCACCCACCTGGTCTCACCTATCACCTTCCAGCTTCATATTTCATCCCCCCCACCCACCTGGTCTCACCTATCACCTTCCAGCTTCATATTTCATCCCCCCCACCCACCTGGTCTCACCTATCACCTACCAGCTTCATATTTCATCCCCCCCACCCACCTGGTCTCACCTATCACCTTCCAGCTTCATATTTCATTCCCCCCCCCCACCCACCTGGTCTCACCTATCACCTTCCAGCTTCATATTTCATCCCCCCCACCCACCCACCTGGTCTCACCTATCACCTTCCAGCTTCATATTTCATCCCCCCCACCCACCCACCTGGTCTCACCTATCACCTTCCAGCTTAATATTTCATTCCCCCCCCCCACCCACCTGGTCTCACCTATCACCTTCCAGCTTCATATTTCATTCCCCCCCCACCCACCTGGTCTCACCTATCACCTTCCAGCTTCATATTTCATCCCCCCCACCCACCTGGTCTCACCTATCACCTTCCAGCTTCATATTTCATCCCCCCCCCCACCCACCTGGTCTCACCTATCACCTTCCAGCTTCATATTTCATCCCCCCCCACCCACCTGGTCTCACCTATCACCTACCAGCTTCATATTTCATCCCCCCCCCCACCCACCTGGTCTCACCTATCACCTTCCAGCTTCATATTTCATCCCCCCCCCCACCCACCTGGTCTCACCTATCACCTTCCAGCTTCATATTTCATTCCCCCCCCCACCCACCTGGTCTCACCTATCACCTTCCAGCTTCATATTTCATCCCCCCCCCACCTGGTCTCACCTATCACCTTCCAGCTTCATATTTCATCCCCCCCACCCACCTGGTCTCACCTATCACCTACCAGCTTCATATTTCATCCCCCCCCCCACCCACCTGGTCTCACCTATCACCTTCCAGCTTCATATTTCATTCCTCCCCCCCCCCACCCACCTGGTCTCACCTATCACCTTCCAGCTTCATATTTCATCCCCCCCCCCACCTGGTCTCACCTATCACCTTCCCAGCTTCATATTTCATTCCCCCCCCCCCCCCCACCTGGTCTCACCTATCACCTTCCAGCTTCATATTTCATCCCCCCCACCCACCTGGTCTCACCTATCACCTTCCAGCTTCATATTTCATCCCCCCCACCCACCTGGTCTCACCTATCACCTTCCAGCTTCATATTTCATCCCCCCCACCCACCTGGTCTCACCTATCACCTTCCAGCTTCATATTTCATCCCCCCCCACCCACCTGGTCTCACCTATCACCTTCCAGCTTCATATTTCATCCCCCCCCCCACCCACCTGGTCTCACCTATCACCTTCCAGCTTCATATTTCATTCCCCCCCCCACCCACCTGGTCTCACCTATCACCTTCCAGCTTCATATTTCATTCCCCCCCCCCCCCACCTGGTCTCACCTATCACCTTCCAGCTTCATATTTCATCCCCCCCACCCACCTGGTCTCACCTATCACCTTCCAGCTTCATATTTCATTCCCCCCCCCCCCCACCTGGTCTCACCTATCACCTTCCAGCTTCATATTTCATCCCCCCCCACCCACCTGGTCTCACCTATCACCTTCCAGCTTCATATTTCATCCCCCCCACCCACCTGGTCTCACCTATCACCTTCCAGCTTCATATTTCATCCCCCCCACCCACCTGGTCTCACCTATCACCTACCAGCTTCATATTTCATCCCCCCCACCCACCTGGTCTCACCTATCACCTTCCTGCTTCATATTTCATCCACCCCCACCCACCTGGTCTCACCTATCACCTACCAGCTTCATATTTCATTCCCCCCCCCCACCCACCTGGTCTCACCTATCACCTACCAGCTTCATATTTCATCCCCCCCACCCACCTGGTCTCACCTATCACCTACCAGCTTCATATTTCATCCCCCCCCACCCACCTGGTCTCACCTATCACCTTCCAGCTTCATATTTCATCCACCCACCCACCCACCTGGTCTCACCTATCACCTTCCCAGCTTCATATTTCATCCCCCCCACCCACCTGGTCTCACCTATCACCTTCCAGCTTCATATTTCATCCACCCACCCACCCACCTGGTCTCACCTATCACCTTCCAGCTTCATATTTCATCCCCCCCACCCACCTGGTCTCACCTATCACCTACCAGCTTCATATTTCATCCCCCCCACCCACCTGGTCTCACCTATCACCTACCAGCTTCATATTTCATCCCCCCCACCCACCTGGTCTCACCTATCACCTACCAGCTTTATATTTCATCCCCCCCACCACCCACCTGGTCTCACCTATCACCTTCCAGCTTCATATTTCATCCCCCCCCCCCACCTGGTCTCACCTATCACCTTCCAGCTTCATATTTCATCCCCCCCACCCACCTGGTCTCACCTATCACCTTCCAGCTTCATATTTCATCCCCCCCCCCTCCCACCTGGTCTCACCTATCACCTTCCAGCTTCATATTTCATCCCCCCACCCACCCACCTGGTCTCACCTATCACCTTCCAGCTTCATATTTCATTCCCCCCCCACCCACCTGGTCTCACCTATCACCTTCCAGCTTCATATTTCATTCCCCCCCCCACCCACCTGGTCTCACCTATCACCTTCCAGCTTCATATTTCATTCCCCCCCCCCCACCCACCTGGTCTCACCTATCACATTCCAGCTTCATATTTCATCCCCCCCCCCCCCACCCACCTGGTCTCACCTATCACCTACCAGCTTCATATTTCATCCCCCCCACCCACCCACCTGGTCTCACCTATCACCTTCCAGCTTCATATTTCATTCCCACCCACCCACCTGGTCTCACCTATCACCTTCCAGCTTCATATTTCATCCCCCCCCACCCACCTGGTCTCACCTATCACCTACCAGCTTCATATTTCATCCCCCCCACCCACCTGGTCTCACCTATCACCTACCAGCTTGTACTCTTTGTTTTCTCCCCACCTTCTTATTCTGGTTTCTTCTCCCCTCCTTCTCAGTCCTGATGATGGATCTCGGCCCAAAATGTCGACTCTTTATTCATTTCCATAGATACTGCCTGAGCTGCTGAGTTCCTCCAGTGCTTTGTGTGTGTTAAGCTACCAGGTTTCCCCTGGGTGCACTAGTCATCCCCCATCCCCCCAGGACATGGGCGGAAACCAGAGCACACAGAAGAAAGCCATATGATCAGGTATTTGAAGCTTGGCACACATCAGTCAAGATCATTGATAAGTCACTGATAAGGTTGTATTGTGTTGAGGCAACACACACAAAATGCTGGTGGAACACAGCAGGCCAGGCAGCATCTATAGGGAGAAGCATTGTCAACATTTCGGGCCGAGACCCTTCGTCAGGACTAACTGAAAGAAAAGATAGTAAGAGATTTGAAAGTAGGAGGGGGAGGGGGAAATCTGAAATGAAAGGAGAAGACTGGAGGGGGTGGGGTGAAGCTAAGAGCTGGAAAGGTGATTGGCAAAAGGGGTACAGAGCTGGAGAAGGGAAAGGATCATGGGACGGGAGGCCTAGGGAGAAAAAAAGGGGGAGGGGAGCACCAGAGAGAGATGGAGAACAGGCAGGGTGATGGGCAGAGAGAGAGAAAAAACAAACAATTAAATACATCAGGGATGGGGTAAGAAGGGGAGGAGGGGCATTAATGGAAGTTAGAGAAGTCAATGTTCATTCCATCAGGTTGGAGGCTACCCAGCCAATATATAAGGTGTTGTTCTTCCAACCTGAGTGTAGCTTCATCTTGACAGTAGAGGAGGCCATGGATAGACATATCAGAATGGGAATGGGACGTGGAATTAAAATGTGTGGCCACTGGGAGATCCTGCTTTCTCTGGTGGACAGAGCGTAGGTGTTCAGCGAAATGGTCTCCCAGTCTGCGTCGGGTCTCACCAACTTATAAATGTATTGTGTTGAGCTGTGCTGCACTTGGTGACTGATGGGACTTTTTAATGGATTCACTGATCCCGACTATTTGTATGAGGTTATTGAACTCGTTGTGACACTGCATTCACGTCTGTGGAGGGTTGGCTTCTCTCATTCACCTCACTTCCTCGCTCCACCCTCTGCCTCTTCACTACGTACCCTGGCTGCTGCTTGTGCTACCATGATTAGATGACCTCTCTCCTCCTTACCTCACTAAACCTCAGAACCTGTTCTACGTGTTTGGAGTCTCCCCTGTGCTTAGCAATCTCTTTCAGAAGGCTCGGCATCCATAACCATTTTCAGCCACAATGCTTCGTCCTTTCAGAATATGTGGGCTGCCTTTAACTGACACTTGGCTAGCTTGAAGAAAATGCTTGCCAACCATGATATCGGGTCCTGTGAGTGATGTGCTAGGGCAATAAACAGCAAGGTTGACAAAGGCTAGTCACTGACACATTAATGAGTTTGAAGTACAAATTTTGCGTGCTGCCTGCATATTGGCAAACTAATTATTCAACAGAGTAGCAGAACAATTTTTTTACATCACCATTCAGTTTAGCTTCCAAAATTCCTGGTGAATCTTTGTTGAAAGAAAAAGATCTATTTCACCCTATGAATAATAATCTTCAAATCTATACAAACAGAAAACATGATATGCCTATCTGCAGAGACCCCATTCCCCTGAGATTTCTGAGGTAATAAATCTGAATTTTAAGAAGTACCAACTATCAATTTGAAGCCTGAATAATCTCTGTCATGCCTTTCCTTGCATTACCAGCCAGCTGAATGTGTAACCTTGAAAATTTTGATCACAATAATTGTATCAGTAGCTTTCCTACACACTTAAATGTCACTTCTTCCTGGCCATCAAATATTCCTAAAATGTAACATTTCAAGGGTGGCTTTCAAGAAATAGTAAATCACTCACCAGCATCCTTGGAAGATGTAATAAAGCTGTGTGCAGCATAAATGTAAGCAAGTAGAATCATCTAGGAAAGGTTATCCAAAGGTGGGTAGGGTACAATGGAGGAAAGTATGAGATTTTCATCTTTGGTAGGAAGAAAAGAAATTCACTTTTTATATACCCTGTGAGATTAGTGCTGGCATTGAGAGATATTTGGTGAGGAGGGTGCATTGTGCATTTTTCAGCATGTGTGCTTTCATAAACGAAAGATGTCAAAAGTCATCAACCTAAAATACTGCGGTTGCTTCTCTATCAACAGATGTTTCTGAACATTTACGAGCTTTTAGCTTGTTGGAATTAGCTTTTAGCTTTTTGGAATTATGTAGAGTCCTGCTGAGACTGCACTTGTGGATAAGTATAGAGTTCAGCTTCCTTACTTAAGGAAGAATGTACAAGCCTTAGATTAATTCTAAGGATGAGATGGCTATCCAACAAGAAACGATGTAGTAGAATGCAACTACTGCCCACAGAGCTTATGAGAGATGATCTCCTTGACATTACTTCTGTAGTTTTGCAAATAAAGTGGTGCGTGGAGTTTTATTTTTTCTTCTTGGTGACTTCAAGTCAAGTCACTTTTTATTGTCATTTCGACCATAACTGCTGGTACAGTGCATAGTGAAAATGAGACAATGTTTTGCAGGACCATCATGTTACATGACACAGTACAAAAACTAGACTGAACTATGTAAAAAAAAACAACACAGAAAAAAAAACTACACTAGACTACAGACCTACCTTATGTTTAAGAAAGACCATAACAACTCATTTATTGTACTCCAAGCACTGAACACAGAGCGTGGTAAAAAATAGTTTATGTAATTACATCATCACGTCAGAACAGCCTCTCTCTGTGAACCCCAACTCAACGCTGGTGGTTGTGAATTATGTACATTTCCACCAATTACATTACCCTACACAGCTCCCCTCCCCCAAGCATTCACGAAGACCAGCATTATGAGCCTGTCCGGAGCTCAGACATGCTCCTGGCTCAGGTCCTGTGTTCAATGGGTGGGGGAACAGCAGGTGCCTGTGGCTCGTCCAGAGGTGTGTTAACACACTCATGGTCATGTCATGATGCCAGGGGCATGGCAGCAGAATGCTCCAAGTCTTGATGGGCCAGTTTAAGGCGATCTTCCGAAAATGCGGAACAGGCCATCGTTGAGGGGATGTTGGTGTGCTTCATGGTAGATGAAAACAAATGAAGTGGAATGTAGATGAACAGGAACCCAAGAGTGCTGTACGCCATGATGGGAGGTAGGAATAGGTGCAAAGGCATTGAATTTACTGGGGCGAGGGGGTGGAACGCTATTGAGAGGCTGACCAGGCGGTTGTGGCATCAGGAATGAAATCAGCTTGCATCCATCATGGCTGCCCATGTACCAACACAGCCGCAGACGAGTGCTGGTCCTGTTTGAAACTGTTGAACTCCAGCAGGACCCACAGGAGACAATCATGCCAACACTCTTCCAATAGAGAAGCCCTCAGAGAGTAGCCTTTAAGGAGAAATGAAACCGCTTGAATAGGCCATCGGACTGTGGGTGATATGCCGTGGTGTGATGTAACCCAGAGGTCTGATATAAATTGGGAACCACAGTCAGTGGAAACATCAGATGGGGTACCAAACAAGAGCAATCCAGGTGCCGATGAACGCCCGAGCCACAGCTGTGGCCGTCGTCAGTGCTAGAGGGACGACCTCTGCCCACCTACTGGTACAGCCCACCATAGTGAAGAGGTGCATGAAATCACAGGAGAGGGGAAGAGGACCAACAAATTCCACATTTACTTGGTCAAACCGTCACTCAGGGACCTCAAAAGGTGGCAATGGCACCTGGAAATGACTGGCAATTTTTGCCCGCTGGCACTCCACACAGGCTGCAGTCCAGTCACGCACATCCTTTCTGAGGCTGTGCCACACGAACTTTAGTGCAACCTGTTTCTGTGAGGCCTACTGACCCAGATACAAGAGGCCACGTACAGAGTCAAAAAACAGTCTGCCTCCATTTTGCATGTACTATGGGGCAAAGGTGACCAGTTGAGACACCACGCAAGAGAAACCCCAGCTTCTCCAAGTAATGGCAGCCAACTGCAGGCCTGTGACTGCATTTCAGTAAGCCTGGACCTTTGGGTCAGTAGCTTGGTCAGCTGCCATGCTGGCGTAGTCAACCCCTGTGTGTACGGCCTCAACAGATAGCCATGAGAGGCAATCAGCCACAGCATTTTCTTTCCCCTTGATGTGTTGTATACCCGTCGTGAAGTCAGATATGTAGGCCAGGTGACGTTGCTGCCATTAGACCAAAGGTCTGATATTTTGGCCATCACATGCACGAGGGGTTTGTGGTCAATGAACGCTGTGAAATGGCAATCCTCTAGAAGAAAACAAAAATGGTGGGCAGCCAGATAGAGACCAAGAAGCTCACAGTCAAACGTGCTGTATCTCTGATCGGGAGGCCGAGCTGCTGGCCGAAGAAGGCGAGCGGCTGCCACACATCTCTGGCCAGATGCTTGTGCACAGCTCCCACAGCAGAGTCTGAGGTGTCAGTAGGAAAGACTAGGGGTGCATTGGGGAGCAGGTGTGTTGTTAGGTCACATTGAAAAGAACTAGTTTAGTGTCATCAACTGCCCTGGTCATGTCTGCTGGCCAGTCAAGTACTTGACCTGGGGTATTACTTTTAAGCATACTATGCACGAGAAGCATAAGTCCAGCAGCTCATGGAATGAAGCGCTGATAGAAATTCACTGTGCCTAAAAACTCTTGTTGTTTTTACATAGTATGGGGCGGTGGGAAATCCATAATAATGGCGAATTTTGATGGGAGGGGTTCGCAACTTCTGTGGAGATGTGATGATCGAGAAAGTCAATGGTTGACAACCCAAAACGGCATTTAGCAGGGTTAATAGTCAACCCGTATTGGGTTAAGCACTTGAAAAGTGTGCGGAGATGGGATAGGTGTTCAGATTTGAATGCTCTGGCGACAAGGTAAACAGAAAGAAAATCTAAGTGTTTAAATACAGAGTCCATCACTTGTTGGAAAGCCTGTGCTGCATTTTTCACCCAAATGACACAGGCAAAAACTTAAAGCACCAAACGGAGTATCACAGCCATTTTGGGAATGTCCTCGAAGCACACAGGCACTCAACCTAGCCCCTAACTAGATTGACCTTGGAAAAAATTAACTTTCCGGTAAACATGTCTGGATGTGTGGGGCTGGGAAACGATCAGGGATGGTGACCTCTTTAAGGAGTCAACAATCACTGCATGAGCGGTAACCACCATCGGACTTAAGGACCATACGGAGGGGCAAAGCCCAGGGGCCATTCGACCAGCGTACAATGCTAAGTCACTCCATGCTGGCAAACTCAGACTGCTTTCCCGGGTCCAGTCTACGCACACGGGCATGAACCGGTGGGCCAGTTGTAGAAAGGTGGTGCTCGACTCCATGGTAGCGGAGAATGTGGGCTTGGTGAGGTTTGGGAATTCACCCAGCAGTCGAGTAAACTCACATGCGGTGGTGCATGTGCTTGACAGAGTTGTAGAAGTGAACTTACTGGAGGAGCAGGGTAATGACCCAAAGTCCTTGACATCCTCAAGCCGGCAGTTCGAGTTGAGCACACAGGAAGTCGGCACTGAGCAAAGGCCTAGCCACTTTAACCCGGACAATTTCCCTCTAAAACAGAGAGTTACCCGTTGCATCTCATGGGTCCAGATCCTCCCACCACGGGCGGCCTCCAGCAAGATTTTGTCGCTCTTTGCTTTCTCATTAATAGGCAGCACACTCGCCTGAGCACCCGTCTCACACAGGTAGCGTCGCCCTGAAAGGGTGTCCATAGGGTGAACAATAGATGACCCTGGCAGCTGGAACCTATGGTGTTCACGGATCCCTGATGTCCCCATGCGCTGTCACTGTTGAAGCTGCAAGGCAGTCAACGCTTCCTGATGTTCCTACCAAAGCAAGCGTGGAAAAAGCACAGGCCTGTTGTTGTGTATTACACAGTCACAGGCATCCTTTAGATGGAGGCCTTGCTCACCGGGCTTATTGAGGTAGGGAAAGGAGGAGGAATGATACTGACTAGTGATTCGCAAGGAGGGTGGTTATGTGTCCCAAGGGGACGTTAAGGGAAATAGAAATCATTTGGGGGCATTCAAGATTCTTGAGGGGGGCAGTAAGTGGCACCCTAACTTGAGACACGAGACCTGACCAACCACTAGTAGAGCAGTGGTTCCAGAAAAAGGATGAGGCACAGGAACACAGGAGGAACCACAGCTCTGCAGGCAATGAGCACCCAACATCACAAACTGGGCAATCTCATCCAACCTTACCAGCCAAACAAACATTATTGGGGATGCATAAATTAGCAAGCAGGGTGCCCAACAGTTCCCCTTGACTTGTGGCACGGAACAAGTTCATGCAATTTAACAGTTGATAAGTTATGTACACTCTCTCAACTTTCTCTGCAGATCTACAGAAAACAGACTGCACAATGGTACAGCGCTGGCCAGAGCCAAATGGTGAAATAGGGCCAATCGGTGAACCTGCCGACCCCGAGGATTCCTCTTAAGACATTCAAAGCGACCTTGGCTTCATATGTGCGGGCAAAGACCAGCTTTAGGGATTATAAGACCTTATGTGATTGGTCAATTGCACTAACTAGAATAATATAAAGGTAGTTTGCCGAACACCAGTTCTGTCCTGACTAACAATCAGATTCCATATTTGTAATACTGCACTGTCTAACAAAGCCATTAAACCATCAAGATTGTAGGAACGCTTGCGTAAAAGATACCCTGAAAAGGTTACTTATGGTATTACTCAGTTCCAGAAGATGAAAGAAACATTTGAAAGGCATTGTGCGTTTGAGACATTTCCCAAGAAAGCTAAAAATGACCTTGATAGTGGTCTCGTTGCATCTTATACCATTAGCAAAGTGTGGAAAATCTCATACAATTGGTGAAAGATTAATAATGCCTGCTGTATCAGAAGTGCTCACCACTGTCCTCAAAATGGATACCAGAATTTTAAAGTCAGTAATAACTGTGTAGCTTGACATATTGACGAAATGAGTGAAGACGTTAGGCATCAACTATGCGCAGAGCTACAGAAAACAGAATTTTGGATACAACTGGATGAGTCAACTGTGCAAGACAACAAAACATTGCTAATGGCATATGCAGAGTTTATCAAAAATGGAAAAGTTTATGAAGAGGTTCTCTTTTGTAAAAAGTTAAAAACAAATATCAATGGAGAATCAATCTACGATGAGCTCAAAAGGTATATTAAGGATAAAAATTTACCGATTAGAAACATGATTTCTTGTGCAACAGATGGAGCACCATATATAACAGGTCCCATATATGTTGGTTTAGTGGAAGAAAAGAAATTCCAAGTCTATTGTAATCCATTGGGTAAATCATCGTCAACATCTTGCAGCCAAAAACCTCAGCCAGTGACTTTTTCAAGCATGACTCTTGTAATATCTGCTATCAACAAAGTTAAAGCTCATTCATATATATAGCAGAGTATTTTGCCAGTTATGCCAAGATAACGATTAAGAGTTTGAAGGTTTGCTTCTTCACGCTGAAGTGCATTAGCTGTCATCAAAAAGCTGCTGCTTAAAATGTTTCTTTGATCTTCTTGACACTGTGGTTGAGTTTTTGCTAAAAGCTGACAAGAGCTTGGGAAACAAGATTGAACTTCTACGTGGAGACATGGCATACCTAGCTGATCTGTCTGGCAAAATGAACATTCTAAATATGAAACAACAGTATGAGAATTTCAATTTAATCCTGGCAAAAAGTGCAGTGTTTACTTTTATCAGAAAATTGAAAATATATAAGCAAAACATTGGGAGGAGAATGTTTTCACAGTTTCCCTGCATGGAAAGTACAGCACTCTCTTTTACTGATGGTGATTTTCAAGGGTACTGCTTACACCTATAGTTGCTGAAGAAGGGTTTTCAGAATCAATTCAAGGATTTGAACGATCTGGAAATTCCAGACTGGGTAATTAACCTATTTCTTTGCAAAGTGGAAGAACAGGAACTGAGCTTGCAAGAAGAAATTATCGAAATTCAGAATGATGAAGAAGAAAAAACACTTTTCAAAAATGCGAGCTTTTGTGGTATGTCGCTACATTGTCATATGAAGTTTCCTGGTCTTTGGAGAAGAGCCAAACTGTTCTTCATTGCATTTCCATCCTCCTGCCTGTTGAAAGAGGTTTCAGTGCAATGAACCACATACTCACAAAAAAAAAACAGAAACTGCTTGGACATTGTTATGTGTGGGGACTTAAGGGTTTTGCTGTTACAACTTGAACCACATATTCCAACTCTTGCTAAAATCCATCAAACTCAAGGATCACATTGATATCAAAGCTGCTGTACAGCGCACAGGTACTGTGTAAGCTAGGTTTCAAGGCAAATAAAAATTTAAAGTAGAATCATTTTTCTCATGTCGGCATATGGTAGACATGTTTTTACACTATGCGGGCGCCGGAAAGTGTATTGTGCCTATGAGGGGCATTGGCAAGTATGAAAGTGCTTTGAGGGTGTTGGACCAAAAAGGTTGGGAAACACTGCTATGGACTATCAGCCATTTTAGCAAGCACCCTATAGTCCTTCACAGGTGCATTAGTGAGGACTATGTGAACTTGATCAGGCATTTGATGCATGAAGAGTTTTTTAAAAATAAAAGAAGGATGGTGATTTCCCAAAAGAGACAGCGTGTGGTCCATTAACTCCAATGGGTAGGCAACCCCGAGGTCAGGCAAAGAGAACAAATGTTTGGCACTCCAACAGTCCAAGTCTGTAAAAGGGTGAGTTTTCAGCAATCGGTATTTATCGTATTCAGGCAGGTGCTCTAGCAAACTCACCACTCTCACAGCCGTGGAATTACTGAGCAATACCACTAACTAGAAATAGTTGCTGTTGTCAGTGGGTGATTTCTTACAGCACAAATCGGACCTCAGCTTGTACAAACAGAGTGATGGCATTTTGCTCCCAAAATTCTGGCAGTTTCAAAGTGAATGCATTGGCCAGCATATTCAATAAATCTGGAATCATCTCTGGAATGATGATGAGCATTGGGGTCACCAGTGTAGATTTTTACTAATAAAATGGTGTGAGATGTTTTATGTTTAAGAAAAACCAAAACCACTCATCCATGTACTCCAAACACAACACAAAGCGTGGTAATTTTAAGTCATCACATCAGTCAAGGCTGTTAAAGTGAACCCCAACTCAATGTTGGTGGCTGTGAATTATGCACATTTCCACCAATTACATTACCGTACACCTCTTTAACAAGCATGGAGAATGTAGGTGCCACAAATAGAAAGACAAATGACATGCTGGCCATAGATCACGGAAGTGTGTTATAGTTAGGTGCGCAGCTTTTGCTTACCCAAAACAGGACATCTTAGAGGAGGTGCAATTACATGAATCACTAATTTTCCAGGAAGTGGTCACTCCAGGCTCATTGGTAGAAAGAGAGTGAGGTAGCACTAGGCAGGTGTGACAGAGAGCACTCGGTAAATGCACTTCTTACACACGCACCTCCACCCACGCACACACATTGCTTTGTCATTCTGATGCCAGTGTGCACACTTCAATGTCTTCCCTGGTATACTCTCATTCTTTACCCCCACCCCCAGCTCACATTGCTACATACATTCAGAGTCAGACACCAAACTTGAGTTTCCTTTCATTCTTTACTTGTACTTAACGGTAAGTGTGCAATTGTTTTGGGGATTCTGCTGGTTCATGCTGTCGTCTCCCAGCAGTTCCATGTCATCATCTGGGTCCTACACCAAAGTGATGAACTCGGATTGGCCTGAAGGCACACACTCAGCAATTCAGGAACAGCTTCTTATCCTCTGCCACACAACTCCTAAATGGTCATTGAACCTCATTTTTATTTTAATATATATTATTTATGTTTTTGCACTTGAAAGAGGAGCTGGCCCAAATTGATTGGAAAAGAACACTGGCAGGGATGACGGAAGAGCAGCAATGGCTGGAATTTCTGGAAGCACTTCAGAAGGCACAGGATATATGCATCCCAAAGAGGAAGAAGTATCCTAAAGGAAAGATGGAACACCCATGGCTAACAAGAGAAGTCAAAGTCAACATTAAAGCCAAAGTGAGGGCATATAATAGACCAAAGATTAGTGGGAAGTTAGAAGATTGGGAAGCTTTTAAAACCAATAGAAGGCAACTAAAAAAGTCATTAAGAAGGTAAAGATGGAATACAAAGGTAATATAGTCAATAATATTAAAGAGGTTACCAAAAGTTCCTTCAGATACATAAAGTGTAAAAGAGAGGTGAGAGTGAATATCAGACCACTGGAAAACAATGCTGGAGAGGTGGTAATGGGAGATAAGGAAATAGCAGACAAACTGAATAAGTATGTTGCATCAGTCTTCACTGTGGAAGATACAAACGTTATGGTGGAAGTTCCAGGTAACGGGGGCATGAAGTGTGTGAAGTTACTGAAACTAGAGAGAAGGTTCTTGGGAATCTGATTGTCTAAAGTTAGTTAAGTCACCTTGACAAGAAGGTGTGCACCCCAGAGTTCTGAAAGAGGTGGCTGAAGAAATTGTGGAGGCATTAGTAGTGATCTTTCAACAATCACTAGATTCAAAATGGTTCTGGAAGACTGGAAAATATTTAATGTCTCTCCACTCTTCAAGAAGGGAGAGAGGCAGAAGAAAGGAAATTATAGGCCAGTTAGTCTGACCTCAGTGGTTGGGAAGATGTTGGAGTCAATTGTTAAGGATGAGGTCTCAGGGTACTTGGAGACACATGATAAAATAGGCCATAGTCAACATGGTTTCCTCAAGAGAAAATATTGCCTGATAAATCTTTTGGAATTCTTTGAAGAAGTAACAAGCAGGATAGACAAATCGGTTGATGGTGTGTACTTGAATTTTCAAAAGGCCTTTGACAAGGTGCCACGCATGAGACTGCTTTAACAGACTATGAGCCCATGATATTACAGGAAAGATTCTTTCATGGATAAAATGATGGCTGATTGGCAGGAGGCAAAGAGTGGGAAGAAAGCAAGCCTTTTCAGGTTGGTTGCCAGTGCCTAGTGGTGTTCCACGGGGGTCTGTGTTGGGATCGGTTCTTTTCACATTATATGTCAATGACTTGGATGATGGAATTGATGGCTTTCTTACAATGTTTGTAGACAACATGAAGATAGGTGGAGGGGCAGGTAGTTTTGAGGAAGTAGAGAGGCTAAAGAAGGACTTAGACAGATTAGGAGAATGGTCAAAGAAATGGCAGATGGACAGAAATACAGTGTCAGGAAGTCTATGGTCATGAACTTTGGTAGAAGAAATTAAAGGGTTGACTTTTCAAAATGCAGAGAAAATACAAAAATCTGAGGCACAAAGGGATTTGGGAATCCATGTGCAGGACTTCCTAAAGGTAAATTTGCAGGTTGAGTCTGTGGTGAGGAAGGCAAATACAATGTTAGCATTCATTTTAAGAGGACTGGAATATAAAAACAAGGATGTAATGTTGAAACCTTATAAAGCCGTGGTGAGGCCTCACTTGGAGTATTGTGAGCAGTTTTGGGCCCCTTATCTTAGAAAGGATGTGTTGAAACTGGAGAGGGTTCAAAGAAGGTTCACGAAACTGATTCCAGGATTGAATGGCTTGTCATATGAAGAGTGTCTGCTGATTCCGGGCTTGAATTCACTAGAATTCAGAAGAATGAGGGATGATCTCATTGCAACCTATTGAATGGTGAAAGGCCTTGATAGAGTGGATGTGGAGAGGATGTTTCCTATGGTGGGAAATTCTAAGACAAGAGCAACAGCCTCAGAATAGAAAGACATCCTTTTAGAATGGAGATGAGTAGGAATTTCTTTAGCTAGAGAGTGGTGAATCTGGGGTATTCTTTGCCACAGGCAGCTGTGGAGCTAAGTCTTTTTGTATATTTAAGGCAGAGCTTGATAGATTCTTGATTGGTCAGGGCATGAAGGGATACATGGAGAAAGCAGGAGATTGTAGCTGTGAGGGAAATGGATCAGCCATGATGAAATGGTGGAGCAGACTCGATGGGTCAAATGGCAAATAGCCTAATTCTGCTCCTATACTTTATGGTCTTATGCTCTTATTATTTTAAATTTATTTAATATATGTATATATACTTACTGTAATTGGATTTTCTTATTTATTTATTTACTGTGTCTATTTTATCGTGTATTGCATTGAAGTGCTGTTGCTAAGTTAATGAATTTCATGACACATGCCAGTGATAATAAACCTGATGCTGATTCTGATTCAGTTTATTTTATAATATGATTGTACCGACTTTGTGCAGTGCTTCATATTCTGATTCTGGTGTAGTCTTAAATTAATTTTGTTGATAATTAAAGATGGTATGTCCTAGCGTCTAATAAAAGATGCTCATTGCCCTCAGTATGAGAGAGCGATAGGAGCGACAGGACTTCACACTGGACAAGAGTAAGTACAGAGTTATTATTGTAAATACCTTTTTGTAAATATTAGCATTTTTCTTATCAATATTTTTGCTGATTTTCACTGCTTTTTGTAAGTTTGATTTTTGACACAGCTAATAAACACCCTTGCACTAAAGTACTAAGCAACTCTAGCTGTTTCTTGTTTGGTCACAACCCATGAACCTAACATACTTCGCAAGTGGCCATCACACTGCTGCCTGGCGTCTGATTCTGCATGTACAGTATGCAGAAACCCAGAGGGAAAACCGAATTGTGAGAATAATCCGGGGAAGACATTGAAGTGCGCACACTCAGCATGACTTCATTAGAACGACGAAGCAATGTTTGTGTGTGAGTGAATGCATGTATGTGCAGAGTACGTTTACCGAGTGTCCTCCATCTCAGCAGGCCAGGGAAACTAGTCTTAGCCTTAATGAAATATAACTTTGGGCATTGGGTTTAGTAATGATTTAAGCATACTTGTATAACCATATAACAATTACATCATGGAAACAGGCCATCTCAGCCCTTCTAGTCCGTGCCGAATGCCTACTCTCACCTAGTCCTTACAGGTGCTTATATTTGGATCTAGGATATACACTGCTTATTTGCTCCCAAAGTCGGGTAATAATTTTATTTGTTCATTGGCTGACTTTCATTTGAGTATCTGTTCATGGCTGTTTTCTCCATGGACTCATGTCAGATGTATTTTGCTCGAAACAGTTATCTGCCATTGTGTGGCTCAGCTGGTAACTCCATACCTGTCCTGAGAAAAATAACTATGTGGCAGTATGGCAAGATATGGGCTTTCCTTTGTCTCTCCATGTTTATTTTGGACCTATCCCTTTACGAACCTATTGCCATGTCAGCTTCTTGTAGGTTCTTTATTCTACCTGCGTCTCAATATCACCAAGACCAAGGAGATGGTGGTGGACTTTAGGAGATCTAGGCCTCATATGGAGCCAGTGATCATTAATGGAGAATGTGTGGAGCAGGTTAAGACCTACAAGTATCTGGGAGTACAGTTAGACGAGAAGCTAGACTGGACTGCCAACACAGATGCCTTGTGCAGGAAGGCACAGAGTCGACTGTACTTCCTAAGAAGGTTGGCGTCATTCAATGTCTGTAGTGAGATGCTGAAGATGTTCTATAGGTCAGTTGTGGAGAGCGCCCTCTTCTTTGTGGTGGCGTGTTGGGGAGGAAGCATTAAGAAGAGGGACGCCTCACGTCTTAATAAGCTGGTAAGGAAGGCGGGCTCTGTCGTGGGCAAAGTACTGGAGAGTTTAACATCGGTAGCTGAGCGAAGGGCGCTGAGTAGGCTACGGTCAATTATGGATAACTCTGAACATCCTCTACATAGCACCATCCAGAGACAGAGAAGCAGTTTCAGCGACAGGTTACTATCGATGCAATGCTCCTCAGACAGGATGAAGAGGTCAATACTCCCCAATGCCATTAGGCTTTACAATTCTACCGCCAGGACTTAAGAACTTTTTAAAAGTTATTATTAATGCTTTTTGAGATAGTGATTTAGATGCATATCATATTTTTTTTTACTGAGTTAAGTATTGTATGTAATTAGTTTTGCTACAACAAGTGTATGGGACATTGGAAAAAAGTTGAATTTCCCCATGGGGATGAATAAAGTATCTATCTATCTATCTATCTATAGTCTAGGATTGGAATTCCTGTGGATATTATTGCAACTCTTTCATCCTTCTGAGTAGCAGAGTCAACCATGAGGTACCATTCTTGGGAGCATGAAAACAAATTAGCCCCAAAAACATTTTGTGTATGTTCACCAATGGAATGACATGACCAATGGATCTCAGTAGCTAGCAATCCCCCCTCTGGCATACGTTTCTCGGCTTCTGGCTACACTATATACTGACATAATTTTCTTTCTACCATTATCGGTATCAGTCAAGTCTATATCTGATGTAGATCTAGTTGGCATTTCCCTGTGCAAATGTGGCAATTGAGTACTTTCTGAAATCTCCCTATATTTTGGGGGCATGATAATTCTGGATTCTGCCTGTAGAATCCAATTTTCCGGTGAGGTTTCTCTGATTGGCTAAAGACATCATATTACCAGCTTTGCTCAATTCTATTTTCAAGACAGTCCCTGAATCACCTGAGAGAAAACATCTGATTCTTCATCTGCACAAGGCATGGTCGTGCCACACTCACCAGGAGATGTACTGCCAAACCTAGACCTCGCCTCCCTTGCTTTTCCTGTGACCGCAATCAGGATGGTGATCCCACTAGCACCTTTTCCTTCCCAGTTTCTATTTTAGATTTTTCAGGTTTTCAGGAATACATGTTACTTTGTGTTCTTATATCTAAGTTTAATTTAATCTTAACAGTTGTGAGCTTCCTTCTTAAATATTTTCATATTTGGATTCCTGTGGGGATTTCATTTCTCTGAAGTAAGACCCACCCAGTTGCTCCTTGTTGATTCAACTGTTCCCTTGAGGATTACCAAAAATATAGCTAACCACTTCTTCACCACTCACATCTTTCAGAAAACTACTATAAGCCATTTTACATTTTTGTTTTGATCTTCTGAATTCTTTCACATCGCTGCTTTCTAAGTTCACCCAGGGCTAGAGATCTTCAGGTGCTTTTCACACACAGACATCGACAGTCACCACAAGCACTAGATCATATGTTTTGTTTTTGTTTACATACTTAATCACTGTCATTGTATAATGTCAAGTTGTTTTCCAAAAAAAAAGTCTGTTAACTAGATTTTCAGACTCAGATCTATGGCTCATGTCTCAGAGTGTGTTATTCCTTCCACATTCTGTGTCATGCACTGAGTGGTATAGAGAACCAATGAGTGAAGCATAAATCTTATTCAACCTAACAAAAACATAACATTTGGAACACTAAAAGAAGTGAGATTTGATGCTCATCACCTTCAGCCTGATCATTTCTATTCTATATTTGTGTAACTGAACTTTAATTTTTCCAACTGCAATGCTGAAATTTGAATTCACACCTCTGGATTATTAGATCAGTTATGTTATTAGAATTGTAATAAATGCAGTATCTTACTGACCCAGGAGGAGATCCAAGCCAGCCAGAATAGTAATGCCATTGAAAACAGGGCGAGACCTCTTTTGCCCTGAATAGAAAAGGATGGAAGCAGAAAATAAAGAGGACACAAGTAAGAATTTCAAACATATCTATCTAAGAATTTCAAACTTTAATAAATGTATTATATAGAAAACATGAGGGGTAAACATAAAAACATGACAAATCTTAAATACTATGTGGTTTCCAAAGGGAATTAACTCTTCCTGTGCAAACTCCTCATAAGATTTTTACCTCTGGCAGAAGAGTAGCTGCTAATTACAATTGATTGAACTCCCAGTATTGAAAAAGAAACCAGGATCAGTGAAGATACAGAGGTAATGACTCTCTCAAATGCTGCGGGGTTTTGTAAATGAAGAATTAATTTTAAGGTCATCTAGTTGAAAAAGTCAAAAGTAGGCACACTGGCCCTCAGCATCACCCAGCCAGCTCATCCAAATCAGATGAACTGTATATGTTCTGATGAGTCAGAAAGACAGGTTACACCAGTGGGGATGATAATCTGCTGATATTTAAATAGGATCTTACAAATCTTTGTGCAACCCCCTGGGTCGCCTCAGGCTCGCTCAGCTCATTCTCGTCTAGGGGGAGCAGCCTTCGGCCCCGCCAAACTGGGTAATCAGCTGGTGTGGATGCTGTCTGATGTCCCCGCCTCGCCCAAAAACAAACAGTACACCATATGCGATTAAATGAGTACAATTTATAAAGGTTATTATAACTAAGTGATTAATAACTATACAGTATATATGAAGGAAAACAATAAAGAAAAGGTGCCAAACTTATCAAAGTCCAAACCACTTCGTGCACAACCGTTGGAGCTCAATTACTGAAGTCTTCTGGCCACCATTCGATCCCCTCTGAACTCCTCGACTCGCAGCTTAGGACCACCCGAAGTGGTCAACCAAGCACATCTAGCTTTATCTCCTCTCCTCAGAGTACCTCCTGGCCTTGGACCCCCGCTTGGGGTCCATTCCTCGCCCAGCTTACAGCATCGCGTCCTGTCTCTCTCAACCCCTCGCGCCAATCTCCCCAAAAGCCCGCCAACAATAGCTTACAGACTCAGAAGAAAGAACAACATTAATCCCAATTGGTTTACAAAGGAATACAATTCTCGTTATCAGTAAATTTTAACCCAAACAAGCTTCCAGCACTCTCTTGCAACAAAGAAGCATTCCTACTTTTAACAAAGCAAAGAAGCCATTTTGATTACATACACAGTAACAAAGAAAAAAGAAGAAACCCCCTTTACATTTGTATTTCATTGTTTTAAAATGTTTGGAGGAATATTGAAAGAGTTTGTACAAGGTTAATCACTTTCTAAAAAAGCACAAGAACAGAATTGTAATTGGTTTATTATTGTCATATTTATTGAAATACAATGAAAGGCTTGTTTTGAATAGTTTATACAAATCAAATAATTTCACAGTGTGTTGAGGTAGAAAACAGTAAAACAATAACAGTGCAGATTTAAGTATAAAAACCACAGAAAAGTTACAGTTCAGGTAAACAATGTTCAAGGTCATTACAGGGGTTTGGAAGTTTGTCTTTTTCCTGTGAGTAGTATGGCTTTGGAATATGCTGCCAGCCACTGTGATTGATGCTGACCCTTTGTTAGCCTTCAGAAGCTCTCAATAGTGGTCACCCATTTCACAACAAAAGGGGAGACTGACAGTCACTGTTACAATATTACAGTCCGCCACGTTATTTTTTATTCCAAGATTCTCCAACTCAAGAATCAGCAGCAAACTCTCCCTCCCCACCATCAAAAGAAGGAGAGAGAGAGAGAGGCCGCTCGACTACAGAGACTTCTGTGGTGATCTACATGTACCTGTCTGGACACGCCCCCTGCTGACTGCTCCTGTGGCTCCTCCCACAGACCCCGGTATAAAGGCGATTGAGGCCTGAGCCCGGCCTCATTCTCCAGGATGTAGTATGGTGGTCAGCTACTGCTTGTTCTTTCTTCCAGTCAATAAAAGCCAATATCTCGCCTTTACGTCTCAGAGAGAGTTATTGATGGTGCATCAACTTCCTATCCACAACATCTGCTGCTGCAAAATCCTGATGTCCCTTTTCCCGTGATGCCTCAGTCAGAGGCACTGGTCTGGAAGCGGTCATCCGCAGGGCCGTGTTGGACCGCACCTGGAAAATGTCGGTAAACAACCGGTCGGTCAGTGAGCTCTAAGAACGGGAACTCAGCGCCATGAAAAACGGTAGTTTTGAGTGAGGTTGCAGATCAGGGACCTTCACTGAACCTCAGCCACCTTGAAAAGGGAAAAAGAGACAGTACAGGAGGAATTTAAGCTGTTTCCACAGATGAGCTCAAAAAGGCAGCCATTTGGCATCATCTTAACTGCAAGTAATTGCAAAATGCTTCAATTTCAAGATTGTAACTAATATAATCTTGGGTTCCATTTATTGTGCTAATAAATTGACATTTATGAGCAATTTTTAATGTTGCCTATGTAGAAATAATTGAAGTATTTGGACTTTCATCATAAAGAACCAATTGCTGCCAAGATCTGATGACCTATTCTTCTGACAATTTTCTCTTTCTCTTGTTTATTCATCTCTAGGGTAATATATAATATATACGTATATACATGAGTTGTTTAAGTTGAATGAAACCATTAACAATTTCTAAGAAAGATGTAGAAGGCTTCAAAAACTGAATGTGTGCCAAGAACAGAAAGGTACGCATGCAGATGACTGAAGAAAGCTTTTACACTCCATCAGAGTTGCCATATGAATGCTGTTTCATTAATAAGAGTAGATTTTAGAGGAAACAAACATACTTGAGTGTCAAGGTAAACCTCCGGTTATAGAATTTCTCAAGAGGGTGTGGAAATACTGTTCTATCTTTGGGTTATATTTTCCAGATCTGTATTTTGGAACAGGATGGAAGTAAAGATGTTTGGGGAAGGGCAGGCAAATGTTTCGCTGTTAGTTGGTGACCTTATTGAGTTCACTCTTAGTGAGGGACTCAGAGGTTGAGGAAGGAGGCTGTGAGTAAAATGTAACACTTCTTTCTTTCATTTCTACTGTTGTCTATAATGTGTCTATATTACAAATTATATGTGTTTATTGTATTTTCTGTGTATTTTCTACTGTGCTGAAAGTTAATGAACATTGCCTATATGAAAAAGAACGGTCTGACCCATCTAAAACAAGAAACCACAAACTGATAAGCCCATGACCATTAAAGGCAGGAAATTTGGAAGGCATGTTATTAATCCGTATAAATAATAATTTGAAAAATATTGTCAGCATAGATGCAAAGGTGCTTTTTTTGAAAACATTAAAATATTCAAGCTCTCAAACAAAAAAAAATTCAATTGCAAGTGGCCCCAATGTTCACATACATTCAATGGGGACTGGCAAGTTCAGTAGTTGTGATGTTATCAAGTAACTTGAACAATCACAGAGCAATCTCAGAGAAACATTCCCAGAAGCAAAAGACTAAATTTCTGATTAAGTTTTTAAGCTTTATACAGAATCCCAAATAACATATCCGTACAATAAAGGCAAAAGCTGAAACATCATCACTAAACATTTTAACTCGATTTTCAAATTTTTAAATTCCTGTTTTTAAATATTCATAGAAAGGAATGACAAGCTTCAAAAGAAGTTTCTTGGGGACAGGCTGTTAAAAGATGTCATTAAGGTCTAGAATGCCATTAATATTCAACTAGATTTCATGTAACAAAACAAAAGATTTTCTGTGAATTTTAAAGCAGAACTATTTTGTCTGTATTTAAATTCACATCACTTTTTTTTCTATTGTGATAAAAAGGATTTCAAACAGCACAGCCTGTGGAGATGTTCCCTATCACTGACAATAAACGTTGAATTTCCATGTTAATCTGCATTTGTTAAAATCCCGAAGCTGCTATCAGTTTCACAGTGGAATGTCAGTAATGCTGGTAGTTTTGTCAACATTATCACCACAAAACTCAGGCCGTGACTTCGCTGTAGTTTCTGAAAACTTTTGACAGCAGTTTATGTGAAAGGCTGTTAATTAACTAAAAGGCAATGGTATCCAAGGTGGAACATGGGACAGGGTAAGAAACTGATTTAAAAAGTAGGACAAATCACAAACGAAGAGAAAATCGGCAGGTGCTGGAAATCCCAGCAACACACACAAAATGCTGGAGGAACTCAGCAGGCCAGGCAGCATCTATAGAAAAAAATTACAGTTGATGATTCAGACTGAAACCCTTCAGCAAGACTGGAGAAAAAAGGCTGAGTAGATTTTAAAGGTGGGGGGAGGGAAGAGAGGAGCGCCAGGCGATAGGTGAAACTTGGAGGGGGAGGAATGAAGCAAAAAGCTGGGAAGTTGACTGGTGAAAGAGGCAGACAGCCAAGGATGGAATAAAGGTGGGGGGGGGGGGGGGGGGCGGTGCACCAGAGGGAGGTGATGGGCAGGCAAGGAGATTACATGAGAGAGGGAAAAGGAGATGGGAAATGGTGAGGTGGGGTGGAGGCATTACTGGAAGTTTGAGAAATCTATGTTCATGCCATCAGGTTGGAGGCTACCCAAACGGAATATAAGGTGTTGTTCCTCCAACCTAAGTGTGACCTTATCCCGATAGTGGAGGAGGTCATGGATGGACACAGGGACACAGGTACTACATCTTAACATTGAAACCTAGAAACATAGAAAACCTACAGCACAATACAGGCCCTTCAGCCCTTAAAGTTGTGTCGTACATGTCCTTACCTTAGAAATTACTAGCTTACCCATAGCCCTCTATTTTCCTAAGCTCCATGTACCTATCCAAAAGTCTCTTAAAAGACCCTATCGTATCCACCTCCACCACCATTGCCGGCAGCTCATTCCACACACTCACCACTCTCTGAGTAAAGAACTTACCCCTGACATCTCCTCTGTACCTACTCCCCAGCACCTTAAACCTGTGTCCTCTTGTGGCAACCTTTTCAGCCCTGGGAAAAAGCCTCTGACTATCCACATGATCAAAGTCTCTCATCATCGTATACACCTCTGTCAGGTCACCTCTCATCCTCCGTCGCTCCAAGAAGAAAAGGCTGAGTTCACTCAACCTGTTTTCAAAATGCATGCTCCCCAATCCAGGCAACATCCTTGTAAATCTCCTCTGCACCCTTTCTATGGTTTCCACATCCTTCCTGTAGTGAGGCAACCAGAACTGAGCACAGTACTACAAGTGGGGTCTGACCAGGGTCCTATATAGCTGCAACATTACCTCTTGGCTCCTAAATTCAATTCCATGATTGATGAAGGCCAATACACCGTGTGCCTTCTTAACCACAGAGTCAACCTGCACAGCTGCTTTGAGCGTCTTATGGTTTCGGACCCTAAGATCCCTCTGATCCTCCACACTGCCAAGAATTTTACCATTAATACCATATTCTGCCATCATATTTGACCTACCAAAATGAACCACTTCACACTTATCTGGCTTGAACTCCATCTGCCACTTCTCAGCCCAGTTTTGCATTCTATCAATGTCCCGCTGTAACCTCTGACAGCCCTCCACACTATCCACAACACCCCCAACCTTTGTGTCATCAGCAAATTTACTAACCCATCGCTCCACTTCCTCATCCAGGTCATTTATAAAAATCACGAAGAGTAAGGGCCCCAGAACAGATCCCTCAGGCACACCACTGGTCACCGACCTCCATGCAGAATATGACCCATCTACAACCACACTTTGCCTTCTGTGGGCAAGCCAGTTCTGGATCCACAAAGCAAGGTCCCCTTGGATCCCAGGCCTCCTCACTTTCTCAATAAGCCTTCCATGGGGCACCTTAACAAATGCCTTGCTGAAATCCATACACACTACATCTACTGCTCTACCTTCATCAAAGTGTTTAGTCACATCCTCAAAAAAATCAATCAGGCTCGTAAGTCATGACCTGCCTTTCACAAAGCCATGCTGTCTATTCCTAATCATATTATACCTCTCCAAATGTTCATAAATCCTGCCTCTCAGGATCTTCTCCATCAACTTACCAACCACTGAAGTAAGACTCACTGGTCTATAATTTCCTGGGCTATCTCTACTCCCTTTCTTGAATAAAGGAACAACATCCGCAACCCTCCAATCCTCCAGAACCTCTCCCGTCCCCATTGATGATTCAAAGATCATCGCCAGTGGCTCAGCAATCTCCTCCCTCGCATCCCACAGTAGCCTGGGGTACATTTTGTCCGGTCCTGGCAACTTATCCAACTCGATGCTTTCCAAAAGCTCCAGCACACCGTCTTCCTTAATATCTACATGCTCAAGCTTTTCAATCTGCTGCAAGTCACCACTACATCACAAAGATCCTTTTCCATAGTGAATACTGAAGTAAAGTATTCATTAATTACCTCAGCTATTTCCTCCGGTTCCATACACACTTTTCCACTGTCACTCTTCATAGGTCCTGTTCTTTCACAACTTATCCTCTTGCTCTTCACATAGTTGTAGAATACCTTGGGGTTTTCGTTAATCCTGCCTGCCAAGGCCTTCTCATGGCCTCTTCTGGCTCTCCTAATTTCCTTCTTAAGCTGCTTCCTATTAGCCTTATAATCTTCTAGATCTCTAACATTACCTGGCTCTCTGAACCTTTTGTAAGTTTTTCTTTTCTTCTTGACTAGATTTATTACAGCCTTTGTACACCACAGTTCCTGTACCCTACCATAACTTCCCTGTCTGATTGGAATGTACCTATACAGAACTGCACACAAATATTAGGTGAAAGAGTTTCATAAAGCCTCATCTGATGTGAGCTGGTGATCCTGACATAAACTGGTGATACTAACATAGGAAGCACACAGCAAAAAAAAATTCAAGAATATTGGACATAAATGGGCCTTCCAATGGCATATTAAAGTAATGCACAGTAGTCAAAAAATTATGCATCATTAATACACAATAGGTGGCATTAAGCATGCAGGGAAAAGCCTGGAAAGGGTTATGAGTGACAGCAAACTCATCATTTTTCAAATCTCTGTTTAGTTAATATTCAATGAACATGACGATAAAATAAAACTTCTCAGTTACCTTAGCTGCTCCTTAATGTGTGTGATATTTAATTACCCAGAGGCTGGTTCAGTTAATTTTTTTTAATAAATCTGCATGTTGTATTCACTCTAGAATGACATCCTGTTTGGATTTATTTATCAATTAAAATAATATATCTTATATTAATCTTGGGTTAGTTTCCTATTTTTGTTTGTGGTAGTGTTTTTGAATCTCACTGTAGTGGCAGCCACAGCACAAGTCTCAAAGTCACAAATCTGGCAGACTGTCTCTCTGCTCACCCAAATGCTACTATTCACCAAGTGAACCTGCCACAATTGACATGCCCAAAGGCCAACACAAATGTCAGGTTGCTCCAAAGAAACGGACCGACCTCAGGGCTTGCACCCATAGTCTTATCTACCGACATGAATTGAATTGAATTGACTTTATTTCTTACATCCTTCACATACATGAGGAGTAAAAATCTTTACGTTGTGTCTCCGTCTAAATGTGCAATGTGCGATCATAGTAATTTATCATAATGTATAAAAAATAGAACAGTCAGTGTAATATAGAGTACTGTGGCGACCCACTTCCCAGCGCACTCGAACCGGCTCACAAAGTGGCGCGCGCCGGCATTGAGGCCAGTCCCAAAAAGGGCGCCAAGTCTGCTTGCCCAGCAAGGGGAAAAGCCCGTGCGCGGGACGGGACTGTGAATACGCGCCCCCTACAGCATTCCCGCCCGGGGAGGGTGAGATCAGGAAGGCTTTAAAGCGAGGCCGCGAAGTTCGAATAAATCTCTTTTGCAACTGCAGCTCATCGACTACGTGTTGTTATTTCAGCGCTGCGTGTAGCACATCGCTACAATTGGTGACCCCGACGGCCCAAACGATATTTGAGCCGAAGATGAACAACGCCACATCTGTTCATGCAGTTTCGTTAAAACTGCCAAGCTTCTGGACGCTGCGACCTCACCTATGGTTCCAGCAAGCAGAAGCCCAATTCCACATTCGGCAGATAACCTCAGAGGACACACGTAACTACTACGTGGTGAGCTCCCTCGACCAGGACACAGCGGCCCAGGTTGAGGAGTTCGTACAGTCTCCCCCAGCGGACGGCAAATACACGGAATTCAAAGCCCTGCTCATAAGGACTTTCGGACTTCACCCAGGGAGAACGTTTGAACGGTCTTGGCGTGGACCAGTCTCTTCCTTGGCAGGTCGACCAGTAGGCTGTGAGCCCGCAAAAAATCCGCGCCTAGGAGCGGTTGAGCAACGGCGGCCAGTGTGAAGTCCCACGTCAACTGGCTGGAGCCGAACTGTAGCCGCACCATACGGGTGCTGTAGTCCTTACTGTGCTGCCGTTCGGGGCCCTCAGGGTGGGACCCGGTTCTCTGTTACGGGTATTCATAACTTGTCGGAGGTAAGATGCTGATCTCGGCTCCAGTGTCGACCAAAAAGCGGCATCCCGATCGCTTGTCCCAGACATACAGGAGGCTATCCCAATGGCCAGCCGCCGTAGCCATCAGCGGCGGCTGGCCCTGGCGTTTCCCAGGAACTTGCAGGGCGGGCTTCTGCGCCCCACCGCTGGTGGTAGAAGCACCATTGTTCATTGGTCTCCTCACCCCTCCCTCTGGTGTTAGTGGGCTCTGCTGCCGGGCCTGGGCTGGTCTGCTGCTGGGAGCGTGGCCTGGTGATCTGTGCGACGGATGCCCCACTCTCCTTCTTGGCTTTCCACAGCAAGTCCGCCCGGGCTGCCACCTTCCGGGGGTCGCTGAAATCCGCATCGGACAGCAGCAGGCGTAAGTCCTCAGGCAGCTGCTCCAGGAATGCCTGCTCAAACATGAGGCAGGACTTGTGACCTCCGGCCAGGGAGAGCATCTTGTTCATCAAAGCCGATGGCGGTCTGTCTCCCAAACCATCCAGGTGCAGTAAGCGGGCAGCTCGCTCGCGCCGTGAGAGTCCGAAAGTCCTTATGAGCAGGGCTTTGAATTCTGTGTATTTGCCGTCCACTGGGGGAGACTGTATGAACTCCTCAACCTGGGCCGCTGTTTCCTGGTCGAGGGAGCTCACCACGTAGTAGTAACGTGTGTCCTTCGAGGTTATCTGCCGAACGTGGAATTGGGCTTCTGCTTGCTGGAACCATAGGTGAGGTCGCAGCGTCCAGAGGACATACGCCTGCTGATGTCGGGTAAGGGCAAGGACATTACCTGGGACGAGGAGTCCGCCGCCGCTTTCATTAAAACGAAAGAAGCCTTGGCAAACGCCGCGATGCTAGTGCACCCCAGAATGGACGTCCCTACCGCCCTCACAGTGGACGCATCTAACACAGCAGTCGGTAGGGTGCTGGAACAACTCATCGAGGGTCGCTGGCAACCCCTGGCGTTTTTCAGCAAACACCTGCGACCACCCGAGCTCAAATACAGTGCTTTCGACCGGGAACTGTTGGCGCTATACCTGACAATCCGGCATTTCAGGTACTTCTTGGAAGGTAGGCCCGTCACTGCGTTCACAGACCACAAACCGCTTACCTTTGCGTTCACGAAGGTGTCCGATCCCTGGTCGTCCCGCCAGCAGCGACATCTGTCCTACATCTCTGAATACACAACGGATGTCCGGCATGTCTCGGGTAAGGACAATGTCGTGGCGGACGCTCTCTCTAACCATACCATTCACACCCTGTCCCAAGGGGTAGACTATGAAGCATTGGCAGAGGCACAGCAGGCAGAGGAGGAGATCCCGAGTTACAGGACCGCAGTCTCCGGTTTGCAGCTCCAGGACCTCCCCGTAGGCCCAGGTGAGAGGACCCTACTCTGTGACATCACCACCGGCCAACCCTGTCCCGTCGTCCCGGCAACCTGGCGGCGGCGCGTTTTCAACTCCATTCACAACTTAGCGCACCCCTCCATCAGGACAACCGTTCGGATGGTCTCCAACAGGTTCGTTTGGCACGGACTCCGCAAGCAGGTCAGTGAATGGGCCAGAACGTGCATGCACTGCCAGACGGCCAAGGTGCAGCGGCACACCAAAGCTCTGCCGCAGCAGTTCCACCCCACTCACCGGCGTTTCGACCACATTCATGTGGATATCGTGGGCCCCCTGCCAGTGTCGCATGGAGCGCGGCCCCTCCTGACTATCGTGGACCGGTTCACAAGATGGCCAGAGGCGATCCCGCTCACCGACACCACCTCCGAATCTTGCGCCTGGGCACTGATCGCCACCTGGATATCTCCCCTTGGTGTACCAGCCCACATTACCTCCGACAGAGGCGCCCAGTTCAGCTCCAGCCTGTGGTCAGCTATGGCCAGCCTTTTGGGGACACAGCTGCACCACACCACTGCCTACCACCCACGGTCGAACAAACTAGTGGAGCGTTTCCACCATCACCTGAAGTCGGCTCTCATGGCCCGCCTGCGAGGAGCTAACTGGGCGGACGAGCTTCCCTGGGTCCTGCTCGGAATCTGCACAGTGCCCAAAGATGATCTGCACACCTCGTCGGCCGAGTTGGTGTACGGCGCACCCCTGGTCGTCCCAGGGGAGTTCATACCAGCCCCAAGGGGGCAAGAGGAAGAACCCGCAGCAGTCCTGGGCAGACTATGCAAGAGGCTCAGCAACCTGGCCCCCATACCCACTTCACAACATGGACAGAACCTGACCTGCGTACCCAAAGACCTGCTAAACTGTAAGTTCGTTTTTGTATGACGGGGCGGACATCGGGCACCGTTACAGCGGCCCTACGAGGGGCTGTTTACAGTGATCAGAAACAACGGGTCCACATTCGTGCTGGACATTGGGGGGGAGAGAGGAGTTTTTCATGGTGGACCAACTCAAACCGGCCCATGTGGACTTGGCGCAGCCGGTCGAGGTTCAGGCACCGCGGCGCAGAGGCAGACCTCCCAAACAGAGGCTGTTCCAGACTGTGGACATTGGGGGGTGTATCGCCAGTTCTGGGGGGGGGGGTTCCCACTTCCCAGCGCACTCGAACCGGCTCACAAATCGGCGCGCGCCGGCATTGAGGCCAGTCCCAAAAAGGGCGCCAAGTCTGCTTCCCCAGCAAGGGGAAAAGCCCGCGCGCGGGACGGGACTGTGAATACGCGCCCCCTACAGCATTCCCGCCCGGGGAGGGTGGGATCAGGAAGGCTTTAAAGCGAGGCAGCGAAGTTCGAATAAATCTCTTTTTGCAACTGCAGCTCATCGACTACGTGTCGTTATTTCAGCGCTGCGTGTAGCACACTGCTACAGTACACTCAAATCAGCATGAGTTCATCAGTCTGATGGCCTGGTGGAAGAAGCTGTCCCGGAGCCTGTTTGACCTGGCTTTTATGCTGCAGCACTGTTTCCTGGATGGTAGGAGCTCGAATAGATTGTGTTTGGGGTCTCAGGTCCTCAATGATCCTACGGGCCCTTTTTACACACCTGTCCTTGTAAATGTCTTGAATCATGGTAAGTTCACAACTACAGATGTGCTGGGCTGTCCGCACCACTCTCTGCAGAGTCCTGCGATTAAGGGAGGTACAGTTCCCATACCAGACAGTGATGCAGCCAGTCAGGATGCTCTCAACTGTGCCCCTGTAGAAAGTTCTTAGAGTTTGGGGGCCCATACCAAACTACCTCAGCCGTCCAAGGAGAATAGAGTGCTGTTCTGCCTTTTTCACCACACAGCTGGTGTGTACAGACCACGTGAGATCCTTAGTGATGTGGATGTTGAGGAACTTAAAGCTATTTACCCTCTCAGTCCTAGATCCACTGATGTCAATAGGGGTTAGCCCGTCTCCATTCCTCCTGTAATCCACAACCAGCTCCTTTGTTTTTGTGACATTGAAGGAGAGGTTGTTTATTTGACACCACTGTGTCAGAGAGATGACTTCCTTCCTATAGGCCACCTTGTTACTTGCGAGCTCCTTTCCAAATCTACAGTACACTACATGAGACTCTCATCGCTATCAAACATTACCTACTTGAAAAGTTGAGCTCGAGAAATGAATCATCTATGAGGGACACCACAAAATCTAACAGACCATAAATAAATAACAGAAATTCAAGGGCAGTACAGCTATGCAATCTCTGTAAAGTTCAAATCTCCCTTTCAGCAGCATCAACGACCCACCATAGTGGATGAGGTGTTAAATGTAAACATCAGCCACGTCTGTTTAAAGCCATACTCACCAATATAAGGATTGACTGGGCATAAGATCAGAGTGCAGCAAATGCTGTAGACTTAGAACTCAACCTCACCATTGGAATGTTTTAAATAGATAGATAGATACTTTATTGATCCCAAAGGTTTACCAGCATTAAGGTTATAATTTATAAGCAATGCTACACTTATTTTAATTTGAATCACTTTAAGGTGTCAGTTCTTGTCCAATTTTCCTCTCTACCCCAATCCCCTGCCTTCTCTCTGCATGCCTTCCCGCCCTGACCAATCAAGAGTCTATTAACCTCTGCCTTAAATATACATAAAGACGTTGCTTCACAGCTGCCTGTGGCAAATAATTTCACATATTCACCACTTTCTGGCTAAAGAAATTCCTCCTCATGTCCATTCTAAAAGGACATCTATTCTGAGGCTGTTCCTCTGGTCTTAGACTCTCCCACTGTAGGAAACATCCTCTCCACATCCACTTTATCGAGGCCATTCTCCATTCGATAGGTTTCAATGAGGTCACCCCTCATTCTTCTGAATTCTAGTGAATACAGACCTAGAGCCAATAGACACTCTGCATATGACAAGCCATTCAATCTTAGAATCATTTTCGTGAACCTCCTTTCAACCCTCTCCAGTTTCAGCACATCCTTTCTAAGATAAGGACAAATGGCATCTTCCTCAAGTGTTTTGATGTCCTTTCCCAACCTGGAGTGGTGGCCCAAGATCTGTGCCCAGCCCCTACCAATAACACTCTAAAACCAGAGCACAGAGCACAAGAGAGCTTTTCCTTTGGTTTCCAACTCTCCCCGTTTTTTAAGGTAAACTGATTTCCCTGATAATGCAGCGGACACCAGAATTTCACCTATGGGTGGTTCAGAGTGAGCCTTACAATGTTTTTTGCATCCTTAAATAAATGTAAGATGTTCTCATGAGAATGTATTGTATTTTCACCAGCAATGGATATATTTACTGAGTCCTTTAAAATTACCTCAGTCATGGCAGATACTCACTTCCAACAAATCACTTTGGCATTATAGTTAAAAATCAGCTTTCACAGTAGCATCATACTATTAGACTAAATACGTTCATTCATTCTGTGGCTAGTTGGAGTTTAGTATACTATCTTCAGAAAGAAAGAAAGAACTGTTTATGAGTTAGCTCTTTTGAAAGTTGCATTACACATCACCTAAAGCAGACAAAAGCTGTTATCACTCAGAGATGGATAGCATCAAGTCCCACTCGAGAAATCAGTGCCATCATCACAATGGCAGGAAGGATGGAGAAAAGGTTAAGCCTAGATTAATTGCCTAGCAGGGTTCTCACTAAAATCAATGCTAATTGTAGAGATTGTGGATAAGTGTTGAAATCATTTTCATGAACTTCCTCTGGACCATCTCCAATACCAGTATAACCTTTCTTAGATAAGTGGCCCAGAGTTATTCAGAATACTCCAAGTGCTCTTTTACCAATGCCTTATAAAGCCTCAGAATTACATCCTTGTTTTTATATTCTAGTCCTGTTGAAATGAATGCTAATATTGCATTTGCCTCCCTTACCACTGACTCCACCTGCAAGTTAACCTTTAGGGAGTCCTGCTCAAGGATTCCCAAGTCCATTTGCACTTCTAATTTTTGAATTTTCTCCCCATTTAGAAAATAATCTTCATCTTTATTCCTTCTTCCGAAGTACATGACCATACAATTCCCTTCTCCATTGCCACTTCTTTGTCCATTCTCCCAATCTATCTAAGTCCTTCTGCAGTCTCCCTGCCTCTCCATCTATCTTTGTATCATCCACAAGCTTGAGCCCAAAGTTATCAATTCCATCATCTAAATCACTGAAACATAACATAAAAAGAAGCGGTCCTAACACAAACCCCGGAAGATCACCACTCATCACCAACAGCCAACCAAAAAAGCTCAAAGATCAAAATAAATTTTATTACTAAAGTATATATATGTCACCATACACAATCCTGAGATTCATTTTCTTGTGGGCATGCTTAATAAATCCATAAAAGAATAATAACCATTATAGAATCAATGAAAGACCGCACCAACTTGGCTGTTCAACCAGTGGGCAGAAGACAACAAACTGTACAAATACAAAAAGAATGAAATGATTATAATTAATTGATTGATTGATTAATTAATTGCTGGATAAATAGATAGATAGATAGATAAATAGATAGAGAGATAAATAAATAAATAGATAGATAGATAGATAGATAGATAGATAGATAGATAGATAGATAGATAGATAGATAGATAAATAAATAGATAAATAAGCAATTAATGTTGATAACATGAGATGAAGAGTCCTTGAAAGTGAATCCATGGGCTATGGGAATGTTTCAATAATGGGGCAAGTGAAATTGAGTGAAGTTATCCCCTTTGTTTCAAGAGCTTGATGTTTGAAGGGTAGTAACTGTTCCTAAACCTGGCCTGCTTCCTGATGGCAGCTGCAAGGGGAGAGCATGACCTGGGTGGTGGGGGGTCCTTGATGATGGATGCTGCTTTCTTGTGAAAATGTATCATGTGGACTTGCTCAATGGTGGGGAGGGCTTTACCCATGATGGACTGGGCTGCATCAACTACATTTTGTAGGGTTTTCTGTTCAAGGGCATTGTTGTTTCCATACCAGTCAGTGATGCAGCCGGTCAGTATACTCTCTACTCCACATGTACTGAAGTTCGTCAAAGTTTTACATGTCATGACGAATCTTCACAAACTCTTAAGGAAGTAGAGGTTCTGCATTCTTTCTTCATAATTGCATTTATGTGCCGGGCCAAGGCCTGGTTCTCCGAAATAATAACACTTCAGAATTTAAAGTTTCTAACCCCCTCCACCTCTGAACCTGCAATGACGATTGGTTCATGGACCTCTCATTTCCTTCCCCTGAAGTCTATGATCAGCTTCTTTGTCTTGCTGGCATTGATTGTTGTTGTGGCAACACTCAGCTAGGCTTTCAGTCTCCCTCCTATCTGCAGGTTCATCACCACCTATGATTCGGCCTATGATAATGGTGCCTTCAGTAAATTTGAATCTGCCATCAGAACTGTGCTTAGCCACACAGTCATAAGTGTAAAGCAAATAGAGCAGGGGGCTAATCACACAGCCTTGTGTTGCACCTGTGCTGGTGGAGATTGTGGGGGGGATGTTGCTCCAATTTGAACTGACTTGGGTCTGCATGTGAGGAAATACAAGATCCAATTGCATAACAAGATATTGAGGCCAAGTTCTTAGAGTTTGTTGATGGGTTTTGAGGGGATGATGGTATCGAATGCCAAGCTGTAGTTGATAAAGAGCATCCTAATGTATACACCTTTTATTCCCACTCTTTGCCCCCTGTGCCCCCTGCCAGCCAGCCAAAGATCCATGATAGTATCTTTTCTGGAATACTCTGGGATTTTATCTTGTTTTGACAAGGTACCTCATGTGTGGCGCCTTGTCAAAAGCCTTCTGAAAATCCAAGTAAACAACATTCCACTTACTCTCCTTTGTCCATCCTGCATGTTATTTCCTCAAAAGATTCCAAAAAATTTGTCAGACAAGATTTCCCCTTAAGGAAACCATGCTGACTTTGGCCTATTTTATTATGAGCCTCCAAGTACTCTGAAACCTCATCAAACCTAATGGGCTCCAAAATCTTCCCATCCACTGATGTCAGGATAACTGGCCTATAATCTCCTTTCTTCTGCCCCCCTCCCTTCGTAAAGGGTTGAGTGACATTTGCAGTTTTCCAGCTCTCAGGAACCATTCCGGAATCTAGTGATTCTTGAAAGGTTATTACCAATCCCTCCACAATTTCTTCAGCTACCTCCTTCTGAACCTTGGGGGGTAGTCCATCTGGTCCAGGTGACTTACCAACCTTCATACCATTCAGCTTCACAAGCAGCTTCTCCTTAGTAATAGTAACTACACTCATTCCTGCCCCCAACACTCTAGAGTTTCTGGCACATGAAATATTGAGTCATTTTTCATGTTTTATTCCAATTGAAAAGTACAGCATTTGATCTCTTGAAACATTTCAATGTACAAAATCTGAATTGGTTAAATATCATTTTGTTTTTAGTTATCTGCCCTCCATGTTCTCATGGAATGTGTTACCATGGCACCACAGCAGGAAATGAGCCTGTGCTTATGCAATGACTCCCTTAAAGAGGAAACCCTATTCCAGACGTGTTGCTAAATTCCTCCACTGCATTTCAGATCCACTAATTCACCACAGATTAACAAGTGGATCTGAAATCTGTTGTTCAATCAGTTTCTCTGTCAATCTCTGTTGCTTCAACATGCAGTTTAAGACCAAAGTTATTGAGTCAGAGTCAGACACAGGAAAACAGATTGCCACATCCTTGCTGACCAGTGAGACCCATCCATATTAATCCCATCGTCCAGCAGTTTTCTATTTTCTAAGCAATCCAAATGCTTTGTGAATATTGATTGTGCTTCCACCACTCTCTCAGGAAGAGTATTCCAGGCAAATGGGTGAGAATGGATTCCCTTGAAATCTTTTATCACCAACCCTTAAATCTATGCCCTCTGGTTTTAGCTACAGCTTTTACCAGGATAAGTTTCCTGCAGTCTAAATTGTGTGTACCCCTCATATCCTCTACACTTCAATCATGACCCTTCTTAACCTTCTCCACTCAAGGGAAATCAGATCCATTCTTCCCCGATAACTCAAATGCTCCGTCCCGGTTAACCTCCTCTGCACCCTCTCTAGTGCTATCATGCTTCCTATAGTTTAGCAATTAGAAGTGAACACAGGGGACACAAGTGAAGTCTAGGAAACAAAAACTATAAGAGATTGTAGCATAATCTCCCCACTCTTGTCTTCAGTGCCCCAACAAACAACGACCAGAACCTCATAAACCTCCTTAAAACACATCTCCCTATCTCCCTACACTGCCACATTCAAGAATCCTTGGACTAGCACACCAAAGTTCCTCTGTTCCTCAGTGCTCTCTAGGACCCCAGCATTCATGGTGCATGTCCTAGCCTCATAAGTACTTCCAAAATGATTCATATTATAAGCTCCACCTTCCATTTTACCAAAACATGAATATCATCCTTCAGCCTAACACCCCACCCCCCTCACAGTTAACTAGTCCACCAATCTTTAAGTCTCCTGTAAGTTTACTGATCATGTCTCCTACATTCAAATACTTCTCATATATTGCAAACACAAAGGATCTCTGCATCAGTCCCTGCGGAATAAAACCACAAGAATAGCCTTCTACCATCACTGTCTCCTATTGCCGAACAACTTGCTCTGGGTCACCAGGACCCCAACCACTTGGACCAATGCTCCATGTAGGATCTTATCAGAGGCCTTTCAGAAGTCCACGTGAACCATACCTCAGCAAATAGCCCTCATCCACGCACTTTGTTCCATCATCTAGGCTTTTCGGATCTCCCTGTGTCATATAGTAATCACAGGAGGAAGCTCCAGCACCAGAGGCTGAGCATACGTATTTAAGTGCAATCAAAATAATTAATCTTCTATTTATTTTTCTTCCTACCCTTAGGGAAGAAAAAACTCTGAGATTCGCTGTGTTCTTCCCCAACAACACATTCAATAATTTCATTTTCTGCTGCTAAGTGGGACTGGAACTGCAGTATCGATACCCTTGAACTGACACTGTGCCAGCACATGGGTATCAATTCTTATTCTCAAACAACAGAAAGAGGCATCAGAAGTAATCTGAAAGAAGTTTTAAAGGGCTGATCAGAAACAACAATTTCCTCAGATTGCTTGATAACTTCATTAAAAAAACAAAATTTAAGTATTTCCCACAAGATTAATTGCTAATGTATTTCTTTGCTCAAAACTCATTAAAATAGACTTTAATAAATATGTTATTTGACATTATGTGACAGATGTGGAGTTTTGCTAAAGAAGGTATTGTTCATTAGCTGTTTATTTCAAAGTTGATTCACTCTACTGATTGTTCGAAGTATAGGAGTATTGTTGATGGGGAGGAGAGATGGAATTAAGAACATCTGTTATTTAAAATAACAGCTGGCAGAAAAATTGCACAAATTGCTTAAACAAGACTACTCTGAATTTTACTCATGTGGCGAATAAAATTGCATTTCAATAAAAAATACTCGTGAAAGAAGAAAATCTTCAGAAACCTATTAATGCCAATATTCTTAGAAATTAATCAGCAGGACAGCAGATTGTGCTCCTTCGTTAGAAATAATGGAAACTAAACTTGGAAGCTTTGGTTTTAAACACTAGGCTAAAGGAAGAAAGCCATGAGTGCCCACCCAAAACACTCATTAGCAAATTAGAGCTTGCTAAAACGCACATATGGTATTGTAGATGATGCATTATAGAAAGCAAATACTCATTCTGTTCTTGATAAATTTCCTCTGTGCTGCATGAAACATTTCTCAAGTTGCATCAAAGTGACTCATACTGTACAATATATTCTGAGATCATTGTTAAGATGGGCAGAATACAATGGACTAAGGATTCAAGGTGTTCACTCACTTGTGTACTGGTTGAAGCAGTGCTGAGTTACAGAGACCCTTATGGCTCTGCATTTGATTTCTCTTTGCACTGAACTGGCTGGTCTTGGAACACGTATTCTAGTTAGCCTGATATTCTACTGGGGAAAGAGAAAACAGGCAGGGTTTCCAACCTTGATCATCGTCCATTGGCTGCTTCCTGGAAAGTCAAGCATTACTTGAGGGCAAAATTAGATTTGGTTGTAATATCTCTGCTCTCTGCCAACATTCACTTCCTAGGGTCCTGAGTATGATGAACAGGCATACAGCCACAGTTCAAGAGGATCCAATCAATAAATCTCATAGATCACTCTTTCTCCAATTAGGGATTTTTGAATTAAAATAATTCCAGATGGCTGGTGTAACTCAAGTAGAACTGTTGCAATAACCACATTACCAGCTGCTAGTGTTTTTGTGTCTGTGGAAATGAATTGGGCACAGTGTGCAAACTGCACACCATGTGTCTAAGCACTTAGTGGGCACAAGAAAACATTGGTTTATTACTGCAAAGGCACTGAATAAAGGTATACAACTCTTCTATGATCACACAGTTTAAGAATATTAATTTATGCTCAGTGCTACCACCACTGCTCATTTCACCTGCTTAACAGCATGGTTCTGCTGTAATCTTAATTCATCCCATTTAAAAACCTTCTGATTCTTTTTACACCTGGTCCAAAGAAACAGATCACGGTTTAAACTCTGAAAGTTTTACAGTCACTGCCAAGGTACTGTTGCATCTATCTGTTCCAATCTACAGTGTATTACTAATTTGACTTCCAACTCAATGTCACCAACAAATAATTGAGACATTCTGGTACTTTATCAAACATATGAATCAAGTCTAGAGGTGGTCATATTTCTTAAGGTTGTTTTTACACTTTGAATTTAGATAAGTTACATGTTTTGTCAGATAAGAATCTTACAGAAAATCATGCTCGTGGGGGAAGAAGGTAAAGAGAGAAGAGATGTAAGAATTAGACAGAGGATGGAAAGTTCTTCCCGCTCTCTCTCCATTCTCTTTCTCTCTCCTTCTTTCACCTGCTTCCTATCTTCCTTTTTTCCCTTGTATTTCTAGTCTCTTTCCTCCTCTGCACATACTTTTATCTTCTCCACTTTCCTATCTCCCCCGTCTCTCTCTCTCTCCATGTCACTCCCTACTTTCTCCCCTTCTCTCCGCCTCCATCCTCAGTGCACTTCCTTCTTCCTCCACTCTAGATCACCCTTATTTCTCTCCCTCTCACATCTCCACTACCCACTGCCCTCTACCCCTCCTGTTTCTTCTCTCCTCTCCCACTCCCCTTGCCTTCCTAAATCTAATCCGCTCCCCCATCTATCATTCCCCCGCTTTTGAAAACCAATTGTGCTCCATTATTGTCTAACAGTGCCACATATCATTTGCAAATAATCACCATGCAGTTTGTAATCACTCAGCACCACTAGTGATACATTACATTGTAATAGTAATAATAAATACAGCAAAATATGACATTTATTTTTGAAAATTTGTTAAATCGATTTAGGTTCTTATTTTTTGTCTGATTTTCCATTTCAGTTTTTTTTCCAAGTACCTACTGCATTACTTAAGGATTAGAATCATTTCTAGGAGTTGATAGCTCTTATACACAAGCTGGACTCAAAAGGGACAGATGAGTGTTGTCTAAGCCATTGACAAATACAATGTTGACCCTTCCAGTTGAGTTTACTGGAGGACACCTCCACTCATATCCTGTTAATTTAAGGATATTTTTTAAAATCCACTGTAACCTTGGTTTTCCCTAGCTCTGTACCTGAAGAAAGTTCCAGTGACCTGCAGTATATACACACCACAGTCAATATCAATCTGCTGCCACTGTCTATTCTGGTAGTTTTGTTTTAATAAGTAGTATCTGAAATATTATCCATTATCATAGATCTATCTGAAATCAACTGTCCCTAAATAGTCCAAAACTGTGTAATATTTTAAATAGTTCTACCCTTTTCCTTTAAAAGATACAATGATCTCTGCCTCAGCTTTTCAAACGATTCTGCACTCCATAAATCCTCTGCAGAGAGCTGCAAAACATAAATTGTTCTATTTACATAACGGAGCTACAGGGAAGACCAGGAGATTACTTTTAGATTAATTTTAAACACTTTTACAATCATTAATTCTTTCTATTCTGCCCAGGATCCCGCATAAACTTTGATTACTTTCTCACATCAATTAAAAAATTTCATTTTATCAAGAAAAACTGCTGCAAAGCCAGTAAAAAAATTATTTTTACTCGACCAGTATGCACTCATTTTCCAATCTGCCTGTGACCCTGTCAGAGAGCAGTGATGATGTGCTGTAATTAAAATGAAGACTCCTAATTTAATGTGCTGGATTATACATGTATGCTGCTAATTGAATTTTGAAATGGCAGGTGCATGTTCATTCCCAAAATAAGTCTGCACAACATAAAATAGAAAATATTCCTCTGAATTGGCCAAATCACTAATAGTTAGAAACTGGGGCACATTTTGCATTTATCCCATGGGCAATGTCATGTATTCTCCAGTGACTTGCCCTTGAGAGATACCCAACTCTTGGAGAAATTTCTTGCCATAATTATCAAGATAGTGATAACTGCAGTTTACTGACACCTCTCAATCTTTCTTCTGTTTTAGTTTTAGGCTTAAACACAGGAATCTGGAAATAAAAGCTCCAAGCATAATTTCTGATCTTACAAAAACCATAGCCATGTCTTTTGTGTTGAATATGGTGGACCTAAGGCACATCCTTCCTAGAGCAGAATTTCTCAAAAGAATAAGTCGCTCAGATCAGCTGCACCACACATTCTTCCAACCAGCAGATCCAAAGCACGTGAAGCATGGATTGAATGAAAGTTTGGAACTCCTGCAGCTGCAGAAAGAGCTTCAATTACAATACCACAACAATTAAACAATTCAGAGACATGCACTTTCTCTTTAAGAACAATGGTGCTAAAAGCAATCCTAATTTGGATGACTCACTTGAAAAGTTAAAGTTTGGATCCCAAAGGCAGAAACTAAATCTTCATATCATCTTTTGAAGTTTTAATACACACTGAAGGGAGGTGATGTTGGAATTAGAGCATGGGAGAGAGAACACTGGCAATTTTTATCACTTTAGTGAAATACCTGCACAACAGAAAGTAGAGATTTCCTGCAGAATTCAATGGTCTAAATGTTAAAAAGATACCTTTGGTTGTTTTTTCAATAGAATTTAATGGACCTGCAGTGTTACTGATCAGGGCAAAAGCAGGAGCAAAACACTGCAGATATTGGTAACCTGAATGGGTAGTGCTTGCCAGAAACACCCAGCAGGCTTATTGACACGCAAGGAGTGAACAATGGAGCTAATTGTTCATATGGAAGCCCTCCTGATGTCCACATTAGCTCCTGGCTGAGTTGATGATTTTTTATTTGGTTTTCTGAAAACTTTTCTCTGTGAACATTAAAATTCAAAGGTAACCTATTGTCTACACATCCTCGATTTACCTCTGCTCCCTCCTCAACCCTACCATGCTTTTGCCTACATTAAGTAGTACCCCAAAGAGAGAATGGAAAAGCAGTGGAGTACTGGTGTGAACCTTCATTCTAATGACAAAAAGTACTGGCATTTTCATCTGTGTCACAAGAAAGTAACTGGAGCCCATCTCCAAAGATCATTCAGAAATACTGTCTTTTGAACTAGACCTAACTGTCTTCGTCATGTAAAAGAACTTATGGTCCAACTAAAGAAAAGCAGATTTCTCCCCGTGTCTTGTCCAATATTGTCTCTATCTATACATTACAGTACAAGGTCATTATCTCTTCATTGTCTGCGGAATTTGCTCTGAACAAATAGATTGCTGCATTTTCCAACATCCTAACAGTGTCACAACCACATCCTAAGTCTCTGAAGGACACATATGTTGGAAAATTACTTCTTACTGGATAGGGTTGCAATGGAAGACGACTCTGCATACTTGACTGGCTTTTCCAAGGAATGGTTCTAGATTGAAACCTGACACAGGCAGTTTCATGATGTTGTCTCATACAATGGAATGATGTCTATACCCTCAGTGGCCACATTATTAGACACAGGAGAGTACATAACAAAGTGGTCATTAAGTGTATGGTTGTGGTCTTCTGCTGTGGTGGCCCATCCACTTCAAGGTTTGATGTGTTGTGCATTCAGAGATGCTCTTCTCAACAACCACTGCTGTAACACGTAGTTGTTTGACTTACTGTCGTCTTCCTGCCGGCTTGAACCAGTCTGGCTATCCTGCTCCAACCTCTCTCATTAACAAGGTGCTTTTGCCCACAGAACTGCTGCTCACTGGGTGTTTCTTTTTCTGTTTTTTTTTGGACCGTCCTCTACAAACTCTAGAGACTGTTGTGCGTAAAAATCCCAGCAGTTTCTGAGATAATCAAACCACTCCATCTGCCACCTCCAATCATTCCACGGCCAAAGCCATTTAGATTATATTTCTTTCCCCCATTCTGAACCGCTTGTCCCTGTCAGCATGCTTTTATACAATGAGTTGCTGCCACATGATTGGTTGATTAGATATTTCCATTAACGAGCCGGTGTACAGGCGAACCGAATCATATGTCAACAAGTGTAACGCACAGGCGGCGAAAACAAACCGCGCGCACACAGAGCGGCGCAGCGGGAGCGTGCTCGCCGAGGCAGAGGCGGCCTCTGGAGGAGACAGTCCGTTAACTCAAGGAGAAAATGTAGAACCAACATTAAGGCATTGTAAATCTTATGTAATTCTATTTTTGTTAATTGCATCTGGCTGGTTGTTGAACCGTAACACTGAAAACTCCTTGAATGATCAAAACCAGCTTAGATCTGAAAGTGAAAACTCATCGGAGTTAAACATGGCAAAGCCTGTTCTGTAAACGTGAAGGATCGATTTAAGTTAACAGCCTCAGTATTCAGGGAGAAAAGCTTTCCCCTTTAAATATCCGTCAATATATATAATGTAAAGCGTTCTGCAGTCGGCGGGCACATTTAGAACACCTACTGCATGTTGGCATATGGCACGGCCGAGCACCACTTGGAAGGAGACGGTGTTATTTTAAGCCTCCTGTCCACACCCCTGGTAGCAAGGTTAATTTTTCCAGGCGTTATTCCCAGCGCTCGAAAGCGGCAGCGACTGGGAACAGGGCTGGAGGGAAGTGGAAATAAATCGCGTCCCGCGCCGCCACGAAATGAAGCAGCAAGCTACAATTTTTAATGTTGATCTTTAACATCGGGCAGGGCCAGGCGGTGTTTTATTTATAGTGCCACTTCAATGTGAAAATAACATGGTGAATTCATCAGAAATCCTAGATCCTGCAGGCAAGTAATAAACATGTCACATAAAGCAGCAATTTAGCAAACACATTGACAAACATCACCGGGGTTCGCAGCCCTACTCGTCCGATAGAAGCAACTCTCAATCCCCTTGATTTCCTGCAGGAGCGTAATTTTAATTTTACGCACGCCAACAGCGACAGGGGAAAAAAACCAATGACACGTGAAGGTCTCCGGTTTTCAGAAATCGCTTATGTAAATGAATGATGTGCCGGCGCAGCCGCTCTGCACTGATGGAAACAGGCTGCAGAAATGCGTGGGCTTGGGGAGAGGGTGTGCTTGGCACCGACACAGTCCGAAAGCCGGCTGCAGCGTCGGGCTGGCTTGTTGACTTCGGTGTGCAGCGGAAATTAGAGCATAATTAGTCGCGTTTCGGTTGTTCTGATGCAAAGCAGAGTGTTACATCACCATTCAAACAAAAACAGCGTCTTTGCATAGTGACAGTTGTCAGTAATTTCGATCTAGACTCGCTAAACGTGACAAAAGTTGTTTCTTATAATTAGAAAGATGGCATGCTTGATACATCTTAAATGCCCTCTCGACCTCAGTGCTGGACCTCTGATCACACGTGTTGTACTAACAAAGCATCCCGACATGCTCAGTCTAGTAGACAGCTCGCCCTGCACTCGTTTCACGAAGGTGTAATGCGCCCTTCGCCCCGTGAGCACCCGGTTCAGGGAGGGAAGGCGACGGATGAAGCCGGCTGTCAAATAATGAAAACCTCCCCTCTGACGCAAAAGTCACTTGTATCGTTGTCTTCCTATAATTGACTCTATAATTTGAATCCTGGGGACAAGGACTCCCAAAGTGCTCAAGAACAAAAGAATGAGGTCTCCAACTCGCAGACGGAGAACTACCGGTCTATATTTGGGGAGACACAAGAGTCTGTAGATGCTGAAATCTGGGGCAACAATCTGCGGGTGGAGCGGCATCGGCGAGAGAAGGCATTATCACCGGCTCGGCTCGGCTCGGCTTTTATTACGTGTCGAGCTGAGACGTCGACGATGTATTTACCCTTGCTGGTGCTCGACCCGCTGAGCTGCTCCGGCAGATACCTTGCTTTGTTTTACTACATTAAAAGTGGCGTGCATTTATGTAGCCTCTTTCACAAGAGCATTTCTGATCGGATCAGTTTACAAGGGGCCAATGAAATCCCGTGCTCTCCTGAAACTGACCGTGTAAACGGTGTGGGACTGGAGTTAATACAACAATAAATACAGTACAGTGACAGGTGCAGAACAACAGAATGGCGCAAAGATTGTAGTAGTTTGAAACAGCAGAAAAAAAGAAATGTTGAAGTGACAATGATGGAAAAATCAAGAGAGATTGAAGCTGGTCTGAGAAGCTGGCATGAGGATGGGAAAGAAGAAATTGGTTCAGTTACTTTGGGGTCACCACTGTTCCAGGGTAGCAAAACAACTGTCAATTTGCATACAGCAATATGACAGCTTTAGTAATGTAGACTGAGATTTAACTATATGCTGGGATTTACATCCAAAATCTTCAGACTCTGAAGTCAAATCAACCCACAGTAACAGTAGAGAGGCCCTGCAAGTATTGTTTTTGAAAACAGAACCACATTTGTGGAGAATTGAAATCGTTACCTGCTTTTTTTAGCATGAGAATTTCTGACAAATTTGAGGTTTGAAAAATACAGTCAGGAAAGCAAATAGATGTTTTGATCAGCTTTGGTCATGGGAAAATAATGTGAAATTTTCTCCACAATGGTGCTGCATTTAGAACTAATGAATCCCATTCAGTCACATTTATCCTTTCCAAAAAAATTGCAGAATAGTGCACAGACTGATTTAGGATAGTGGGGCAGCCAACTCTAAACAATTTCATTTCCTAATATGAAATGCAATGATTATGCAAAAGCTAGCAAACCTGCCACATGTCAAACACATCAAATTACTAAATATAACAAAACTTGCCTTTTCATATTATAAGTAGCAGTTATTTTTAAGGAATTAAATATTAAATAATGAAATGCAGATACTTCACTGCAAAATTTAAAAAATCCAATTCCATCAGAGGCAAATGTGCGAAGGTACTTTGAGAACTTTGCTGATAGAGTGAGTACCAGTCTCGTAAATCATAACGCCACATCCGGCTTTGACTTCTAGTGGTGTCTGAGCAGAGTCTGCTTTGTCTCCCTGTGGGTTTCCCTCTGAGGATCCAAATTCCCTCCCATATTTCAAAAGCTTGCTGGTTGGTGGGTTAATTCACTGCTGAAGATGATCACTAGTCTATGTGAGTGTTAGGAGAAGCAAGGGGAAGTTGATGGACATGTGTAAGATAATAGGTTACAGAGAAGTGAGTATATGGGATTGATGGAATTGCTCAGACAGCCAGCATGGACTCAGTATTTAATGCATAATTAAACTAACTGAATAGACCATTAATATTAATACCATAGATTCATAACTGTCATGCGGATCAAAATTATAGTTCCTTATTACTTTAGGAGCTGAAATCAGAATGCAGTAATGTTAGGCTTTCTTATGAGCAACTTAAATAAAACGGCTTCATGCTTAAGAAAAAAACATTTATTGAACACCAAAAACTGAACACAAAGCGCGATAAAAGTTCTTTAAGTAATTACGTCATCACGTCAGACCAACCTCTTAAAGTAAAACCCCAACTCAATGCCAATGGTTGTGAATTACGTATATTTCCACCAGTTACACTACCCTGCAAGTGATGTAAATATCCATTCAGATAGAATGTTAGAAAAGTAGTCATTTAGCTCCTCAGGCTTGTCCCACCATTCAGATGACCAAATGATTTGGAATGCCTAAGATTTATTACAGAAGTATTAATGGAAAGCAGAGAAAAGTAAAGATTAATAACAACGGCATTTTGGAGTTTATAAACAGAGCAAAAACATGTTTGGTTAGTGATCTTTTGAAATCACTTACTAAAAATTTATTGGTGGTGAGGTCATTGTTCATTTCAAATTGACAAGGTATGGATCCAAAGTATAAAAGTTGTTAAAATGAAGGTGAGCTGTGGTTAATTGAATGGTGGAGCCATTTCAAACAGATCAAAGGTGAGGTGCTGCTCTTCTTTATGAAGTAAAGATTGTTACCTTTATGCAACTCTTGACCTGAAGCAGATGCATGGACCCATCTGAGTTGCTACACACTTCTAATGAACTGAAACCAGGGTTCCTCCTCTTACAGCACATGGACAAGGTGCTGTTGTGTGGTCTATCAGGGATGTACAAAATAGTCCTGTCCTGCCGAAGAGTTTCGGCCTGAAACATCGACTGTGCTTTGTACCATAGATGCTGCCTGGCCTGCCGAGTTCCTCCAGCATTGTGTGTGTGTTGCTCAGATTTCCAGCATCTACAGGTTTTCTCTTGTTTGCGATTTGTACAATATAGTATAATTTTGCATTTAAAGTTTCAGCATGGAGGGAACCAAAAAGCAAAAACTCTACCAAATGATGTCAAGGGGAACTAAAGGCAAATGATAGGGTGAGGTGTCTAAGTCTTCCAAGCAAAGGAATTTTCAGCCCAGTGCCTGAGAAATCAATGTCTCTGTGATAATGAACTAAGTTAGTCCAACACTGTTCATCAGCAGACCACGTCACACAAGGTGGAAATCCAATAATCCCACATTCAGGATAGAAATATCGGCATGGAATTTCACATTTTTAGTGCATCAAAACATACAGGGTACTCCACAGAGCATTATTGGATGGACTTCTATGGCAAGAAATTACTGAAATAGGTGATCAAAAGTTATGCTATAGGAGTAGGTTTTAAGGACCTTTAAATCAGACCTAGGTAAAGCAGAGAGGTAAAGGAAGGGAGTTTTACAGCTTAGGTTCTTAGCAGCCAAAGCACAGACATCATTGTAGGGCAATTCAATTCACAGCTGACCAACAGGTTAGAACTGGGAGAGTGCAAATGTTGGGAGGGCACACTGTGGGCATGGAGACAGAGAAAATAAGAGTGTAACGGTATTTCCAAAAAAATGAGAACATAAAGGTATTTCAAGAAGAATGAGAAACTTCAGAAGCCAAAGAAATGAGCAGGCACATGGGTAATGTAAACAAGATGACAACAGGAGTGTTGGACAATTTCAGATATTCAGTTTTTAGAGGAAGGGTGCTTGCCAGGAGTTTATCAAAATAAGTCACTGATGTAATAACGATATGGAAGAGCATTTTAGTAGTCTGGTACTATTATCCAGGTTGAAGTAGGCTGTAGGAGGTGAATGCCAGATGGTGTGCAGTACAGAGGAGAAACTAGAAAGTACCTTTTATGTTCCAGGATTATCCTGGAACAGTTGTGATGCAGGTTCAAAGTTCTAAGTAACTTTATTATCAAAGTACATATATGTCAGTATATACAACCCTGAGATTCATGTTCTTGTGGGAATAAATAAATCTATAGATTAACAGAATAAATGAAAGACCGTCCAACTAGGGTGTTTAACCAGAGTGCAGAAAACAACAAGCTGTGCAAATACAAAAGTAGAAATAATAATAATAATAATAAATAAGCAATAAATATCAAGAACATGAGATGAAGAGTCCTTGACAATGAGTCCATTGGTTGGGAACATTTCACAGATGGGGCAAGTGAAGGTGAATGAAGTTATCCCATCTGGTTCAAGAACCTGATGGTTGAGGGGTAATAACTGTTCCTGAACTTGGTGGTGTGAGTTGTAAGGCTGTTGTACCCTCTTTCCAATGGCAGCAGTGAAAAGAGAGCATGTCCTGGGTGTTGGGGGTCCTTGATGATGGATGCTGCTTTCCTGTGACAATGCTTCACGTAGATATGCTCAATGGTGGGGAGGGTGTACTTAGCCAACTACCTTTTGTAGGATTTCTTGTTCAAAGGCATTGGTGTTTCCATACCAGGCTGTGATGCAGCCAGTCAAAATAATCTCCACTACTCATCTCTAGAAATTTGTCAAAGTTTTAGATGTCATGCGGAATCTTCACAAACTCCTAAGGAATGAGAGGTGCTGCCGTGCTTACCTCATAATTTCACTTGCGTGCTGGGCCCAGGACAGCTCTTCCAAAATACCAACACCGAGGAATTTAAAGTTTCTGACCCTCTCCACATCTGATCCTCCAGTGAGGATTGGCTCATAGACCTGTGGTTTCCTTCTCCTGAAGCCTATAATCAGCTCCTTGGTCTTGCTGCCATTGCTTGTTGTTATGGCACCACTCAGCCAGATTTTCAGTCTCCCTCCTGTATGCTGATTCATTACCACTTTTCATTCAGCCAACGACAGTGGTGTTGTTAGCAAACTTGAATATGGCATTGGAGCTGTACTTAGACTCACAGTCATAAGTGTAAAGCGAGTATAACAGGGGACTAGTCATTCAGCCTTGTGGTGCAACTGTGCTGATGGAGATTGTGGAAGAAATGTTGTTGCTGATCCAAACTAACTGGGATCTGCAGGTGAGGAAAGTTGGGATCCAATTCCAGAAGCAAGTATTGAGACCAATGTTTTGGATCTTACTAATTAGTTTTGAGAGCATGATGGTATTGAATGCTGAGCTGCAGTCGATAAAGCACATCCTGATGTGTGCATCTTTGTTGTCCTGATGTTCCAGGGTTGAGTGAAGAACCAATAAGATGGCGTCTACTGTGGATTTGATGCTCAAGTAGGTAAATTGGAGCAGATCCAAGCCACTTCTCAGGCAGGAGCTGATATGTTTCATCACCAGCACTTCATCACTGTGAATGTAAGTGCTAGTGGGCAATAGTCATTGAGACAGGCCACACACTTTTCTTGGATACCGGTATAATTGAAGCCTGCTTGAAGCAGGTGGGTACCACACACTGCCGAAGCAAGAGGTTAAAGATCTCAGTGAACACTCCAGCCAGTTGTTCAACATAGGTCTTTAGTACTTGGCCAGGTACCCCATTATGTGTTCACCCTCGGGGGCTATGGGAGTTTGTGATGGTTCCTCCATGTTTTGATAGTCAAACTGAGTGTAGAAGGCACAGAGCTTATCTGGAAGTGAAGCCCTGTTGTTGCCTATGTCACTTGATTTTACTTTATAAGAGGTGATAGTATTCAAGCCCTGTCACAATTGTTGAACATCCTTCATGGATTCAGTTTGGTCCAGAATTGCCACTTCACCCGAGAGATGTCTTTCCAGAGATCGTACATGGACCTTTCATAACTTTCCTGGTCACTGGACCTGAATGCCTCTGATCTGGCTCTCTGCAGATTGTAGATCCCATGGTTCATTCAGGGCCTCTGATTGGGGAAGTCTTGGAATGATTTTGTGGGGACACACTCATCTACAGCTGTTTTAATAAAGTCTGTTACAACCCTGGTATAATGATTCAGATCCACAGATGAGTCCTTGAACACGGCCCTGTTCACTGACTCAAAGCAATCCCACAGCTTCTCCTCTGCCTCCTACGGCCACCTCTTCATTGTCCTTATCTGTGGAGATTTGCTCTTTGTATGCAGGTAGGAGAAGGACAGCCATCATCAGTAAACACATCAGTGACATATTTGAGCCCATTCCGTACCTTCTTCAAAAGAGTTGCCAGGAGAGGGATGAGGTCAAGGGCTTAGGTTCAGAAATGGTGACAGAAACTGCAGGAGACTCATAATTGGAAGCTTATAATTGAATGTCAGGGAAGCAAGGAAGATTTGAAAGAGGTAGTGTGAAATACATTGGGTATGATGACTGCATGTGTGAAAATTGCTTTTGAATACTATCACAAATACACCATTGGAAAAAATAGTAAAGGGAAAGCAAAGGTAGATCTTTGAAGAATAATAGAGGTAATTTTGAAGAAATAATTGGGACAATGATTACGAACAAGAACTCTGAAAGCACTGTCAGCACACGAACTACAATGGCACAAGACAGCTCACCCACTAAGGACAATTAGAGGCAAACAATAAACGCTGGCCTTACCAATGCACCAGACCTATTTTTGTAAAACCACATGCAGTCTGAATTTGCTCATAACAGTGGCACAGAGTGCTAGAGCATTAATCTTAGAGACAATGACCAAGCCACAATCATTCTGACTTCCACAATCTGTGGACTTGCAAAATCATTCAATGAGAAGTCCACCGAGCTGACAATGACAGAGACCGCCAGCTGATCACTTTCCAAGTCACCTCAACACCATCAGTAATCAATCCTCTGAACTGTGACCACAAGGGTGGTGAAAACTCCAGAAGATCCTACAAACAAGGGTGCCAATAAGTACAGATCTCATGACTTTTTTAAACTAAATAGCTTTGATCAATGATGACTCATGGCAATCACTAGCACTGGCCTGAAGTGTTATCATTGATTGTTACTATTCTAGTTATATTGATGTCTAGAAGCTTCACTGTTCCCAGTATGACAATTGCATTTATGAAGAATGCAACTGACAGGAAGTCTGGCACAAAACTGATGTGTTTCTCTTAGAGAAATGCATTGAATAATAATGATTTGTTCCAGTATTCGGATTCTAACAGAAAACTCAGCACTGACAAATATTCATTTTGTCAAAAAAAACACAAAATAAGATGGCGCCAGTGTACAATGCTCCCTCGGTTGACATCTTCCAGAAAGCCTACGAAAATGTCTATTTTACTTCTTTTACATTTATTTTGGATCAGTTAGAGCCTGTGATTTACAGTTTAGAGATTGATTGAGTGATCCAGCAATTGGTTCTCTCCAAGAAGATTCTGGGAAGCAAGCGCGTACTCGGACGGCCTCAAGACAAAGAAACTTCAAGATGGGATGCGAGCTGATGTTTGCCTCCATTTTGCTAATTAGAGCATTGATTAATCACCAACTAAAACACTGAGGAAGACTGAGACATTGAGTAAGGGTTCAGCACTGACTGTCTTTCTTTCCACCTCTGACGGAAAAAGAGACTATAAGAGGCCTTTTGCTGTGTGGCTTGCTGTGACAGGTGGTTAGGCCTCTCTTTCAATGAATGTCAGTGATATCAGAGGATGGTATCATGGTTCTATGTTTATGAATTGGACTGTTCTGTTTATGGACTGTGGACATTTTCAGATTTATGATTTTTATATTCTGTGTTTTTAATCACCTGTTCCTTTTCTGATTTGTTGTACGACGGGAGAGTGTTTGGGGGGGTTGATGGTCTGTTGTGTTCTGTTAGGTTTTTTGTACAGGGGAGGCGTTGTTTTTTGGGTTGATGTTTTTGTTCTTTTTTATGCGAAGGGTGGGGCTTAGGGAGTTGATGATCATGATGCTGTTCTTTTTTGTACGGGAGGGAGTTTGATGTTTCTCTCTGAACGACTTTCATGTTCTTTGTTTCGTGGCTATCTGGAGAGATGAATTTCAGAGTTGTATTTGGATACATGTTTTGTTAATAAATGAAACTTTGAACTTTTCAACCTTTGAATAGTCTTGTACATGGACGTTCTAGGTTAGTTACACTATTGACTTCATCTTGTACTCTTTGCATGTAAAGAAAGGCTTATGAAAACTCTGGCATTAATGAATACTTCCTGCTTTCTTTCGAGAGTATCCATATTTTTATAATGTTGGTTGTGAAGAAGTTGAATAGCATTAATAAACAGGTATGTTGATGGTGGAGTTTAATAGCATCATCTCAGATGGTGGTGAATCTTGGTAGCTCGGGGTTGAGGCGTTTGATGCTGCAGTGTTTGCCCAGCTTGGCAACTAGCTTGCAGATGTTTCATCACCAGTCGACGTGACATCCTCAGCGTGCAGTTGTTGGTGTTCCTCTCTGGGAGTGCTCACATTCATATAGTCCCCCATTTGCTTGCCGCAGTCCTGATTGGCTACCTCTTCAGCTGACTTTTGAATTCTATTTGCTCGTGTTTCTTTGTCTCTTAGGGATTCATAGATGATGTCTATTTCAATATATTTGTTTAGGGAGTTATTGGAAGAGAACCACATTTCTAAAAATTCTCATGCCTGCCTCATTTCACCTGCCCCAGAACCTCTGTGGTGTCCCAATTAAAGTGATCTTCATGTACTGAGATCAGCGACAATTGATCATGCCTCTGTACTGCCACTTTGTGTTCCCGTAAATCTGTTGTCACCTTTTTGTAAATTGTGGGAACACTGGCAGTTCACAGAATTAACATTTGTGTGTACACAGTGCACTGTCATGGAGTCCCATGGCACCTCAAGTGTACAGGCTAGGCTATCTCAGGGTTACATGAGGATTCTATTCCTGAGAACTAACCATAACTTGATTTCTCTGTAAATCAGAAATGTCCAGTCTCCATAGTACTCCATATAACCCACTTGCTATAGTTGTTTTATTTCATTGAATAATCACCCTCATGCTACATGTAATTAAACTAATGGAATATATACTGTGTCCTGACATTAATGAATACCATGAAGTATTACTGGTTTGAAAATGCATGGAAGAGTTTCTATAATGTCAGATTTCTGTAAGTTAAGTCATTTGTAAAGTAGTGGAGCCTCATTATAAGCATTGATATGATGGAGTTCTCTTTTATTGATAAGAGAGCGAATAGGGAATAAACTGCATTTGAATTTACTCAGAATATTCATTTGCTCAGGTGGAATTGACTGACTGTAAAATACAGGAATTTAAAAAATCTAAAACATGGGCAACAAAGAGCAAAATACTTTGACATTGTGCTAATGCTGTTGGAGGTCTGATAGCAATTCTTACCGCTGATTCAGAACAAATTAACATTTTCTTGGAAACAGATACAAAAGTGCCTTACTTTTGTTACTTACGCCTTTCATGGAAGGATTCATTAAAGAATCATTTTGTATAGTGTTAAAGAATCAGACAGCATGAAAACAAAACGTTTAGCCCACTGTGTCCAACTGACCATGAAGCCCACACTTACACTAAACAAGATTCAAAGACTCAAAGTACATTTATTATTAAAATATGAAATTCATCTTCCCCACAGACAGCCACAAAACAAACAACCACCATGGAACTAAATCATCAGACATTCCCCCACACAAAACAAACCATGCAAATGGCGACAAGAAAAACAAGCGAAAATACAGAACATAAAACAAAAAAAATCAAAAGAGACATATTTCAGTTCAGTTCAGGTTGTGCCCATTATCTGCAGGCTGCCCTGATTTAAAAATCACCCAAAAGTAGTAACAAAAACAGAGTGACCAGAACTCAAGCTATCACACTAGAACTGAATTAGAGTCCAAACCTACAGTCCACATCAATGAAACCTTGCTCAGACACCACCTACAGCATCGAGGGAGAGAGAGAGATCACTTGAACGCAAAGACCGACCCTCAGAAGCAGCGAGTGAGAGACTGCCACAAGCAGACACCTTCTCCGGCAGCGGCGAGCAAGAGGCTGGTAGATGGCGCTGAACACTCACTACATGAACCCTCTTTCATTCCCTGTACATTGACATCAAGTTTCCCACCTCACCAGAGACAACTTACTCTGGTGCGTTAATTAATCACCAACACATCCTTGGAATGAGAGGACTATAGAGCACCCAGAGAACCACCACGAGAAAACGTGCAAACTCCTCACAGACAGCTCCAGAGGCCAGGATTAAATCCCAAATACAGGAGCTGTGACGCTTTGTACTGTCTGCGATATGATTCTGATATGTTGTTGGATCTATACACTGCAGTTGAGTCGGGAGATACTGGCTTACTTAAAGGATGTTCTAACCCACAGTAGCCCTGCCTCAGTCATATGGTCTGCATTTGAAACAACAGTGCAAGCACTATACTAACATGGAGAAGGGGATGTTGCTGCCTGCTAGAGTAGGAAGCATGTGATTCTCTTGAAAAAGTTGTGGAATAAAGTTCTATGAGTTGGAATATGTTTGGAGAAGAGAGCAAACAATAGACATTTTGGATCCATCAGGAAGAATGTAAAATAGCAATAGATTCCACCACTTGCCCTGTAAATGAAACAAATAGAAATGTTCTATAACACTAGTACCTTCTACCTTCTGTTCAACAAGGCCCAGTCTTACTACTCCATTGAATAGAGCACATTTCACTACTGCATTGGACAGACACATTTCACTAGTGCGTTAGATAGAACATATTTCACTACAGCTTTGGACAGAACACGATTCACTGTTGCATTCGACAGAACGCGTTTCACTGTTGCATTGGATAGAACATGACTCACTGTTGCATTGGATAGAACACGATTCATTGTTGCATTGGCTAGAACACGATTCACTGTTGCATTGGATAGAACACGTTTCACTGTTGCATTGGCTAGAACACGATTCACTGTTGCATTGGATAGAACATGACTCACTGTTGCATTGGATAGAACACGATTCACTGTTGCATTGGATAGAACACGACTCACTGTTGCATTGGATAGAACACGACTCACTGTTGCATTGGATAGAACACGATTCACTGTTGCATTGGATAGAACACGACTCACTGTTGCATTGGATAGAACACGATTCACTGTTGCATTGGATAGAACACGACTCACTGTTGCATTGGATAGAACACGATTCACTGTTGCATTGAAATTCACTACATGGATGTTTACTGTATCTATCAAGTTTTTGAGAAAAGTTGCAAAGATACTACACTAAAGACACTGTTGGCTAAGGAAGCTGTCATAATCGGACTGTCATAGGCCAAAAACAACAATTTAAATCCTTCACCCTTTCCACTGCGGCACAGCAAGATATTGTTGGGTACTTGTATAAGTCACCTGTAAAGTGAACATTCATTTGCTGTTAAAGGCAAATGGATCTTGCTGCCAGTTATAGGCATGGGCATGCACAGTCAGTCATGACAGTAGACTAGATTGGGTCACTTAGACTGAGGGACAGTGCTTTTGAAAGGAGGTGAGCCTATGGGATGGAGGAGATACAGACGCCAATCAAACTGTGGTGCCCTAGACCTTACTGTGCAGACAACTGGTGGGCTTGTGAGGCACCAGGAAGTCTCCAACCAGCAGAAACACGTGAAAGAGGTATGGGCAGGCAAGGAAAGAGCAATTTAATGGCTATAGTGAAATTAACAGTCACCTCAGAGGGAGAAACCCTGGTAGATCTCATGAATGGAAGTAATCTATTGGTACAGTGAGAAAACGGAGAGTAAGGAGAGGACAAGTTTAGACTGAAGTAACGTAGGGGATTAGACCATGGGATTGAGTACGGTGACCAGAGTGGCTGCTAGGGCAGCAGCAACAGTACAAATGGAACCTAGAGATAGCCCATTGAAAAGGCATTACAAAGCTTAGGCTGGGAAGGGAAGTCAGGCAGTTTAAACAAAGGCTTCCTTGGAGGAGTTGGTAGAGGTTTATATGTACAATGTGCCAACAAAACTGAACAGAAGTGGCATAGAACCAGGGAACATATTGAAACAACATGGTGGTATCCAAGGGCAGATGCATATTCTCTGGGAATTATGGATTTAAAGTGCTGCCAGACAAAAATATAACAGAAGACATGTATACGTTCATGCCACTGGTCAGCAAATAAACATTCATGATGGTTGAGAAATACTGGGGCAGGCTTTGACAGCAGAAGTGCCTGTGAAGGAAACTTCAGATCAAATCAAAATCCTGCAAAATAATGAGCTAGTCAGAGATTTGAACCAAGGAGATCTGTCCCAGAAAATATAAAAAAAAGATGCTCTTACTTTAGGGCCAGTGATAAGTCTGAATCAAAGTAATCACTTCGACAGTAACTTCACAGTATCGGAACAATGGGAATACTTACAAAGCTTGCAGGCAACAATTCAGAGGAATAATCTACTTGGACAATTTGGAAGGGTCAGTTGACAGAAGCTCTAAGAAAGCAGCTGTGCCGTTCCAAGAGCTTACAAACAAGATACGAAGCAATAGACTAAGCATTAGGTGCTGCAATAAAGTGATAAGCATCGAGAATGGCAAAGATGATACAGAGAAAATAGATGAAATTGTGCAAAGTCTTGGGTGTGCAGTATCTCAGGAAGAACTCAATGTCTGTAAGATTCTTGCTGTTTTAAGAATTAGTGAAGGACAAAATCAAGCAGAGACTGAGTCAGGTGCTGCAAAGATAATTGCATTGTAGTTGGAGGCAGCTCCAAAACTCTGAAGGTCCTCTGGAGGATGCCACAGTGAACGTGGACTTATTCCTGTCAACGTCCAGAGTGCAACACAACATAATTAAAACAGTCACGTCCAAGTTGAAAGCTTTGGCAATGATCCAGAAAGAGAAGAGAAAGTCAGAGGAGAGGACTTCCTTATTCAAAAGTTTATGGTAGGTATGAAAGTGGCTACATGAATCAGCAGGAAATCTGGAAGCAAAGCAGTGTCAAAGCAGAGGTACAAGGATAGAGCTTCAAAAAGCAAGACAGAGATTGTTACATTTGAACTCACAGTACCCAATAATGCACCAAATATAAAGTGTCATTCTAACTATTGCAGTCATTGATAAAAGATACTGGACAGAATGTTAAATTTTATGTTGTCAGTTCAGCATATACAGATGTCTCTGAGGAAATGCTGATACAGAATATACCATAAAACATTTTCAAAATTGGGAAGACAATTTTATCAGCCAATGATCGCAAAGAATGTTGTGAGAATGAAAATTGTATGAAGAACTGGAATCATTGATGCTTGGACTGGACATTCCAGAGATGAGCACGTGCACTGTAGAGTTTACGGCAAAAAATTCCAACAGTGGGAAAACCAAGAATTGAATGAATTTATAATTGCTAAATTAATGATTGCATATCGGCTCTATAATTAACCAATTTTAACCAACACTGTCAAACATTTAAATGATTATATGGGTTTCTTTTCTTTTTAAAGGTAAAGAAATAGAGTAGGATATTTTTGAGAACTGGCTTGTATCACAGGTCAGATCCAATTCATTATTGTACCCAGATATTGCGGTCCAGTTAAGAGTAATTGTCTTCAGTGAAGGATATTCTGTTCCAGCCCTGGCTCGATACGTTTGACTATGTTTATGGCCCCATACAGAATCTCGTAGATTTTACAAACCATTTCACCTTTTAACAAGACAGACTGGTGTTTCCTATCAAATGTGAAAGAGAGGCATTCTTCACATCTAAATATCATTAATGTCCTGGTAATATTCCAGGATTAAATACCTTTCATTGCTTAAAAAGCATTATTAAAACATTATTGATAAAGAGCGACTCATTGTGTGCAGCTCTGATTGGATTCATCAAACATTCCCATTCAGGACCACTACAGCGGAATTCCACAGTCACAGCCATGGGTAATTCAGCAAGCAACATTGTTTTAAGATGTTTTTTAAAACGGTATCGATACTCAAAAATCGGTAGATCCCAGACTGCAGACTCAGGTCGTGAGTGCAGTTTCCCTTTAAGAAAGAGGAAGCGCGGAAAGCACACGGGGCTGCAAGTAAGGTTGAAACGCAAAGGCTTTAGACCTCCCCCCCCACTCCCTACAATCATTCTGGCCGATGTACTGTCAGAATTGAAAACATCAAAGCAAGGTTGTAGCAACAGAGGGACAGCGGAGGCTGCTGTGTACTTTGCTTCATAAAACATGGCTGTCCCCTGCTATTTTGGATGTAGCACTGCAGCTCGATGTCACTGTAAAGACAGGATAGCTCAGACTTTTAAAGGTGAGGAGATGGAGTATGCTTTATGATGAGCTCATAGTGGTGCACAGACCTGGCCATTCTGTCTCAGTCCTGTTCATCCAACCAGAAACATCTAGCGGTTTTCCACTGAGCCGAGTCTTCCACCATCATCCCGGTAGCAGAGTACATTCCACCTCAGGCAGGCGCTGGAGGAGCGAAGCTCTGTAATCAGCAGGCACGAAACAGCACACCCTGATGTCTTCCATATCATTGTGGGGAATTTGAACCAGGACAGCTTGAAGAAGTCTCTGAACAACCACCAGCTATGGAAAAAGAGGAGCCAACACCCTTGGCCACTGCTACACCACCATCAAGAATGGTCATCCCACACCCACACTTTGAGAAGTCACACCTGGCCGTACTTCTACACCCAGCATACAGGCAGAGACTAAGGACCGCAGCACCAGTAGTGAGGAGCAAAAAGGAGGCAGAGGAGTCAATGGAGGCAGAGGGGTGTTTATAGGACTTCTGAGTTGGTGAGCTGGACAATATTCAGGGACTGATCTTTGAGTCCATATGAATACACCACAGTTGCCATCGAATTCGTCAGAACTTGAGTGGATAAGTGTGTGCCTTCAGGAACACACCAGACATATCCAAAGCAAAATCCGTGGATGAGCCAGAAGAGTTGTAGTCCGCTGAGGGCTAGAAGTGTGGCGTTTTAGACTGGTGATTTGGAACTATAAAAGAAGTTTAGACACAACCTACAGAAGGTTATTTTAAGAGCAAAACAACAAGTCTGGCTATAGACGGAATCCAACGCACATCTGCTCTGGCAGGGTTTGCAGACCATTACTGCCTACAAAGTGAAACCTAATATCATGAATGGCTGTGCTGCTTCTCTCCAAGGTGAGCTAAAAACCTTTTATGCATGCTTTGAAAGGGAGAGTGAAACTATACACATCCCAGCAGCATCACTCGACCCTGCGATCACTGTCTCAGAGGCCAATGTCAGAACACCTTTTGAGAGGGTGAACCCTCGCAAGGCATCAGACCCTGATGGAGCACCTGTTAGGGCACTGAAAACCTGTGTCAGTCAACTGGCAGAGTGTTCAAGGACATCTTCAGTCTCTCACTGCTGCAGTCAAAGGCTCCCACCTGCTTCAAAATGGCGATGATCACACCGGTGTCCAAGAAGAGTAGTGTGAGCTGCCTCAACAACTATTGCCCAGTTGCACTCACATCTACTGTGATAAAGTGCTTTGAGAGACACTGACGTGGGTTGAGAGTTCACGGACTTTAATGCGCACAGTGTTACAGGGAAAGGAAACAATAAACACTAGGCCAAACAGGGCTGTTAACTAAAACCCTCAAATGGAAAACAAAACCTACACTGCGGCTGAAAAGAACAACTAAGAATTAAGCAAATACCGCTAGTCCTCAGACTCAGTTGACTCCACAGTCCAATTTCTCAGGCAAGGCAGAATGCAGATAACGAAGCGTTGCTGTGTCCAGGTGCCAACAAATACTATGATGGAATGAATGGGGTTAAATACGATCACAGTGAAGTAATAATTAGCTGACATGGGCATATTCATGAGCGCAATTGCCGAAACTGATGCGCTGTTGAATCCGTGGCTGTGACATCCATAGGTTGTGGGAACAGTTCAGTGACGGGGCAAGTGAAGTTGAATGAAGTTACCCTGGCTGGATCAAGAGCTCATGTGAGTCCTGAGGATCCCATATCCTCTTCATGATGGCAGCAAAGAGAAGCGAGTGTGACCTGGGTGGTGGGGGTCCCTGATGACGGATGTTGAAACTTAACTTTTCAGGAACAGCTTCTTCTCCTCTGTCATCAGAATTCTGAATGGACATTGAACCCACAAACACCATCTCAAAATCACAAGAAAGTCGGCAAAGCAACATGTAACCCCTGCAGATTCACAGGTGAAGTCTTGCCTCATCTGGAAGGACTGTTTGGAGCCCTGAGTGGAGGTGAGGGAGGAGGTGAATGGGCAGGTGTAGCACTTTGGCCACTTGCAAGGATAAGTGCGAGGAGGGAGGTTCGTGGGGAGGGACAACAGAACAGGAGATTCACAAAGGGAGTGATCCCTGCATAAAACAGAGGGAGGGGGATGTTTAGTGGTGGGACCTCTTTGGAGATGGCAGAGGTTGTGGAGGATGATATGTAGGATGCAGATGCTGATGGGGCAGCACGTAAGCACAGGAGGAACTCTGTCACTGTTAAGTTGGTGAGAAGACGGGGTGAGCGCAGATGTTAAGGAAATGGAGAAGATGTGGGTGAGGGCAGCATCAATGGTGGAGGAAGGGAAACCTGTTCTTTGAAGAAGGAGGAGATCGCTGATGCCCTAGAATGGAAGGCCATATCCTGGGAACATATACAGCAGGGACGAAGGAGCTGAGAAAAGAGAATTGCATATTTACACGACCTCAGTATTTCTTTTTTTGCTCTCTTTTTGCCCTATTATACAATTTATTTCTTCTACATACTTATTATGTATTGCAAAGTACTGCTGCCACAAAACAACAAATTCCATGACATGTCGGTGATATTAAACAATATTCTGATTCTGATTCTGACAATGGATTCCATTATATTTTGATCAGGCTGTATTATATGTGCTAAGAGAGTCTTTCTGCCAATTTAGAGTAATTTAACTTCAATAGCAAAATCCAAATCTCTTAAATCAATTGCAAAAACAAATACTTAAATAGAGGCAAGTCAAATATCCACTTCCATCTCATTGGGTTCTACAGTCTGTAGGTGGAGATATTCCCTTTTCACTGAGCTAAACTATCCATTTGGCAATCATTAATTTTATCTTAGTTGCTTTGGTTCACTGATTTTTATGCATCATATTAATTTTTAAATAACTGTATATGTTTTGTAGCTTATCCCTTAATACTGTCAGCTTAGTTTTCCTGAGCAGATTTTAAACTGTGATTCACTTTGATACTTTTGTACTTGGGAAGTTAAGTCGAACATTTTATCCACAGTACATGGCATATTTGGTTATTTTTCTATGTACACTAAAATAAATTGCTTTAAATAGGGTTTTCAGCATCTTGAAGCAAATACCATTTTTCTGCTAAAGTACTCACAGAGCATAGCATTTACAGTTTTCAAAGTTTGCCTATCAAAACACTTGGAAGCAAAACATTGCTTGCAATATTTTCATGAGAGCTAGAAGCCATAATATTTTATTTTTTATATATTGACTATATTACTAGAACCAATCTTCTGTGACAGAATGGAAACAAAATATGCTTCTATTATGCTCACAGTATTCCTATGGGATCAAGTCAGACAGGGACAAAAGCACTTAACCTAGGTGACTTCAGAGCAGCGTCTGAAACTGGAATGTTGAGTTAGGAGGAAGAGTGTGCAAAACAATAGAAGACAGGAAGCAGGACACAGATGACTAGACAGGCCTGTGATCAAACTAAATTGGTCACTAACAACAGGATAGGAACTGCAGCACAACCAGGATGGATATTAAACAATAACCCGACAGGAAGAAATGTCAGAACCTTACGCTGTTAGCTTCCTTTGGATAAACAGTGTGGCACGTACTCTCCTTCTAAGTAGCGATGCATTCCTCACTGCTGAACAGATCTGGAAAGGTTAATCTCTGGAGAGGGCCTTGTCAATATATAACAATATTTTAAAGTAACAATGGTTAAAAGCCATTTGTTTGACAGACCCCCAGAGACAGACACAAGAAATAATTCAATTGCAAGATACTGTAACAGGAGAACATTTTAAAATTAGTTAAGTATTATGGGCTGAATACGACACTGGAATAAATTCAGAGCCTTGAATACTTGTCCAAGGACATACCAGCATAAACAGTTGTTTAAAACACATTGAAGTGTATGAAATTTCAAGCATTTGATGTTGATAGTCTGTGCATTTCTATGGAAAATTAACTGAGTGATAAGTGCTCTGGATTTCAAGGCAGAGTATTGAGAATGGGATGATGGGGGCATGCAATAATTTGATTGTCTTTGGGGAGCAGCATTAAATTAATTTTGCACTACTTATTTTTGTAGTTTATAGATTCTTATGTTTTTGCAATCCACTGTTGCTGCAAAACGAGTTTCACATCATATGTCAGTGATAGTAAATTTGATATTAACACACACAAGACCTCACACACGTATCAATGGATACATCCCTACTCAAGAATCTGACCTCCATCCTGCCCCTTGACAACCATGCACACCTCCTTGCTCACCAGAGCTCTCAGTTCACCAAGTGCCAAGAACAATTTCTGCTTTGAAATCATTGACAACTGCTTGTCATGATCAGCCGGTGCCTCTGGAATCCAGTGACCTTTGATCAAAACTGTTGAGTGGAGATTCGGTGCTTGCCCACAGCAAGGAGAGAAAGATTGAGTGAGAAAAAAAAACAATTTGCAACGGTAAAGGTTTTTAATGTAAACATTTGTCCTGAGGCATCGCACAAAGGTCCCATTTAACAAAAGAAAATCTGAAACATAGGAGAGATTTTAAATCAACAAGATGCATTTTAAATTAGACTGTAAAGTAATTGAGGGACGTGGGGAAAATTCATAGCAATAGTGTTGATTAGAAGGCTAGAAGGAGGGTAGAGTGAGGAACGTTGGAAGAGGAAAGAATGATTTGGAGGAGAACCTTAGGTAGTGACAGGGATTGCACAAGAGAAATCTGTGAAAGAACTTCATGGCTCTTGGGCGCCTTTCAGTGGTTGGCTGCAGATTGCAGATGAATGGAAAGTTTGCAAGTAAATACGCCATGGAACAGGGGAAGTTAAAGTGGTGGGTAAGATGGACAACTAGAAGGAAACATTTCAAATCAGACTTCTGGCTTAGAGGCATAATTATTTTTTGCTCCACACATAACTGTCAGGAGTCAAAGGCAATGGACTTGATTTCACTGGGAAAAGCCAGCAGCTCTGCACAGGCTGCCAACATTCCTCAACCTGGGACTCTCCCATCAAAATGGAAGCTCTAGTTTTACTGAGCAGTTATTGGCCAATGTCTGCCTTGTTGAAACTCCACAGCATTTAAGTTTTAATTTCAAACTAATTAAAATAAATGTTAATTCTTTATTTTACCAGTCAAAGACATTCAGAAAGCTGGGAAACCCAGGCCTTGCTGTCTGTCAAAAGCTTCCAGAGATGAGTTGTCAGCAGGATTGCACTTTGAGGCTCTCCCGCCACGCTTGGACTCATCATTCAACAATAGGGATGTCCAACCAAGCAAGATCAATTTGTGATCCAGATGTAACAAGTACAAGAGAGTGCAGATTCTGGGCAGCAAACTTCAAATTACAGCTTTAAGGTGACCTACAAACCGCTAATATATTCAGAAGATTTTAATCTACAAGGCTCAAGAGTTAGTAAGATTCAGCACTACGGTGGTAACCTTTCACAACTAGATTGATACAGATTCAGAATCAGAATCAAGTTTAATATCACTGGGATATGTCGTGATATTTCAACACGTACAACATGCTGGAGGAACTCAGCAGGTCAGGCAGCATCCGTGGAAACAAGCAGTTAACGTTCTGGGCTGAGACCTGATGAAGGGTCTCGGCCCGAAACGTTGACCGCTCCTTTCAACGGATGCTGCTGACCTGCTGAGTTCCTCCAGCTTGTTGTACGTGTTGATTTCACCACAGCATCTGCAGTGTACTTTGTGTTTACTATGTCATGATATTTGTTGTTTTGCAGCAACAGTACATTGCAATACATAATAAACTATAAATTACAAACAGAAATACATATTTTAAAAATTAAATTAATTAAGTAATTACAAAAGAGAGCAAAATAAATTAAAAATTGAGGTAGTGTACATGGCTTTAATGTCCATTCAGACAGCTAATGGCAGAGAAGAAGATGATGTTCCTGAAGTTGAGTGTGTGTCTTCAAGCTCCCTGTTGGTAGCAATGAAAAGAGTATGTGTCCTGGGTGATGGTGGTTCTTAATGATGGATGGTGCCTTTTGAAAGCACTTCCTTTTGATGATGTTCTCAATCTAGGGAGGCTAGGGCCATGCTAGAACAGGCTGAGTTTACAACTTCCTGCAGTTTGCATTAGGTCTCCATACCAGATGGTGATGCAACCAGTTAGAATGCTCTTCACCATACATCTGCAGAAACTTGCAAAAGTCTTTAGTATCATACCAAGTCTCCTCAAACTCCCAATGAAATAAAGCAGTAGTTGTGCATTCTTTGTAATTGCATCCGTATTCTGGGTGCAGGATAGATCTTCAGAGATGATGGCACCCAGGAACTTGAAAATGGTCACACTTTTCACTGCCGATCCCTCAATGAGGACTTGTGCGTGCTGTCTCAACTTCCCCTTCCTGAAGTCCACAATCAATTCCTTGGTCTTATTGCTGTTGCAACACCACTCAATTAGCTGATTTATCTCACACCTGTATGCCTCCTTATCACCATCTGAAATCCTGTCAACTATAGTTGTGTCATCAGCAAATTTATAGATACCGTTTGAGTTGTGCTTTGCCACGCAGCCATGGGTATGGAGAGTAGAGCAGTGGACTAAGCACACATCCTTGAGGTGCGCAAGTGTTGATTGTCAGCAAGGAGGAGATATTATTTCCTATTTGCACAGATTGTAGTCGCCCAGCGAGGAAGTCGAGGTTCCAGTTGCAGAAGGAGGTACAGCGGGCAAGGTTTTGGAGCTTGTTGATTCATACCGAGGACATGACAGTGTTGAGCGCTGAGCTGTAACTCCTGTCTAAGCAGGAGTTGACCTTAGCCATGACCAACTTCTCAAAGCACTTCATCACAGTAGAGGTGAGTGCAACTGGGAGATAGTCACTGAGGCAACTCACACTGCTCATTTTGGGCACTGGTGTGATGTTGCCCTTTTGAAACAGGTGGGAAACTCTGCCAACAGCAGTGAGAGACTGAAGATATTCTGGAACACACCTGCCAGTTTTTTTAGCACATGTTTTCAGTGCCTTACCAGGTACACTATCAGGTCCTTACTCTGGGGGCTCACTCTCTCAAAAGATGTTCTGACTTTGGCATCTGAAACAGAGATCACAGAGTCACCAGATGCTGTAGGGCTTCTCACAGGCATAGTTTTATTTGCCCTTTCAAAGTGTACATAAAAGGCATTGAGCTCATCTGGAATGGAAGCTTCACAGCTATTATGATGTTAGGTTTCACTCTTTAGTAAGTAATGGCCTGCAAACCCTGCCAGAGTTGATTTGCATCTGATTCCATCTCTAACTTCAATCAGAATTGTTTTTTTCCATCTTAAAATAGCCTTTTATAGATCACACCTGGACTCCTTGTAGAATTTTGGATGACTGGTCTTCAATGCCACTATTCTAGCTCTCCTGGTTCATCCATGGCTTTTGCTTAGGCAATGCCTGGTGTGTTGACAAAGTCACAGGTCTTGATGAAGTCTGTGACAAGTGTGGCATCTTCATTCAGATTTGAAGATGAATCCCAGATTATTGTCCTGTCCACTGATTCACAGCACTCTTGTAAGTGTTCCTCTCCTTCTTGGTCTTCACCACTGCTGCTGCCATCTTTAGTCTCAACCTGTACACCAGGAGTAGGAGTACAGGCAGGTGATCGGACTTTCCAAAGTGCGGGAATGGGATGTCATGGTAAGCATTCTTGATTGTTGTATAACAGTGGTACAAACATATTAGTTAAGCTATTCGACATCTGGAGCCTGCACCCTACTTAATACCATGGCAGATCTGATTATAACAATAAATTTGTATTTATGTCCACACATGGTGAAATCTCCTCTCCCAATGAAGCTTGTCAAACCTTGTATGTTTCAATCAAACCCACAGAGATTCTCACTTTGCATCAAGTGCAGACACTTCATCATAACATCATGCCAAAGCTTCACGTGGAGTGCTCACGAAGATGCAGCCAGGGATATTCCATGTGACAGCATACCGTAGCCCTTGTCCTCCTCCATTGTTCATTCCATGTGACAGCATACTGTAGCCTTCGCACTCCTCCATCACTCTACAGATTACCACGACCTTCAGAACTTGATTGTACTTCCATTTGGGTGAATGGCATTGCACTCCGATGGGGATCCACTCGAACCGCAAGAGGCAGACAAAAGGCTGCAGCATCTGTGATCACAGAACATCCCAATATTCTTTACAGCCACTCAGGTGTTTTTGATTTTACGGTGTGATGTAAAAAGCACAGCTCTTCACGTGGGAAGAGGTAGAAAAGGGGCAGGGGGTTTAAACAAGAGGGGGTAGAAGGAGAAGGAGTAGGATTAGAATGCAAGGAGGAAGGGAAGATGGGGTTTGGGAATGTAGTCTCATTAAAATAAATTATAACTTCATAAACACTATTCAGCAAGAAGCAAGTTTTGAATTTACAACATGTATAATTTCAGCATAGGTCTGTGAGCCTAAAGTTCCACAATTAAAAAGCAGTAAAACCTCTCTTAGAAGAAGCTGACATAAATGCTGGCACTTCTGTGGAGTCACTTGAAGCTGCACTTGTTCCAAGTTAAGAAGGGAATAGTGGTTGGGAGCCTGTGGGATGCCAACAGAAGAATAAGGCCACGGTGTGCAAATACATCTCAACTTCAAGTTTAATTGTCATTCAGCCTTCCAATAAATACAGCCAAATGAAACAGTGTTCCTGTGGGACCAAGGTGCAAAACATTGTACCAGCAATCACACGCAGCACACAACACATATCACATATAGTTACGATAGCAGAAAACATACAGTCAAAAAAAACTCTAGCCCAAGTCCCTGAGTGTCATGGCCTGTAGATTGATGGTACATGGATGTTATCTTGGAGCCACGTTTCTGCAAGAACAAACCCGCAGCAGTACCTCATCTCGTGCAAGTACAGCTGCAGATGAACACAATCCAGCTTGCCTTCTACTGAGCGAACACTGGAGAGCAGCACTGATGGGAGGGGCCCAAACCCAGCACAGAATCCAGCGGCACCAGCCACTGGATGTCTTCTTCCCTGGTGGCAGCAACAGCCAGCTCTGAGGCAGAAGGGTCCGATCCACGCCACAACTGAGACCACACAGGTTCCACACCATTGGTCTCACCAATGAACCAGTGAATCAGACTCACAGTATTCTACATTGCCAATGTCCACTGGGTTCTGAGATCACCTTAAAAATGTCCAAGCCAAGCATTTCTGCTGTTTGTTGGACCACACACCGCCTCTGATGCCTCCTTCCTTGGGTGGCTGATGCAGGCTGCAATGCAGTATACAACAAACCCAGCTCCAGCACTATCAAGCAAAGCGCTGATGGAGTAGACCTGCAGTACTTGATATTCTTGATAACCAACAGAGTCCTGTAATCATAAAAAAGACAAAGGATGAACCATTAAACCTTTGTTCGGACCCAGAGGGGCCGCTGCAACCAAGCGCACGTCCATCTCACCAGACATCAACAAATTTCACGGCACATGCCAATGATAATAAACCTGATTCTGATTCGGATTCTGAGTACTCTTCATGATAGCCAACCCTCGGCCTCATCGTCTCAGATGATGACCGAACCAAACCAAAATCAAACCAAAATCTTTCCATTCAGAGAAAAAAACAACAATGAAGGAAGCATGTTGTGCCATTTAACTAATTTATTTATTTATTGAGATACAGTGTGGACAAGGCCCTTCTGGTCTGCACCACCCACCAATCCTAGCCTAAGCATGGAACAATTTGCAATCACTAATTAACCACAGTTCTTCTTTGAACTGTGGGAGGAAGTAGGAGGCCTCAGAGGAAACCCACACCCACACAGTACATGGGGAGAATGTACAAACTCCTTACAGGCAGTGGTGGGAATGCCAGCAGCTAACGACTCAGACATGCCAGCTGGTGGTGTAGTGGCATCGGTTCCGGACTTCGAAGTGAGTTGTCCTCGGCTCAGATCCGGCCGGCCCCTTGCACACTTTCCATCCGCGCTGGGGTGAGCATCGAGCTAGCAACTGGGCCTTGTTAAAAATAGACAAAATGCTAAAGAAACAGCAAGGCATGGAGAGGAATAACAAACAACAAAACAACTCAGATGCTGATGTATGGTTATGATGCGGAGGAATGGGCTTGTAAAAGTGTACCTGTGCCAGAACAGGTGCCACAATCTGGGAGGGAAGCTTGCATGAATTCCATTGCAAGCAGATCCGATGAGTATTTCAGGGAGACATCTCACAGAAGAAAGCTGAATAGTGTACATATCAACCTGTGGGGTGCTGAGGAAGATCTGCAAGGAAGCCTGCGCTCAATGCCAAGAGGCATGGAGAGTTTAGCACTGACCTGGCCTGGGGCTGTATAGAAAACCTGAAATCCACAGCTGCCAATGTGGAGTAGATGACCTACTCCCTCAGCAGACATGTGGAATTCAGCACCATGGCCAGCGCCACAAATTCCACCCAATGCTGATGACTGGTGCCAAAGCTTAGGTATCAGTGTATCAGGTTTGCAATGTCTCATGACAGTCCTGCAACATGTCCTGCAAAAAGATCACTCATTAACTAGAACAACTCTCCAGCTATGGAGCACGAACAACCGGCCTCCCTTATAGGGCCAGCACTTTCTCTACCAACTCTGCTGATGGGCAGGTTGAAAAGGAAGTTGAGAAGTTGAAGTAGGCTATTTATCACCACCATTCGGTAGAATCATGCCTGTTTGGACCCCAGCACCACATCCTCGCCCTATTCCTTCAGCTCCCTTGCTCCAGCCTGTCTGCCAGCACGGGCTGCTGCAACAGCTCTCTGGGCTCAGACCATCTGGTCTCCTCTCCTGGAGCCTGGAAGCTCTGCAGCCACTGGAGAAAATCTGTGTCCAAACAGTATGACAGGCAAAGGTACACAGAAATCAGGCACACAACTGGTTAACTTGCCTTTACACATATATTATGACTGAATTTATAAACTTGTTTTGGAATGGGCAATTCTGTTTTTTTTAATTATTTCTCTCATGTTATGAAGTGGACAATGTGATGTCCGGCGATGAAAGAAATGTAAAGAAGGGGACTGTTGGTGGATGGAATGTGTTAATAAGGTTATTGGATTTGCTCATGAATTATTGAATCGCATGGAGGCTGGACAGAATTAGGCTGTGTCTCCACATTTCCCTCAGCTAAATGGAAGGAAATTCAGATTGTTCCCTCCTCTACAATGTAACTCTGCAATCCTTGATCCTTAATCTGCCAGCGTTCTGGGACTCCTCCCGAGCATTACCTGGGGACATGAGATGTGCTCTGTGCCCATGTTCCAGAGCAGTTTTGTGAGCTCCATCTTGGATGGATAAACTTTGCTGTCATCGACTTGCCATGTGTTATAACTCTGAAACATTAAACTAATTCAAAGGAAAACAAGAGAGCCAAGAGATAAGAGTCTTGGTTTGCATTTGCTTTGAGGTGTCACGTATCACGTGGTAGCGTCTTGATATATGTAATTCATGTATTTTTACATATAACCATAATGAATTATATAATCAACAAAGAATGCTTAATCAAATGATATATTTACCAAGATTACAAAAATATTAAATGCACAACACTCCTCCCTGTTTAGCTATAAACTTCAACTCAATAGACAATGCGTCTCAACTATATACACAGTACTCTATATAATATAACTACTATACAGACATCCACAGCATAGTCAGTTTTTAAATTGTCCCATTCAGGCCTGAAGATTTAATTGTCTGGAAGAATTTTTACTCTTGTGAGATAATGTCTTTCCTGTCACTCTGTTTGGCAGGTGAGATTTGTGGCCGTGAAACGATCTCAGGTTCTGGGCCTCCTCCGGGATGGTTGCGGGAGCTGACTCTGAGACTGCTGGAGTGGTTCTGACAGCTCCAGACACCTTTCTTCTCCTTTTCTCGGCCTTCTTTTCTCTGGATCTACTTCGATCCCTTTCTTCTTCTTTCTCACATTCCTTCTCTTTTTCATACCTTTCTGTTTCTCATTCACATTCTTTCTCTCTTCTCTCCTTTTTCTTCTTCAAGTTTGTGCATCCTGATCTTGGGAAGCTGCATTTAGTTCGCTGGAGTATTCTGTTAATAATCCTTCAATTGCTCCCTTTACAATCTGATCTCTCCTCTTGGTTTCCTCATCCACAACATCATCTGTCGAATCCTCTGTTTTTATATCGCAATTCACTCCTTTTTTCCTTGGTCTTCCATTTATCCAGCTGGGCTTTGGTCTTAGCATCTATTTTTATAAGCAGCTTTTAGTCTCCAACTTGAAGTTCATGCAGTAACAATGCACGCAGAGTAGATTCTGGTTCTTTATACTCACAAAAGTTGAATACTTACAACTTTCCTGAAGTTCCTTGATAAACGTATCAGAAGCTTTCTCAGATATGTCACCTACAAAAACTGTTTTTGTCAGACACCTACTTACGTCGCTTTCATGGTTCCTCTGCACAGTTTGGTCCTTCCTTCGTCCAATATGCTTTCCAATCTGAGGCACAGAGGTTGGCACCAACACTTGTTTGCCCTCTGTTGGGCAATGGTTCATGCAGTACAGGATGGAGACAGTTGTGGCATCCTCTAGTACCTTTCTTAACATTTTCAGTTGACTCTATGGAGGGGATGTGAATTGCAAATGTATAGATCTCCAATCAAGTTGCAGTTGTCTCAGCCACACACATCCCCACCATGCTGGTCCTCCTGTTTTTATCACATACAACCTTAATGTGGCTTGTTGGTTGTTGTAAATCACTGCCACAAATGTCATTCCCACAGGAGTTATCTTTTCTCCAGTATATATCTGCAGGCTTCAGTTTAGTATTTTTGAAATGCTGTTCAAACTCATTTTGTGGAATGACTGAAACAGCTAAGCCAGTGTCCAAATCCATTTTAATTAATTTGCCATTCACTTCTGGTGTAAGACATATTGCTTGTCTATTGTTAGTTTTCATACTGTAAATCATAAGGCTGTTCAGTCCTGCATCACTCTCATCATTTCATCATTATTCCATTTTTCATCAGTAGTTTGCAAATTAATGGTCTTTTTGAAACTGAAAATTGACTTTTTATCTTCTTCTCTTCTCTCTGCAGTCCATTTATTTACATCTGCATGAGATGCTCTTTGTATGTGTCCTACTTTGTTGCATTTTCTGCACAATTCAACTTTAAATCTGCATTGGTCTGGTGTATATGAGCCTTTGCCACAATGGCAACACAATTTGTTCAGCCAGGCCAGTTTCTGTTTAGACACTGCAGTTTTCTTTATTCTCACAACTACAATTCTACAACCACAGCTCAATTGCATCTCTGTCTACGGTGTCCATTTAAGCAGTGATTTCAACTGTTTTTTTTAATGTGAGCTGTGCTTTATTTAGGAACTGTTTTTGAATGTTTTCTTGTAAGATTCCACAAACTGAATGATCTTTCAATGTGTCATTAAGCCAATTATTAAACCATCTTTTCAATTCAGCAACGTACGCTGAAATGGACTCCCCTTGCTTTTGATTCCACACTTGAAACCTGAAGCATTCTGCAATCTGCAATGACGAAGGGACTTAACCCAAAATGTTGACTGTTTATTCCCATCCATAGATGATATCTGAAACTCTGAGCTTCTCCAGCACATTGTGGGCATTGTTCTAGATTTCCAGTATTTGCAGTACCTCTTGTGTCTGCCATTGTCAATGGTTTTGGTTCTAAATGTTTCTGCACTACTTTTACAATATCAGCAGAGAAAATTTTGGCTGATTTGGTTGAAGCAGTTAAACATCACAGTAAACTGTACACAAATGCATTCAGCAAAATCGCTACCTGTTTTTCATTGGCTATTTCATTTGCTTCAAAATACTGTTCAATTAGCTCAGTGTACATAAACCAGTTATCCATTGAGCAAACAAACATGTCTATCTTTCGAATGTTGCCAATCATTTCTGATTTTTTAAAATGTTTATTATCACCTGGTACTCTCTGTTTATGATCCCTTAATTCTTCTGCTTTTGCCTTTTTTTAACTCGTCTGTCTCTGCACGTGCTGTGCTGTTTTTTACTCGACTGTTCCTCGCTGTGCTTCAACAGGTCAGTAGCCGTTTTGGGTTTGATTTTAAACTGCCTCGGTGTCACTGTTATAGTTTGTAACTCCAAAACATCAAATTAATTCAAAGGAAAACAAGAGAGTTGAGAGATACAAGTTGTAGTTTGTGTTTATTTTAAGCGAGTTAAATGATATAATTACAAGGTTACTCAAATATTTCTGAAATATTAAATATACAATGCCATGGTTCCACCAACTGTGGACATCATGACATCTGCCACTGAGACAAAGTTTTACCTGCAGGAATCAGAGAGATCACATGAGGTGCACTCAAAGCAGTCTGCACATTGTCAGAGGCAGTCCAGCTCCATGAGGAATTCTTCCATTTCACGGTCTGGCAAGAGGAGGGAGATGAAGTTGCCTCTCTTTGTATGAAGTCTCACAAACCTCCTTATGTAGTAGTGCACTGCAAACTTTCGCAATTGCTTTGATTTCCGACACAGAAGGGACCAGAAATAGAGTTATGAGCCAAAATCAGCCTTCTTTGAATATTGAACTGTGGCTGCAGCAGTTGGCAGGTTTAAACTACTGGCTCTGCTGAAATGCAAACCTTTCAAGACTTGGTCCTCATTGAAGCATAACTTCCTAAAGACCCTCAGCAGATAAAACCTGCTGCCAGGCTGCACTGCGAAGCTCAAAAGCATCTCACATATGTACTTAATAAACAAATATTGAGCACTTTTCTAGGTTTTTGATATTTGGATGGATACAATCTAACACAATATTGATAAATTTTTTAAAATTGTAGCATACTTAATTAATAGTACTTTATATTTTAGTCATTACATATTTATCAGATTCAGGAATATCACAGCACCCAGACTGTTGCTCTTTGCTTGGACCAGGCCATTAAATTCATCCTCAGAGAATGCACTAATTAAACAGGACCGGAAAACAACACATGGAATTTTTGTGTATATCAGCGTGATCATAAGCAGCATTGAGGAACTGGGACAAATTCTATTTTAGGCCTTCATTCCTGTCAGCATCAAAAAACTCTTGGACAGAGGTAGCAGAGCCAGATGCAAACGAAATCCACCTGTTCCATGCCAGCTTGATAAGCACTCAGTGTGACTTTTTCCCTTAGCCACATTTGTTGAATTCTCACTTTGAAAATCTAATCTGGTACCCACCATGGGGATATTTGCACCGTGGGGCCTGAACTGCGCTCAGATGGTTCAAGTTGTTGGCAAACAGAGCAACCTTTCAACACCAGTAGTCCTCCTCACAGCTGACTTGATGCCCCAAAATGGAGCAACATTATTCTAATCCATCCGCACCCTGGATACCTTAATTTTTAATGAATAATTTAATTGAATTTGTTAATAAATTGAAACTCATGCTAAAGAAATCTAAGATCCTTGTATGCTTGCTAACAGCAAGTGTTACTTATTACAGCTGTAGAAAAATAAAGATATTCCCCACCTCTTATGCCGAACTGCCTCCAGCTGTGGCCCCTGCTGCCTCTGGCTTGGACCGTGACTCAGTCAGACGGCACCAGACTGTGGATCCCACTGTCACCAAGTCTGGCTCCAATGACCCCAGACAGCTCCAGACCCAGGTCGCCTTCAGACCATGAACTACGCAGACTCCAGCTCGAGCCCCATCCTCAGCCGCCTCCACCTCCAGGCTGAGATCTTTCTAATTGCTGCTGGGCCCCTGGGCTCTCTGCCCCCTACCACTACACCCCAATCCCAGGTCTCCCAGGATCCCCCATCATCCATTAGGTTCTCAGAGCCTTCACCTTCCTCCCACCCTACATTCCCTGAACATTTCAAACATCCCCCTCCCCTCTAACGCCACCAACTCTCTTCCCTCCTCTGATCCTGGCTTCAATCAATGTCATGTCTTCACCATTCCCTCCAATCTTCCCCTCATTGAGGCAGAATGTTCTGTCCTCTGCAAGAGCCTTATCTTTGTCCCCCTTCAGTGAGTTCCACGCCTGCCTCGACCCTGAGCTCTTCTTCTATCACCTCCGTCTCCAAGCCCACTTCTTTGGTAAGGATTCCCCTCCCTGCACTGACAACCCCTTCTCCCGTCTCCAACTCTCCCCATCTTCTTGAGCACCCGCTCTGGTTTTCTGACTGCTCTGGATCTCTTCATCTCTAGTTGCAGATGAAACATCAGCCATCTCGACATCAGCACTCCTCACTGCCCTTCGAACCTCGCCCCCTCTGAACGCACTGCCCTCCACTCTCTCCACACCAATCCCAATCTCACCATCAAACCCGCAGAGAAAGAGGGTGCTGTAGTCATCTGGCAGACCAATCCCCGTACCTCACTGAGTCTAGGTGGCAACTCCCAGACACCTCCTCTTACTTACTCCTTGAAAATTACTGCACTCAGAACTGTACCTCAACTCCACTTTACATTCCTTCCCACCAACATCCATGACACTTCACATGCTCTCAATGTCCCCATAAACTTTCAGTTCCATGGCCCTGATCACCTCATTTTCACCGTGGATATTCAGTCCCTGTACACTTGTATCGCCCATGAAGAAGACCTTCAAACTCATCAGTTCTCCTCCACCACTATCCTCCTCCGACTGGCGGAACTGGTCCTCACAGTCAACAATTTCTCCTTTGGCTCCTCCCACTTTCTCTAACTCAAAGTGTAACCCTGAACAACCTCATGGGCCCAGCTACACCAGCCTTTTCTTTAGCTACATGGAAAAGTCCATGTTCTACACATTCCCTGGTTACGCTCACCAACTCTTAAAGTACGACACTGATGACTGCTTTGTCATGCACCCATGCTGAGCTTGTCAATTTTTTTAACTTTGCCTCCATCTTCCACCCTGCCTTTACATTCATTTAGCCCATTTCTGACAGCTCTCTACACTTTCTTGATCTCTCTGTCTCCATTTCTGGAGACGAACTGTCAACTGATATCTTTTATAAACCTATCGATTCCCACACTCTCTTGTTAAAATGTGATTTCCTTTTCTTTGTTCCCTCATCTCAACTGCATCTGTTCCCAGGAAGAGGATTTCCCCTCCAGGACATCAGAGGTGTCCTCCTCCTTCAAAAAATGGAGTTTCACTTCCTCCACCATTGATGGTGCCCTCACTCTCATCTCCTCCATTTCCCAAACATCTGCGCTCACCCTATCTTTCCACCACCTTAACAGGGTTAGTTCCTCTTGTCCTCACCTACCACCTCATAAGCCTCCACATCCAGCACATCATTCTCCACAATTCCTGCCATCCATGACAGGACCCTACCACCAAATAGATCCTTACCTCCTCTTCCCATCACTCATTGTTTTCCACAGGGATTGCTGCCTCCATGATTTCCTTGTCCATTCATCCCGCCACGCTGATCTCCCTCCTGGCAATTAATCCTCACAAGTGGAAGAAGTGCTACACTTGCCCATTCACCTCCTCCTTCACTTCCGTTCAGGGCCCTAAACAGTCCTTCCAAGTGAGGCAACACTTCATCTAAGAATCATTTGGGGTCATCTATTGTATCTGGTGCTCCCAATGCCAACTCCTCTATATTGATGAGACCCAACAGAGATTGGAAGGCCACACGGTCAAGAGCTTCGCTCTATAGCCAATCTGCATTCCCATTCCAACATGTCAGTCTATGGCCTCCTCTCCTGACATGATGAGGCCCCTCTCAGGTTGGAGGAGCAACACCTCGTATTCCATCTGAGTACCTCCAACCTGATGGCATGAACATTGATTTCTCTAATTTCCAGCATTATTCCCTCTCTCTCCTCCCTCTTCTACAATTCCCCACTCTGCCCTCCCCCATCTCTGCTCTTCTCCTCATCTGCCTATCATATCCACCTGGTGCCTCTCTTCTCCAATCAGATTCCTTCTTCTCCTGCCCTTTACCTTTTCTGTCAATCACCTCCCAACTTTTTACTTTACCCCCCTTCTCCCACCCCGCTGGCTTCACCTATCATCGTCTGTCACCTTCCCCTCCTCCCCTCTTATTCTGGCTTTTTCTCCCTTCCTTTCCAGTCCTGAAGAAGGGTTTCGGCCCAAAACGTCAAATGTTTGTTCATTTTCCATGGATACAGCCTGACCTGCTGAGTTCCTCCAGCACTTTGCATGTGTTGCTAAAGATATTCCCTCCCAGTTTGGGAATAATGGCAGAAAGGTACCTAGTTAAATATGCCTGCTATTGTCAAGAAGAGTTTTACTGAGTTAAGCTCTGACAATGGCTAAGGTAGTGTTTGAGCCAGTCATTAAAGTAGCCACACTGGATTTGTTTAACCAATTTGCTAATACATTTTTGCATCATGACCAAGGACTAAACTCACCCTCTTGCATTTAGAAGCTCTTGAACAATTAATAAGGAAGTTCAATAGGTTTCAAAGGTACACTTAATGTCAGAGAAAGGTATACAATATACATCCTGAAATTCTTTTTCTTTGCAAACATCCATGAAAACAGAGGAGTGCCCCAAAGAATGAATGACAGTTAAAACGTTAGAACCCCAAAGCCCCCCCACCGCTCCCCCCTCACACGCACAAGCAGCAGCAAGGCAATGACCCCCCCACTCACCCCCACCAGCCAAAAAGCCTCAGCACCCCCCACTGAGCACTCAAGCGTGCAGCAAAGCATCAATAAAGACACAGACTTGCAGTACCCCAAAACTACTCGTTCACCCGGTAATTCAACACACCACAGGCTCTCTCTCTCCCTAATAAGGGAAAAAGAAATGTCCCCATTTCACAACAAAAGAGGAAACATAACAAACAACTCACTGATTTATGATGTTAAAAGTCTGTTGTGTCGCTTTTTCTGAGCTCTGCGCCCAGGGAGTCAGCCCCAGGGCTCAGGTCTCTGGACACACAGCCCACGGCAGCTAACCCAATGTTCCGTGTTTTCCCGTGACGCCTCAGTCAGGGGCACCAGCCTTGAATCAGCCTGTCTCCAGAGCCACAAAATCGACACCTTGAAGGCGCCTTCCAGGCCGCGTCCTTGGGATATCAAAAAGCAGCCGGTCGTGAGGTCCTGAGAGTGGGTCCCATTCCTGCAAAGAACTGACAAGTCTATCCTATTTCATTTGTAATATGCTAGCAGATTGCAGAATAATTTTAGAGATTTTCTTGTAAAACAACTTGATTAATGCAAAAAAAAGTGACCTGTGGAGAGTGATTATAAAAGGGTATTTCTGCTTCTCCAGAGAGGTACTGCAGTGCTCTTGTGTTACGTAGGACACAATTGTCAAGTAGTTTCAAGTTCCTGGGTGTCAACATCTCTGAAGATCTATCCTGGACCCAACATATTGATGTAATTACAAAGAAGGCACAACAACGCCTATATTTCTTTATGAGTTTGAGGAGACTTGGTAGGTCACCCAAGACTCACAAGTTTCCACAGGTGTACCATGGAGAGCATTTTAACTGGTTGCATCACCATCTGGCTTGGAGGGGCTACTGCACAGGATTAGAAAAAGCTGCAGGAAGTTGTAAACTCAGCATTAGCCTCCTCAGCACCGAGGACATCTTCAAAAGGTGATGCCTCAAACAGGCAGTATCCATCATTAAGGACTCCCATCCCCCAGTAAATGCTGTCTTCTATTTGCCAAAGAGACACACACAGGAACCTGAAGACACATACTCAACATTTCAGGAACAGCTTCTTCCCCCTCCACTATCAGATTATAAACCCATGAACACTAACTCACTATTCTTTTTTTCTTTTATTTCTTCTCTTTTTGCACTATTTATTTATTTATATTTCTTTTTGTAATTTGTTTTTGTTATGTATTCCTGTTGCTGTAAAGCAACAGATTTTGTGATATGTACTGGCGACATTAAACCTGATTCTGATTCTGATCCTGAAGCAGCCCTGCAAGAATGTTAGACAGCAGAATAATCCTCTTACTGATGTTTGCTTAACAGAATTTCAATTCTTCATTTGCTCTTTTCCTAATGAGATTAGCTCCCTAGAACAGTTGGATAGAAGTAAAGCATTTTTGTTATACTTTTGACATTTGTGATGAGATGAAATATATCAAATTGATGTTTTAATGTTCAGACAATAAACAATCCCATTATTGACCTACTTTGGATACTTTTTTTAAAAATAGCCCAGTTCCATTTCATCACCAGGTCTAAAATAAATCTGTTTAGTCACAACGGAACAAATCTTTAAGGAGTGAAGCCACAGCAGGAGTGTTTGTCTCATAATCATGGGAGGTTTCTTCTACCAATCCTGCTATTACTATTCATGAAATAAACCAGAACCACTGACAGGGACAATGGAAGAATCCATGACCTTGGCAGATGCACACAGGAAGAATATTAAGGAGCTTGCATTGAACATGCAATAATCTGCACAAACCCTCCCCTTCTGTTTTAGAAAGTGATTCAAATAACACAAAAATGGAAACAACTCTGTGACATCTCCATCTCACTCAAATGGGATGACTGGTAAGTAAGACTATTCTTCAAATTAATTCAATAATCTAAAACAAGTTTTTAATTACCCCCTCCTGTGCTGGAAGATTTTATGATTATAAGTATACAATGGAGAGATATTATTTACAGTGTAATGCACAAATGTATTATATTATTAATTGTGTAATCTAAAGCACCATAGTGTGACACCACAATATTTTATAACAATTCACAGGTAAATTGCATTGAACGTTACCATCTGTTAGAAGGATATAGTTTGAAATTCAGTTCAAGTAGGCTACCCACTGTTAGGGCGTTTTGGGAGTTAGCACATATAGCAAATAACTTCAGCCACCAATCTTCAAATATGAATATAGACTGTAGATTAAATTTAAAATGCAGCTCTGGACAATGGGTTCCTAAAAACTGTAAGTCACAGTTAATGGGAAGACCAGACAATGCTGATAAAAATGCATTTAGGTGTCTGTGGAGCGGGTGCGAAGCGTGAGGTGTGAATTTTATATTTAGTTCAAAGGAAACATTGTGGGTGTATTGTAAATATGGAATTGTCCTTTGATCTTTGCACATAAAATGTCATGTAGCATTGGGTCGAGTAGGCCATTTTCCTCTGAAAGATGCTTCAATATGATGCCTGCTGTGTCTCATTTTCTCCAGTAAAGAAACTGCTTCATTTCTACCAGTACTTCTCCCCAGTGACTTTATTCACACAACACCCGCAGCCTAGTGTGAGTGAACAGTTGTGGAAGAGAAAAGAGTTCAGATCAAGCTCATGAGTCTCTAGGGGGCAGCCAGTAACGAGAGTGTTCAACAGGAAACCCCTCTGTACATTGGTGCGAGATAAGTATATGTCACAGTAAAGCTTGTGGAACTGATGATGCACATGGCCCGACTTGCACATTCACTGATTGTTTGGGAATGGCCAATATATACAAGGAGCAGCATGTGAATGTGGAAAATGGTGCTCTGGGGCTGGATCAGGGTGCTAGCAAGAATACCCTGAACAGAAGTAAGTGAAGTTTCTGGAGCACAGGAGAAGGAGGGGAGATCTGACAGAAGTATACAACGTGACAAGGGATATCAACAGGGTAAATACAAGCAGACTTTTTCCACTGAGGTTGGGTGAGTCTAGAACTGGACATCATGGGTTAAGGCTGAAGGATGAAATATTTAAGACCATAAGACATAGGAGCAGAATTAGACCATTCAGCCCACAACTCTGCTCTGCCATTGCATCACGTCTGATTTATTATCCCTCTCAACTCAATTTTCCTGCCTTCTCCTCATAACCAATGACCTTACTAATCAAGAAACTATCAACTTCTGTGTTAAATATACCTAATGCCTTGGCCTCCACAGACAATGAATTTCAGAGATTCACTACCCTCTGACTAAAGAAATTCCTCCTCATCTCTGTTCTAAAGGGATGTTCCTATATCGTGAGGCTGTGCCTTGTGATCCTAGACTCCCCCAGAAAAGGATAAATCCACACCATCTAGGCCTTTGAATATTCGATTACTATGAGATTTCCCCATCATTCTTCCAAACTCCATTGAGTACAGTCCCAGAGTCATCAAATGTTTCCCACATATTAACCCTTTCATTCCCCCAAATCATTCTCATGAACCTCCTCTTCAATGCCAGCACATCTTTTCTTCGATAAGGGGTCAAAAACTGCTCACAATACTCCAAGTGCAGTTTGATCAATGCCTCGGCTTTACATTTCTTGTTCTTATATTCTAACCCTCTCAAAATGAATGCTACCATTGCATTTGCCTTCCTTACTGCCGACTCAACCTGCAAGCTAACCTTTAAGGAAACTGGCACAAGGACTCCTAAGTCTCTTTGTACCTCTGATTTCTGTACTTTCTCCCTGTTTAGAAAATAGTCTATGCCTTTATTCCTTCAACCAAAGTGCATGCCCATACATTTCCACTTCTTTGCCCATTCTCCTAATCTGTCGATGTCCGTCTGCAGACACCCTACTTCCTCATCACTACCTGCTTCTCCACCTATCTTCGTATTGTCCACAATCTTGGCAACAAATCCATGAATTCTGTCATCCTAGTTCCTGACATATAACATAAAAATAGTGGCTCCAACTCTGACCGCACAGAACACTACTAGTCACAAGCAGGCAACCAGAAAAGGCCCCCTTTATTTCCACTCTTTGCTCCTACCAGTCCGTCAACCTTCTCCCCATGCAAGAATCTTTCTGTAATACAATGGGATCTTACTTTGTTTAGCAACCTCATGTGCAGCACCTTGTCAATGGCCTTCTGAAAATCCAAATAAACAACATCCACTGACCTTCCTTTGTCTTTTTTGCCTGCTATTGCTTTAAAGAATTCCGACAGATTTTTCAGGCAAGATTTCTCCTTGAGGAAACCATGCTGACTTCGGCCAATTTTATCATGTCCCTCCAAGTACCTAAAAGCCTCATCCTTAATAATGAACTCCAAATCATCCCAACCACTGAAATCAGGCTAATTGGCCTATAATTTCCTTTCTCTTGACTCCCTCCCTTAAAAAATGGAATGACGTTTGCAATTTTCCATTCCTCCAGCATCATTCTTGAACCTAAGGATACTTAAAAGATCACTACCAATGCATCCACAATTCTCTTTAACTACTTTTCAGATCCATGGGGTGTTGTCCATCTGGTCCAGGTGACCTTCAGACCTTTCAGCTTCTCCTTTGTAACAGCAACTACACTCATTTCTGTACGGTGCCCTTGCATTCCTGGCATACTGCTGGTGTCTTCCACTATGAAGACTGATGCAAAATACTATTAAATTTGCTGCCATTCCTTTGTTCCCCATTCCTACCTCCCCAGCACCATTTTCCAGAGGTCCAATTTCCTCTTTCGCCTCTCTTTTATTTTTTTGTATCTGAAAAACCTTTTGGTATCCTGTTTTATATGATTGGCTAGCTTACCTTCATATTTCATCTTTTCTCTCCTTATTGCTTTTATGGTTGCCTTCTGTTTGTTTTTAAAACATTCCCAATCCTCTAACTTCCCATTTTTTAATATATGATATGCCCTCTCCTTTACTTTTATTCTCTCTTTGACTTCCTTAGCCTCATCCTTCCTTTAGAATACTTCCTCTTCTTTGGGATGTCTCTATCCTACATCTTCTGAATTGCTCCAAGAAACTCTAGCCATTGCTGCTCTGCCATAATCCCTGATAGTGTCTTCTTCCAATCAACTTTGGCCAGCTCCTCTCTCATGTCTCTGTAATTCCCTTTACCCCACTGTAGTACTGATACATCTGACTTTAGTTTCTCCCTCTCAAACTGCAGGGTGAATTCTATCATATTATGATCAATACCTCCTAAGGGTTCCTTTGCCTTAAACTCCTTAATCAAATCTCTTTCATTACACAACACCAAATCCAGAATTGCCTTTTCCCTACTGGGCTCAACCACAAACTATTCTAAAAAGCCATCTCGCAGGCATTCTTCAAATTTCTTCTTATAGGATTCAGCACCAACCTGATTTTCCCAATCTACCCGCATATTGAAATCCCCCATGACTATGTTAACATTTCCCTTTTTTCTTGTGTTTCTATCTCCCATTGTAATTTGCAGTCCATATCTTCACCATTGTTTGGAGGCCTGTATATGACTCCCATCAATGTCTTTATAGCCTTGCAATTTCTTAATTCTACCCACAAAGATTCTACAGTACGTCTTCCAATCTTTTGTCAAGTCTTTCTAAGGATTTGATTTCATTGTTTATAAACAGAGCCACCCACCATATCTGCCAACCTGCCCACCCTTTCGAGACAATACGTATCCTCAGATGTTAAGTCCCTAACTATGATCATCTTTCAGCCACAGTTAAGGGGATTTTAGGGGAACTTGTTCACTCAGGGCGTTGTGAGAGTGTGGACTGAGCTGCCAGTGGAAGTGGTGGATTACAACATTTAAGAGAAGTTTGGATTAAGTACATAGATGGGAGGGGCTGTGGTCTAGTGGCAGGTTGATGGGACTAAGCAGAATAGTTCAGCAATAAGTAGATAGGCCAAAGGACTTGTTCCTGTTCTGTAGTCCTCTATGACTCTGTAAGTGAAAAGAGAGAACGTTGCCGGATATACACTATTGTGTATTTAATATGTCAGTAATAGTATACATTTATTATTTGATTAAGCATTCTTGTTTGTTTAAATAATTCATTACAGGCTATATATAAAACTATGTCAATGGCATACGTAACTGCGCTGCCACATCATACTTACGGACCTCACTTAAAGTAAAAACAAAGTGAGACCTGCATTCCCAGCTCCCTTATTTCCCCTGAATTAGGTTTTACAATTTTGGAGTTACAAAACATAATGGTGGTGATGAGGAAGTTTTAAATAAACCTGAGATGACTGTTGAAGTACAGCAAGAAGTTTGAGTAAAAAAAAGTGCAGCAAAACCAAAATAATAGCAATGCAGCAATGTCTTTTTGGAAAGGAGCTGGAGCACACAGTCAGGTGTTTTTTTTAAAAAAGGCAGAAATGGACAAATTCATGGGTTCATAAACAATGAGTATCAGGTGATAATAATCATAAACTTAAAAAGGAGCAGAAAGGGCAGGCAAAATTGGAACAATTGACACATTCAATTGCACAAGAGATAACTGGGTTTTGTATGCTTAGCTAATTGAGCAGTATTTTAAAGCAAATGAAATAGCAAATGAGAAACCAGTGCCAGTTTTGCTGAGTACAGTGGATTTAAAAGCATACTGTTTGCTTAGGAGTTTGACTGCTCCAACCAAACCATCCTAAATGAGCTTTGCTAATATTGTGAAAGTAATGCAGGGACATTTAGAACTGAAACCATTGTTGACTGCAGAATGCTTTAGATTTCATAAGTAAAATCAAAAGGAAGAAGAGTCCACTTCAGGATATGTGGCTGAATTGTTGTCTGAGCATTATTAGTTTGGTAATGGGTTTAATGAAGCACTGAGGGATCATTTAGTTTGTGGAACCTTATGAGAGAGCATTCAAAAACAGCTCCTAGCTGAAGCACAACTCAAACCCAAAAGAGCAGTTGAAATAGCTGTATTAGTGGAAATAGCAGATAGAGGTGCAACTGAGTTGCAGTCAGGAATGAAAGTGAGTGTGAACAAAACTGGCCTGGAGAAACAAATTGTGTTACCATTGTGACAGGGACTCATACACCAGACCAATGCAAGCTTAAAGGTGAAACTTGCAGAAAAACCCACATTGTAGGACACGTACAATGAGCAATGAGCATACAATGAGCTCACCAAAGGTTTAAAAAGGAGAAGAATTTTTCAACGGTCTTTTAAATCGAAGCAAGAGGCTGAGAGTGAAGGACTAAAGACAACTCGGAGAGAAGCCTTTTTTTTACCGATCGGGGGAAAGAGGCTAGACTGCGCAGGCGCATGATGTAGCACGCCAGAGGTTTAAAAAGAGGCTGCTGTGTACAGTGGCCATCGTCACAGTGGGACAGCTTTGGCTCAACAGGCTTCAGTGTGAACAGGCAGAGGCGAGAGTAGGCTCTGGTAAGTTTTGTTTTGTTCGTTTAGGGTAGAGAGAATGCCAGGCAGGATGTTGGAATGCTCCTCTTGCAGGATGTGGGAAGTCAGGGAGACCTCAGGTGTCCCTGACACCGACACCAGCAAGAAGTGCATCCAGCTGCAGCTCCTGACAAACCGCATTAGGAAACTGGAGCAGGAGCTGGATGACCTCCGGATCATTTGAGAGGATGAGGAGGTGATAGATAGTAGTTTCAGGGAGGTAGTTACGTGAAAGGAGCAGCGCACAGGTAATTGGGTTACCGTCAGGCGAGGGAAGGGGAAAGGGCAGGCAGAGCAGGGCTCCCCTGTGGTCATTCCCCTCAACAACAAGTATACCGATTTGGATACTGTTGGGGGGGATGACTTACCTGGGACAAACTGCGGCAGCCGGATCTCTGGCACTGAGTCTGGTTCTGCAGTGCAGAAGGGAGGGGGGAAGAAGAGGAGAGCGGTAGTGATAGGGGACTCAATAGTTAGAGGTACAGACAGGAGATTCTGTGGTCATGACAGAGACTCCCAGATGGTTTGTTGCCTCCCGGGTGCCAGGGTCAGGGATGTCTCTGATCACGTGCACAGCATTCTGAAATGGGAGGGTGAGCAGCCAGATGTCATGGTACACATCGGTACCAATGACGTAGGAAGAAAGAGTGAGGAGGTCCTGAAGAGTGAGTATAAAGAGCTTGGTAGGAAGATAAAAAGCAGGACCTCGAGGGTGGTAATCTCAGGACTGCTACTGTGCCACGTGCCAGTGAGGGTAAGAATCGGATGCTCTGGAGGATGAACACGTGGCTGAGGAACTGGTGTAGGGGGCAGGGTTTCAGATTTCAGGATCATTGGGACCTCTTCTGGGGCAGGTGGGACCTGTACAAGAGAAACGGGTTACACCTGAACTACAGGGGGACAAATATCCTTGCAGGGAGGTTTGTCAGTGCTATTGGGGAGGGTTTAAACTAGATTTGCAGGGGGATGGGAACCAGAGTTCCAGAGCAGATAGTGGAGCAGGGGTGAAAATAAATGATGTTAAAGGTTCATGCGAAGTCACAAATAGAAGGGTTGTGTGTGGTGGTAATAATCTTCTGAGGTGTGTCTATTTCAATGCCAGGAGTATTGTGGGGAAGGCCGACGAGCTGAGGGCATGGATTTACACATGGAATTATGACATTGTAGCCATTAGTGAAACTTGGCTACAGGAGGGGCAGGACTGGCAGCTTAATGTTCCAGGGTTCCGATGTTTCAGACGTGGTAGAGGCAGAGGGATGAAGGGTGGGGGGGGGGGGTGGGGTGGCACTGCTAGTCAGGGAAAATGTTACAGCAGTGCTCAGGCAGGACAGATTAGAGGGCTTGTCTACTGAGGCCATATGGGTGGAGCTGAAAAACAGGAAAGGTTTGACCACATTAATGGGGTTGTATTGTAGACCACCCAATAGTCAGCGAGAATTGGGGGAGCAAATCTGCAGAGAGATAGCAGACAACTGCAGGAGACATAAAGTTGTGATAGTAGGGGATTTTAATTTTCCTCATATTGATTGGGACTCCCATACTGTTAAAAGTCTAGACGAGTTAGAGTTTGTAAAATGTCTTCAGGGAAGTTTTCTAAATCAATATATAGAAGTACCAACTAGAGAGGATGCAATATTAGATCTCCTATTAGGAAACGAGTTAGGACAGGTGACAGAATTGTGTGTAAGGGAACACTTTGGTTCCAGTGACCATAACACCATTAGTTTCAACGTGATCATGGATAAAGATAGATCTGGTCCTCGGGTTGAAGTTCTAAACTGGAAAAAGACCAAATTTGAAGAAATAAGGAAGGATCTAAAAAGCGTGGATTGGGACAGGTTGTTCTCTGGCAAGGATGTGATTGGTAAGTGGGAGACCTTCAAAGGAGAAGTTTTGAGAGTGCAGAGTTTGTATGTTCCTGTCAGGATTAAAGGCAAAGTGAATAAGAATAAGGAACCTTGGTTCTCTAGGGATATTGGAACTCTGATAAAGAAGAAGAGAGAGATGTATGACATGTATAGGAAACAGAGCAAATAAGGTACTTGAGGAGTGTAAAAAGTGCAAAAAAATACAAGAAAGAAATCAGGAGGGCTAAAAGAAGACATGAGGCAGCTTTGGCAGTCAAGGTGAAGGATAATCCAAAGAGCTTCTACAGGTATATTAAGAGCAAAAGGATAGTAAGGGATAAAATTGGTCCTCTTGAAGATCAGAGTGGTCGGCTATATATGGAACCAAAAGAAATGGGGGAGATCTTAAATGGGTTTTTTGTGTCTGTATTTACTAAGGAAACTGGCATGGAGTCAATGGAAATAAGGCAAACAAGTAGTGAGGTTATGGAACCTGTACAGATTGAAGAGGAGGAGGTGCTTGCTATCTTGAGGCAAATCATAGTAGATAAATCCCCAGGACCTGATAGGGTATTCCCTCGGACCTTTAAGGGGACTAGTGTTGAAATTCCAGGGGCACTGACAGATATATTTAAAATGTCAGTATCTACGGGTGAGGTGCCGGAGGATTGAAGAATAGTTCATGTTGTTCCGTTGTTTAAAAAAGGCTCTAAAAGTAATCAGGGAAATTATAGGCTGGTAAGTTTGACATCAGTAGTAGGCAAATTATTGGAAGGAATACTAAGAGATAGGATCTACAAGTATTTAGATAGACAGGGATTTATTAGGGTGAGTCAACATGGCTTTGTGCATGGTAGGTCATGTTTAACAAATCTATTAGAGTTTTTCGAGGAGGTTACAAGGAAAGTGGATGAAGGGAAGGCAGTGGACGTTGTCAACATGGACTTCAGTAAGGCCTTTGACAAGGTCCCGCATGGGAGGTTAGTTAGGAAGATTCAGTCACTAGGTATACATGGTGAGGTAGTAAATTGGATTAGACATTGGCTCAATGGGAGAAGTCAGAGAGTGGTAGTGGAGGATTGCTTCTCTGAGTGGAGGTCTGTGACTAGTGGTGTGCCACGGGGATCAGTGCTGGGTCCATTGTTATTTGTCATCTATATCAATGATCTGGATGATAATGTGGTAAATTGGATCAGCAAATTTGCTGATGATACAAAGATTGGAGGTGTAGCAGACAGTGAGGATGGTTTTCAAAGCTTGCAGAGGGATTTGGAAAAAATGGGCTGAAAAATGGCAGATGGAGTTTAATACAGACAAGTGTGAGGTATTGCCCTTTGGAAGGAAAAACCAAGGTAGAACATACAAGGTAAATGGTAGGACACTGAGGAGTGCAGTAGAACAGAGGGATCTGGGAATACAAATACAAAATTCCCTAAAAGTGGCATCACAGGTAGATAGGGTAGTAAAGAGAGCTTTTGGTACATTGACCTTTATAAATCAAAGTATTGAGTATAAGAGTTGGAATGTAATGGTGAGGTTGTATAAGACATTGGTGAGGCCGAATTTGGAGTATTGTGTGCAGTTTTGGCCACCGAATTACAGGAAGGATATTAATAAGGTTGAAAGAGTGCAGAGAAGGTTTACAAGGATGTTGCCGGGACATGAGAAACTGAGTTACAGAGAAAGGTTGAATAGGTTAGGACTTTATTCCCTGGAGCTTAGAAGAATGAGGGGAGATTTGATAGAGGTATATAAAATTATGATGGGTATAGATAGAGTGAATGCAAGCAGGCTTTTTCCACTGAGGCTAGGGGAGAAAAAAACCAGGGGACATGGGTTAAAGGTGAAGGGGGAAAAGTTTAAATGGAACATGGGGGGAGGGGGGCTTCTTCACACAGAGGGCGGTGGGAGTGTGGAATGAGCTGCCAGATGAAGTGGTAAATGCGGGCTCATTTTTAACATTTAAGAAAAACTTGGACAGGTACATGGATGAGAGGTGTATGGAGGGATATGGTCCAGGTGCAGGTCAGTGGGACTAGGCAGAAAAATGGTTTGGCACAGCCAAGAAGGGCCAAAAGGCCTGTTTCTGTGCTGTAATGTTCTATGGTTCTATGTTGGGCAGACAAAAATAAGCAGATTACACAGGGAAAAGAAAAAGATAAAATGTCAAGTTGCAGTTTCAAAAAGAGCGCTAATCTTCATGCTGTTAATGAAAAATATGATAATAATGCGGGTGACACAGGACTGAGTAGCCTTGAGATTTACAATGTGAAAGCTAACAGTAGACAAACAAACAACACACACAAAATGCTGGTGGAACACAGCAGGCCAGGCAGCATCTATAGGAAGAAGCACTGTCGACGTTTTGGGCCGAGACCCTTCGTCAGGACGAGCAATATGGCTTACACCAGAAGTGAATGGCAAATTAATTAAAAAGGAATTGGGCATTAGCTTGGCCGTTCCAGTTATTCCACAAAATGAGTTTGAATGGCATTTCAATTATATGAACTGAAGCCTACAGATATTTAACTAAGAACTTACACTGGAGAAAAGGTAACTTTTGTGGGAATGAGATTCATAACAATGAAATACAACAACCAACACGCCACATTTGTCTTGAATGCGCTAAAAACAGAAGGATCAGCATTATGGGGATATGAGTAACTGAGACAACTATAACTTGATTGGAGATCCATCCAGCATTTGCATGCCACATCCCCTGTAACATAAGTATGGGACAATGCCACAGCAGTGATCAAGGATGGTATTGGAAAACTCAAGCATGCAAAGAGTAAAATAGTGTTAAGTGAAAATGCCACACCCAAGTTTTCCAAAGCCCATCCGGGATAAATTAGCCAGCGAGCTAGATTGCATGGAAACTGAAGGAATTCTTTCCAATACAGAGTGGAGTCAATGGGCAACATCAGTGGTCCCAGTAGCCAAGAAGAATAGGTCAGGATCTGTAGTGATTTTAAGATCACCATCAACCCAGTACTGATAGTAAATCAATGCCATCTGCCCAGGATAGAGGGCAGACCGTTCTGGAGGAAAACACTGCAGCAAAGTAGACTTAGCTGAGGCTTAGATACAGATGGAGGTGGAAGGGTCCAAAGTGTTTCTGGCAATTAACACTGTAGAGATTGCTGTGACGCCTCACCTGATGGTACAGGTGTAGTCATGTCACATGTTATGAGTGATGGAAGTGAATGCCTTTGCATCATGTTCCCTTACCGCTGCAGAGAAAAATTACGCACAGATTGACAGAGAGGCCTTATGTCTGGTTTGGGGAGTAAAATGTTTCAACCAATATTTGTATGAGAGAGAGTTTACCCTCATTACTAATCATCAACCACTAGTGTCCATTTGCAATCCACAGAAGGTTGTTCCACTAACAGCAGCAGAATGTATGCCGAGATGGGCTCTGTTTCTTAGAGGACATGACTATAAGTTTGAATTCAAGAGGATGATTAATCATGAATCTGCTGATAGATTGCCAAGTTTACCCTTGGAAAAGGAAATACCTGAACAAATTACTCATCTTGATGTATTATCCCTAATGCAAATCAAAAGTCTCCCAGTTACAGCAAAAGGGAACAAGTATAGACCCCACACTCTTTCTGGTCTCTATGGCCTCCTAAACTGGCTGGAACGTGCAACAGAAATTCTGTTCTTCCATTTTTAACAGCACCAGATGAGCTTGCCCTTAATGGGGGTTGCTTTATGCGGGGATTGAGAGCTGTTGTACCTTCGAAGCAGAGAGCTAAAGTGTTGTAGGAGCTACATGATGGTCATCGAGAAGTGGTTGAAATGGAAGTGTTGGCTCTAAGCTTTGTCTGGTGATTGGGATAGACCACCAGATTGAGCAGCTTCCCATGCACTGCGTGGGACACCAACACATCCAGAAGATGCCAGAAGCAGTGGCTCTCCATCCCCGTGAATATATACCGATATACAGGTATATACACACACAGTACTGTAGTAATTTTACATATTGCACTGTACAGCTGCTGCAAAGAAAAACAAGTTTCATGACATATGTGAGTGATGCTAAACCTGTTTTTGATATGGGTCTCTACTGTGGACTGAATGTGGGAAGGAGACAGGGAAAGGTGAATCATGGTTGGGAAAAGAAGAAGGAAGAGGGGAGCGGGAAGCACCAGAGAGACACTCTGTAATGATCGATAACTAATTGTTTGGAATCAAGTGACTTTGCCTGGTGTCTCAGTGCTGGGTGTGTCTGCACCTGTGCCAACCCCTCCTCAGCATTCCTTCTCTGCCACCTATCCCACAGCCTTCCTATAGTACTCCACCCTTACCATTCACAACATCCTTTGCTCCTGCCAGACTTACAAACTCACTTTCTGTTCCATGATGACAATACAGTACATATGTGTGTAAATATGTATATTTATATACATAGTGTATATGTCTGTATAAGTTGAGGTGCATTCTATATTGAGTTGCAGTTTATTGCTGTGGGGGGAGTGTTATGTATTTAATATTTCAGTAATATTTGAATAATATTGTAAATATATTGTTTGATTAAGCATTCTTGTTTGTTTAAATAATTCTCTGGGGGTTATATATTGTTGTTCTTTTCCGCGCCTTGTGGTGCATCAGCTGGCAACCTTGCCGTTTCTTTAGCATTTTGTCTGTTTTTTATGATGCCAAGTTGCCAGCTTGACGCTCAACCCAGCATAGATGGAGGGAGCCGGCCGGATTCGAACCTGGGACCACTTGCGCTGAAGTCCAGTGCGGATACCACTACACCAGTGGCCAGCTACGGGTTATATGTAAAAGTACGCAATTGCATACGTCATTACACCGTCACATCATGCAAACATGTCCCGCTTAAAGTAATAACAAAGTTAGGCTCTCATTCCTGGATCCCTTGATTTCCTTTAAATTAGTTTTTATTTTGGAATCACAAAACATGATAAACTCGTTCCATTGGAACAAATTAGGTTGGAAGTTTCTGAGGGCAGAAACCACCCATCATGGCTACCACAATCCTTAATTACCTCCATCACCCTGCAGCAACCTCTTCCCAGCACAGCCAACTAAAGGGAAGGTTGGAATAGCAGCCAATCAATGCTGAGAGCTAATACCACACACGAATGGGCTCCATTATCTACAGTAACTTTCACCAAAGTTCTCTTAGTAGAGTTAGGAAGAAAAAGTTGAACAATATCAGGATAAATCTTTGATAGGGATAGCAAGGTTTTATGCAAACCAAATTACAAGGAAGGAAAATAAAGGTTTGATATGAAGAAAAGTTGAAGGGGCCAAGAATGTTTCTGTGAAGAGCAACTGGTGGTGCTTGGAATAATGATGGAGACACTGGTGATTTCGGAGAATTCATTATTCAGTTTGGATGTCTTGGAGGTCAAGTGGTTTCACAATAAAGTACATGAGAGAACCTCATGTCAACCATGGTAAAAATGAACAGTATTTTTTTTTAAAGAAAGGATAAAAACAGATTTTGCTAGAAAGAATCAGCGGTTCAGGCAGAACCTGTGGCAAGACAGTCTGCGTTAATGTTTCAGGTCAAATTCCTGTGGAAAGGGAAAATAATATTAATTGTTGAGGATGAAGGAAATATCCCCGACAGGCTCTGGCCAGGGTGATAAACTGCGAACAAAATTAGCTGGCTGATGCCTTAACGAGGTTAAAGAAAAGGAACGTGCAGGAAGTGCACTGCATGGTGTAATAACTACTGATTATTGTGTACAGTTGCGGCCACCACATGAGAGGAGGGATATGGTTAAAAAGCTAGAGAAGGCACAGAAGAGACTCACAAGGACGCTCCTATAATGAGACACTCGAGAGGGTGGAACTGCTCCCCAGGGAAGAGGAGGCTGAGGGGTGACCTCAGATGTTTATTCCAATATAGGGGGCTTAGATAAGGTGGATGGTCACAGTCCTTTTCCCAAGGTAGGGGTGTCTAAAAGTGGAAAGCATAGAATTAAAGTTTAAAGGAGACCCAAGGGCAACTTCTTCCCATACAGCAGGTGGTGAGCTACCAGAAGAAGTGATAGAGGTGAGTAAAATTAAAACATTTAAAACACATTTAGGAAGTCACACAGATAGGAAAGTTTTTGAGGAATTTGGGCCAAATGCAGACAGATGGGACAAGCCTTCTTAGACCCATTGGTTGGCCTGGATGAGCTGGACCAAAAGACTTGTTTCTGTGCTGTATAACTCAATGATGTTACGACTCTACATCAGAAATATGTCTGTGGAAAATAATAACATTGGGATAGACGTTACAGAGATGGAGAAATGGAAATACTGGAAAGGATTCCTTACAGGCAACAGAGTGGGAAGCATAGATTTTGATACCCTAAGTTTGTAATGGACCAAACCAATCCTCTGAAATAAATATCTAAAGAAGCTTGTGTATCCAATTAGTTGTCATTTTCTCCAGTTTACATTTGTGTTGTCTGGGTCTGCTGAGTTCATAAAAGCAGTTAAAAGAATGCAAGGCTTACTTTTCCATTCCATAGCCCCTGATAGCTTGGTGTGTTGGAGTTCTATATAATGTAACAGACTACAATCGATAACAACTTTAAAAGAGGTTATAAGATGGTCTCCACTGCACTTTTACTTAAGGATTGGAGAAAATAGGACAGAATGCGTATATATGTAAATACATACCTTGATCCACAGGTTTGCTGGGATAGGTAGCTGTGTGAAAGGTAACTTGTTCTACAGACAAACTTTATCCAAAGGGGCTTACTTTGTGCAACAGTGACAGCTGATAATAACAGCTGTTCACAAAACTACAAGGCAGTTTGCTCCTTTCTGCAGAAATACTCCCTCTGTATCTGGAATGCTCACAACAGGGTAACCTGAGGGGTCATATGACCTCCATATGAAAATGAGATAAAAATTGCTATCATTTAGAAGAGGACCTGAAATGTAATAATTATAAGATATTCCCCCTGGATTGTAGACTAGCCAAAAAGCACATGAGGCTCAATGAACCCGTAAGTGCACAGCTGTTATCTCTGACTCGTGGCCAAAGATACATCTATACAGAGCATAAAGACATATACTGTACTTCATGTAAAATATTTCTCTTCTAAACATGAGTGCCTATTTTTGTCACTTGAGATTGATCTCTTTCAAAGATAGAGTCCATAGTGATGGATATTACCCAGTTCTATCATGGTCAGCGATGAAGTGAAATTACTTTGAGAATTACCTTGCATCTAAGTAAAACCTTTGTTCTCTGGAAAATACTAATTTGTGAGCTTGCTCCAGCTCATTGAATGCAGTAAAGGTACTTCATGCACAGAACAAAGTGGGGAAATATCTTGTAAAATATAATTCATGTTTTAAAATTGTTCTTGCACAGGCTATCTTACTGAAAAAATGTATGTTTTGACAAAGGCAAAATACATTAGTATACAATTTTCACAGGGGGATTGTACATGAACAATTCAGAAGGGTTCAGTCTTCATTCATTAAAGTAAATTTATGACCATTCCATTTTACCCCAATTAAACGTGTGCTCTATATTTTCCTTCTGCTTTTGCATGGAGAGTCACATTCACAAGAATGTCAATTTCATTGTTAGCTTGCCATGCATCAAGTGCACAATACTATAATTACTTGCAGAATAATTCATGCCAGAAACCAGCAAATACTAACTTATTGTTTTAGCCAAAAGTTAGGCATTTTTCCCAGAAAACCAAAATGTGTTTTCCTAAGACTGAATTGAAATAAACATATATGCATGCTTTATATTTTGCTATGAATTAATATTTGTCATAGTTGTTGGATTGACAAGATCATTGGAATCAAACAGACTGAACATGAAAAGCTGCAAGAAGACTGGAGGCTAAAGGCGTGTAAACAAGCTGAATAAAGGGTAAGTAAGGATTGTTTTCAGGATTTCGGAACTTCTTGGTTTAGAGGCAAAACAATAACAACATTTTCAAATATTTGAACCAAGGCTGCGGGTCGGGAATAATAGTTGAGATGACACACTATTGCAGTTTCATGGAGAGAGCAGACTGATCTCGATAGAGAGGGTGCAGCTGAGAATAACCAGGATACTGCCTGGGGTTGCAGTATTTTAGTTACAAGAAGAGACATTCCTGCCACTGTCTGTAAGGAGTTTGTGCATTAGGATTAGGGCTAGAGAGCTGTGGGCATGCAGTAGAAGCAAGGCGGCCAATGTTCCCTCTAATTTTTATTACGGCTGCACAATCCAACCATTGCTCTAAGCAGGAATTTTTTTTACATGGGCTGAAAACTCTGCGGCACTTTAATAAAACATTATAGAAAAGAAAATTCCAGCAGCGCGGCAACAAAGGCTATGTGTGTGGGAGCATTTCAGCTACTGTGCGGCCGTGGACCCATGTAGCTTAGGCGGAACAGTGGTGGCGCCACCTGCAGGCTATCCCCAACACAATCCTGGGGCTGTGCAGATCGTCAACTCAGAACGATACATCTCACTGTAGGTTTTGAAGTACATGTGATAAATAAAGCTCATCTCAAAATTTAAAATCTTAAAAATTGAAGAGTCTAGAATCGTTTTCCCTGGAGCAAAGGATGTTAGGAGGGGATAAAATTATAAGGGTTATAGATAGGCTAAATTTTTTCCTTTTATTGGAGGAGAATGAAGCCAGAGAATTTAGGTTTAGGGCAAGTAATAAAGGATTTTGGAGGGATTTGAGGGAAACCTTTTTCACCCAGAAAGTAGCATGTACTCGGATCCATTGCACTACAGGAGAGAGCAGCGGAAGCAATTTCACCAATAGTGTTTAACGGCACTTGGGCATTGAATTTGAGGGGCCAAGTGATGAAAGCCCAGATGGATAGGGATGGGTGACCACTGGTCCGTGTGAATGTGATTGGCCCGTTTCTGTGCAGTATGATTCCATTTTGAATATTTACTCAGCTTTAAATCCAATCTAAGTGAGTTTCAAAATAATAGAATTTGTCCACAGGGTACCATTGCCAGCAGTTATAGAATGAATTACATAGATTTTTCAGTGACTAAAAACATAATAATCATGGCTCAGGAGGAAGAGGCAAGATTGTTCCCTCTAGGTCAGATGTCTTGGATCTGAATGAACCCACTGCAAAGACAAACAATCTTTATTTAAAGAGAGTCAATCTGAGCAAAATCTATGTAAAATTAATCCCAATATTTCTTTTTCAAAATAAACTTCACAAAGCAGATTATTTCAAGATGATTGGTCTACAGCAATGAAACAGAAACATTTGCAGTGAATTCTGTGTTTTTTGACTTCTCCCCGTTTTTCATTTTGCCGAACTAAAAGCGGCTATTGAAAGATCAGTGAGAATAGGTGAAGGGTCTCGACCTGAAGCATTGACTGTTCCTCCACAATTACCGTCTGGCCAGTTGAGTCCCTCGAGATATTTGCTTCTGATTCTGGCATCTGCAGTTTACTGAGCCTTAGTGAGGATAACTTTCTACTCCAAAGCATACCTAAGGCTGATATTGTACTGGTTAACTGAGATTTTATCTCTCAACCAAGCAGCCCTCTCCCCATAACACCTCTCACTGAATAGAGAGAGAAATATTTAATGTTCTGTGTCCAGGGCCCTCCATCAGAAACAGGAAATAGCAATAGTTAGTTTAGATAGCAGAGCCCAGGGCTGTGTGAAACAAAGGGATTTACTCTGATTGGATGAGATATAATGAGGCAATTAAAGGGTCATTATCAGATTAGGCTTCTGTGTAAAATCTTGCTCATGGTAAGGCTGTGAGAGAAAATAAAATGCCTTTTTCAAACCTGTGAGACTGCACATTTGCCATAGTTAATTTCAGAATCAGGATTCTCACTGTCTGATACTGTATGACATGAAAATTGTTATTACACAGCAGTGGGACAGTACAAAGAAGTAAAATTACTATAAGTTACAAAATTAATAGAGAGAAAAAAAGGAAAAATGAGATAGTATTCATGGACTCATGGAGCATTCAGAAATCTGATCAAAGAAGGGAATAATTGAGTGTGGCTCCTCAGGCTCCTATATTAGTACCTGATGGTACTAATGAGAAGAAATGTCCCGGAGGGCGCGGGTCATAATGATGGGCGCTGCCCTCTTGAAGACATCCTTGATGTGGGGGGGGGGGGGGGGGGGCTGCACCAGTGACGGAACTGGCTGACTCGGCAGCTCACTGTAGCAACATGCGATCCTGTGCATTGGGGCCTCCACACCATGCTGTGATACAACCAGGAAAGAAAATTGTACAGGACATCTGTAGAACACTGCAAGAGTCTTTGATGATACACCAAATCTCCTCAGACTCCCAATGAAGTAAAGCTCTGGCATGCCTTCCTTGTAATTGCATCAGTGTGCTGACAGATCCTCAGACAGTTGACATCCAGGAAGTGGAACTGCTCACCTTTACCTCAGCCCTCAATGAGGACTTCTTCTTCCTGGAGTCCACAATCCTTTCGGTGGTCTTGCTGATGTTACTACTGCAACCCCACTCAACAAGCTCGTCCTTCCCACTCCTGTGTGCCTCCTTGTAATCATATGAGAATTTACCAGCAACAGTAGTGTCATCTGCAAATTCGTGGATGGTGTGTGAATTATGCCAAGCCACACAGTCATGTTTGTCAGTGAGGCGGAGATGCTATCACTGATCTATACTGACCATGGTCTCCTGGTGAGGAAATTGAGGATCAAGTAGCAGATGGCGGTAAGGAGACCCATGTTTTGAAGCTTGATGATTAGAATCATAGAGAAATACAGCACAGAAACAGGCCCTTCAGCCCATCTAGTCCGTGCCAAACCATTTAAATGGCCTGCTCCCATCATCCTGCACCGGGAGCATAACCCTCCATATCCCTACCATCCATGTACCTATCCAAACTTCTCTTGAATGTTGAAATCGAGGTTGCATGCACCACATGTGCTGGCAGCTCATTCCACTCTCTCACAACCCTCTGAGTGAAGAGGTTTCCCTTCATGCTCCCCTTAAACTTTTCGCCTTTCACCCTTAACTCATGACCTCTGGTCGTAGTCCCACCCAACCTCAGTAGCAAAAGCCTGCTTACATCTACACTTTTCATAATTTTAGCACTGAGGGAATGACAGTACCGAACACAAAGCTGTAATTGATGGATGGCCTCCTGAAATATGTTTCACAGTTGTCCAGGTGTTCTAAAGCAGAGTGGACAGCCAGTGAGATTGTATGTGCTGTCAGTGCATTGCAGGGTATCCAAAGTCCTTGCTCAGAAATAGTTAATTTTATCCATAACCAATCTTTTGAAGCACTTCATTTTCACTGCAGGATAAAGACAGCTAACATAACATTGCTAATGCAGCGTCTTGCTCTGAAATGACTTAAATTTCTGTGGACTTGTTTTCTAAAGTATCTGCCCACTCGAGGAACTTCATGTCACAGAGCACATTTGAAAAGGCATGAAGATGCTTTTTTGGAAAGTTAAAGACAGAATAGAGCATCTTAGACCTAAAATTTCCTGTTTCTATATCCTTGCCTGAAGTCGCTGTGGAATTTGTACCTAAACTGTTGAGATGGCACTGGCTGTGTTGCTAATTTCACAGCAATTTCTGGTCTATCATCTCTGGACTGGTGTTGGAGGATAGGTGTGAAACTCAGTGTCACTGATGATGATTGACATCACCAACACTATGGCTGCAAATTCGCAATCAATAAAAATGTTTCTTTTAATAACTCCAGGCAAGGACAGAACAACTGTTCATTTTGAAAACTCTGGCAAATTTGCTAGAAATTAAATAATGTACAGTATAGCATATATTTCAGTTAAGTACTGAGGTGTGTAAATCGAGTGAGGGAGATCATAGTGAGTTTTGTGGTACTGAGGCATGGACATTGAGCAAATATATCTGCCTATACTTCCACAGTACCATGAAGAGCATTCTGACAGGCTGCATCACTGACTGGTATTGTGGGGAGGGGCTACTGCACAGGACTGAAGCAAGCTGCAGAGGGCTGTAAATCTAGTCAGCTCCATCCTGGGTACTAGCCTGCAAAGTACCCAGGACATCCTCAAGGAGTGGAGTGTCAGAAAGATAGCATCCATTATTAAGCACCCAGGCCATGCTCTTTTCTCACTGTTACCATCAGGTAGGAGGTACAGAAGCCTGAAGACACACACTCAGCGATTCAGGAACAGCTTCTTCCCCTCTGCCATCCGATTCCTAAATGGACAGTGAATCTTTGGACACTACCTCACTTTTTTAAAAAATATACAGTATTTCTATTATTGCACTTTTTAAATCTATTCAATGAACGTAATTGATTTACTTGTTTATTTTTTATTATTATTTGTATTTTATTTATTATTATTTTTGCTGCTAGATTATATATTGCATTGAACTGCAGCTGCCAAGTTAACAAATTTCACATCACAAGTCGGAGATAAACCTGATTCTGATTCTAAGAGTTTTCAGAATGGGCCAACACAGCATCCTTCAGAACTTCCACTATCTCCAAAGGGATCCCACACTGAACATTTCTTTACCTCCACACCTATCTCTGCTTCCCACAGGGATCTCACCCTCCATGATTCCCTTGTCCACTTGTTCCTCTCCGCTAATCTCACCCCCCCCCCCCCCACCCGGCAAGAAGACAAAGTACTGCATGTGCCCATTCCACCTCTCTCACCTCCATTCAGGGCCCCAAATAGTCTTCACAGGTGAGGCAACACTTCACCTGCGAATCTGCTGGGGTCATCAATTGTGTCCGGTGCTCCCGATGCGGCCTCCTCTACATTGGTGAGGCCTGTTGTATGTTGTGGGACCGCTTCATCAGCACCTCTGCTCCATCTACCATAAGCAAACATCCTGGTGGCCAAATATTTTCATTCCAATTCCCATCACAATATGTCGGCTCACAGCTTCTGCTTGTGTCAAGATGAGGCCACCCTCAGGGTGGGGGTGTAACACCTTATATTCTGTCTGGATAGCCTCCAACCTGATGGCAGGAATATTGGTTTCTCCTTTCAGTAAAAAAAATTCTCTCCCCTGCCTCTCTTCTTCTGTCCCCCACTCTGACCTCTTAACTCTTCTCACATGCCCATCACTTCCCCCCTCCACCCCCGAGTCCCCTACTTTTTCCCTTTCTCCCATGGTCCACTCTCATCTCCTATCAAATTAGTTTTTCACCAGCCTTGACCTTTCCCATCCACCTGGCTTCACCTATTGCCTTCCTTTTTATTCTGGCACCTTCTCCCTTCCTTCTCAGCCCTGAAGAAGGGTCTTGGCCTGAAACATCAGCTGTTTATTCATTTCCATTGATGCTGCCTGTTCTGCTGAGTTCCTCCTGCAATTTGTGGGTGTTGCCAGCATCTGCAGACTTTCTTGTTTATGATTGCTAATGTAACTCTCTGGGAATGGTTTCACTGCTAACATAATGGTCTTTCTGTAGGAGCAGTGTTCAGGTTATGGTTAGAGATAACGGGTGCTTTGGTGTGTGAGTGGGGTCTTTTGTTCAGTGGGAGATGAAGAAAAAGATACTGGAGAGAACCAGTCGTAGGATTCGACCCAGTGGGGTCCGTGATTCAATGGAGACAGGTGCCGAGTTTGAGTACAGATGGGTGAATATGTATGAATTTTGGAAGATTTGAGCTCCAAATTGTGCACATTTGACTGTTTAATTATAATGGGCCCTTTTTGTCTTTTTTTTTTCATTTTTTCTTTACTAACCCTTTAGTTTAGTTAAGGTTCATAAATATAATTCCTTTAATCGTATGGAGCGTGCTGTCTGTTATTTCTTGGCACTGAGTTGTAACAGGGAGCAAATTTGTGCTAAGAAAGATAGATGCTTTCCAATAATAATGATATGTTTGAGCAAAGAAGCTAAAACTAAACTGGTTACCTATTGATTTGATTAAAGTGCTAACAGCACTTTCATTAGCCATTGTGATACACAGATTTCTTTAAAATTTCCTTTCCATTTCAATATTTATCTATAACTTGCATACTCTTATCTACACCATGAAACATGCTATAATGGCTTAACTATTCTTTAATTAGCCTCTAGGAATGACATGGAATGAGAATTATGTTGCCCCTTTGTCATCGCCTCAGTTAATAACAATGTTAATACAACAGCATGAACTGATCATTCGCCCCTACATTTCAAACTATGTAATGATACACCACTGTGGAGACCATTCTGCCTTAATATGCCAATGTTGGTGTATTTTATTTGAACATAGATATTCTTAAAATTGGTTTAGTCTCTTATGGATTTAACCCACATTAGACTTGACAAGTAAATGTTCCCTTAGATTAAAAAAATGCTATTGGCTTCCTGATCTATCTCATCCCTCTGATGAGCATAGTAAACAGAAATGCCATAGTCTGAACTACCTACCTTTTTTGGGCAGAACCAAGCCCTTTAATCCAATGAAAAATTAGATTCAAGTATACTCTAAATTTAAGTGTAAAAAATTAGGGCAAATTCATAAGATGTAGGTAAGCATATATGTGTTGTGGTGTTTTAAGTTTTGTAAAAGTATTAGACAAAGTCTGAACAATTTCAAATGACATTTTAACTCTTTGTGAGCTTGCAGCATGCCAGGTGTCTGTTCTATTAAATACTGTAGATTTGTTAATTGCTCATTTATAGCAGCTTAATTCTTACACTCTAGATTTGCTAAATGTTTGCTAATAGCTTCTGGATTCTTTCTTAGCCTCAGGCACCAGTGGCATGAGAACAAAAAACCAAAGAATTTATCTGTCTCTGCCTGTCTCCCAATGATTGTGGATTGAACCCCTATTTATTGATGCACCTTTCACTTGGTTCTTGGTCACCTAGACCAAGGATGACAATCAATAGGTGCCTACGATGGACCCAGGATGATTTCACAAGTCGGAGCTTGGAGTTACGCCCTCCCACCCACAGCGACAATCCAGTGGCGGCTGAGAATTGGGAGCCCTGGAATCTTTGTAACTTACTATGTCGTATTTGGTGTGTTTTATTGATGTTTTCTGTTTTATGATCATAAATTCGGCTGAAGTTAGTTTGTTCTTGTTCACTTATTAACACATCTCTTGGACACTTGATTTGGTTTGGGTCTTTTGGATGTGATCAACCCAACCCATTACAATAATACATTGAAAGGAAACTTAACACCGGCATCAGAGACTTTCTTTATTCAGTCTTAACATTTATGTTTTAACTCCTATAACCATTATTCATGTACTGTAGGCACTAGTTTAAGAACATGCAATTGAGGAAACAGGTCAATTTTAATGTGACTAATACCATAAAAATGAATTAGAAGAACAGGATATATAATTCAGAAAACAGTGAGAATCATTTAAAAAGAACCAGCAAAAAAAAATTGCAATTAAGCGGACACAAAATTGACTTGTTCCATGTTGTGCATGAAAATCTAATTGTAATGTTGGGAAGTCACCAAGAAATGCAATTGCAGTCTGTTTGCATTTCACAGTCAGGCCAAAATTCAGCTGTAAGAAGAATTTGATGGATGTAAATCATTACAGGAATTTATTAGTATTCCATCGAAATCCAACGAATTTCCATCGAAATTCTTGGAGCTCTGGGAAGACCTCCTGGCATTTACAGTGGAACTCTGATAATCCAGCATCTGATTGTTCAGAAATCCCGATTGTTCTTTCACTTCTACAGAAGGTGAGTTAACGGTTCAGAGTGAAAGTGGGGTGTGCAGCCAAAGCTGGGGGTTCTGGAGTACAGCTGGACTTGGCTTCTGGGCTTAGGCTAGGTGTGTGGTCAGAGTGGGTAGGTCTTCATCTGGATTTTGTTTAGAGTGCTTGTACATACCCTGCTTTATTTAAACTCACCGGGTTCACTGCAAAATACATACTAATATTTAGACAATAGGTGCAGGAGTAGGCCATTCGACCCTTCGAGCCAGCACCGCCATTCATTGTGATCGTGGCTGATCATCCACAGTCAGTACCCCGTTCCTGCCTTCTCCCCATATCCCTTGACTCTGCTATCTTTAAGAGCTCCATCTAACACTTGAAAGCATCCAGAGAATTGGCCTCCACTGCCTTTTGAGGCAGAGCATTCCACAGATCCACCACTCTCTGGGTGAAAAAGTTTTTCCTCAACTAAATATCCTCCCTCTTATTTTTCAACTGTGGCCTCTGGTTCTGGACTCCCCCAACATCGGGAACATGTTTTCTGCCTCTAGCGTGAACAATCCCTTAATAATCTTACATGTTTCAATCAGATCCCCTCTCACCCTTCTAAATTCTAGTGTATACAAGCCTAGTTGCTCCAATCTTTCAACATATGACAGTCCCGCCAACCCGAGAATTAACCTCATGAACCTACGCTGCACTCCCTCAATAGCAAGAATGTCCTTCCTCAAATTTGGAGACCAAAACTGCACACAATACTCCAAGTGTGGTCTCACCAGGGCCCTGTACAACTGCAGAAGGACCTCTATGTTCCTATGCTCAACTCCCCTTGTTATGAAGGCCAACATGCCATTAGCTTTCTTCACTGCCTGCCGTACCTGCATGCTTACTTTCAGTGACTGATGAACAAGGACACCTAGATCTTGTTGTACTTCCCCTTTTCCTAACTTGACACCATTCATATAGTAATTTACCTTCCTGTTCTTACCACCAAAGTGGATAACCTCACATCCACATTAAACTGCATCTGCCATGCATCTGCCCACTCACCCAACCTGTCCAAGTCACCCTGCATTCTCATAACATCCTCCTCACATTTCACACTGCCACCCAGCTTTGTGTCATCTGCTAATTTGCTAATGTTACTTTTAATCCCTTCATCTAAATCATTAATGTATATTGTAAATAGCTGCGGTCCCAGCACCAAGCCTTGCGGTACCCCCACTAGTCACTGCCTGCCATTCTGAAAAGGACCCGTTAATCCCAACTCTTTGTTTCCTGTCTGCCAACCAATTTTCTATCCATGTCCGTACCCTACCCCCAATACCATGTGCTCTAATTTTGCCCACTAATCTCCTATGTGGGACCTTATCAAAGGCTTTCTGAAAGTCCAGGTACATTACATCCACTGGCTCTCCCTTGTCCATTTTCATAGTTACATCCTCAAAAAACTCCAGAAGATTAGTCAAGCATGATTTCCCCTTCGTAAATCCATGCTGACTCAGACCGATCCTGTTACTGCTATCCAAATGTGCTGCTGTTTCATCTTTTATAATTGACTCCAGCATCTTCCCCACCACTGATGTCAGGCTAACTGGTCTATAATTCCCTGTTTTCTCTCTCCCTCCTTTCTTAAAAAGTGGGATAACATTAGCTACCCTCCAATCCTCAGGAACTGATCCTGAATCTATAGAACATTGGAAAATGATTATAAATGCATCCACGATTTCTAGAGCCACCTCCCTAAGTACCCTGGGATGCAGATCATCAGGCCCTGGGGATTTATCAGCTTTCAGTCCCATCAGTCTGCCCAACACCATTTTCTGCCTAATGTGAATTTCCTTCAGTTCCTCCATTACCCTAGTTCCTTTGGCCACTATTACATCTGGGAGATTGTTTGTGTCTTCCCTGGTGAAGACAGATCCAAAGTACCTGTTCAACTCATCTGCCATTTCCTTGTTCCCCATAATAAATTCACCCGTTTCTGTCTTCAGGGGCCCAACTAATTTTTTCCTCTTCACGTACCTAAAGAAGCTTTTACTATCCTCCTTTATATTCTTGGCTAGCTTACCTTTGTACTTCATCTTTTCTCCTCGTATTGCCTTTTTAGTTATCTTCTGTTGCTCTTTAAAAGTTTCCCAATCCTCTGGCTTCCTGCTCATCTTTGCTATGTTATACTTCTCTTTTATTTTTATACTGTCCTTGACTTCCTTTGTCAGCCACGGTTGTCCTCTACTCCCCTTAGAATCTTTCTTCCTCTTTGGAATGAACTGATCCTGCACCTTCTGTATTATTCCCAGAAATACCTGCCATTGTTGTTCCACTGTCATCCATGCTAGGGTATCCTTCCAGTCAACTTTGGCCAGCTTCTCCCTCATGGCTCCATAGTCCCCTTTGTTCAACTGTAATACTGACACATCTGATTTTCCCTTCTCCATCTCAAATTGTAGATTAAAGCTTATTATATTATGGTCACTACCTCCTAATGGCTCCTTTACCTCGAGTTCCCTTATCAAATCCAGTTCATTACACAACACTAAATCCAGAATTGCCTTCTCCCTGGTAGGTTCCAGTATAAGCTGCTCTAAGAATCCATCTTGGAGGCACTTCACAAACTCCCTTTCTTGGGGTCCAGTACCAACCTGATTTTCCCAGTCTACCTGCATGTTGAAATCCTCCATTACAACCGTAGCATTACCTTTGTGACATGCCAATTTTAACTCTTGATTCAACTTGTACCCTACATCCAGGCTACTATTTGGGGGCCTGTAAATAACTCCCATTAGGGTCTTTTTTTGCCCTTGCAATTTCTCAGTTCTCAGTATAATTTATTAACGCCTAACATCAAAAATGACACATAGTGTGCTCCAATAATAATACAAGTAACATCTAACAGTCCAGAAAATCTGCTGGCCTTGCGCTACCAAAACCCCAGGGGGGTGAATAATCCAAGTTTTACCATATCTATATAACCAAGCAAAAGTTTATTCATCTCTCAATAATGTGATGGTCAGCCAGGAAATCCCTGTGGACCAGCTAAGTAGAGGTTTGATTTTTTTTCTGGGAGGGGGTGGTTTACCTGTTGTACCCTGGTGTTGGATTACTCGTGGATTGGCGTAGTAAACTTCTGCTGATGTCCATTACTTGCAACCGGAAATATGCATACTGCATGTTAGACTTGAAGCAAAAAGCTGGCTGCCAGGAGAAAGAGTAAGTTAAAACTTGCATTGTTGTATTTATTTACTTATTGTTTGTTTGTTTGTCTTTTGGAGATACAGCATGGAATAAACCCTTCTGACCTTTCAAGTTGCACCATCCAGCAACCCTCAAAAACCCACTGATTCAACCCTAACCTAATCAGAGGACAATTTTCTATGACTAATTAACCTACTAACAATTACATCTTTGGACTGTGGGAGGAAACCAGAACACCCAAAGAAAGCCCACACATTCCACAGGGAGAATGTACAAACTCCTTACAGAGGACTCCAGGATTGAACTCTGATTAACAAAGCCCTGAGCCGTAATAGTGTTGTGCACCCCAATGTTTGGTTTATCGAAGATGATTTTAATCTGTTTTAAGTGTTTCACTTTTATTTTTCTACATTTCTAATAGGATGTTGAATGTTCAACAGACCATGAATGTTTTTAGATGTTGTTAACACGAAGGGCATTAATAATATGCAGGGACTTCCCGACTGGGCAGGAGGAAAATCCTAGAGGAAGCCCACTCACTGCGGCTCACTCAAGGTAAGTGGAGTTTAGTAGCAGATGACCATAAGGCTCAGAGTGCTCACTGTCCAGATTCTTACCATTTGACCAAAATTCCACAATATTTTAAAACATGTAGCTTGCTCATAGACTGCAAATCAGTAAAATATGGAATAAGATTTAGAAATTCAGGCCTATGTCATCGAGCTGAAATTGGTTGGAATGCATAGTTGTAATTAGTCATGAAAGCTAGTAAGTAACTTCACACCTTTAATTTCTTGCATTTTATTTTGACGGACATGGGTCAGGGATCGAGTCCACAGCATTCTGAAGTGGGAGGATGAGCAGGCAAAGGTCGTGGTCTACACTGGTACCAGTGACGTGGGTAGGAAGAATGACGAGGCCCTGCAAAGTGGGTTCAGGGAGTTAGGTGCTTAGTTAGATAGATAGATAGACAGATAGATAGATAGATAGATAGATAGATAGATACTTTATTCATCCCCATGGGGAAATGCAACTTTTTTCCAATGTCCCATACACTTATTGTAGCAAAACTAATTACATACAATACTTAACTCAGTAAAAAAATATGATATGCATCTACATCAAAGCCTAATAGTAACCTGTCGCTGAAACTGCTTCTCTGTCTCTGGACAGGACAGGACCTCCAGGGTTGTGACCTCAGGATTGCTACCCATGCCAAGGATCATACAGTTTAACACACATGGCTAAGGAGATGGTGCGGGAGAATTTTGGATGATTGGGCTCTTTTCTAGGGAAGGTGGGATCTGTACAGATTTGCACCTGAACTGGAGAAGGACTGAAATTCTTTAGAAAGGTTTGCTAGTGCAGCATGGGGGTTTTAAATAGAGCTGCAGAGGAATGGGAATGAAAACGCCAGAGCTTAGGGCATGAATCAGCATGTGGAAGTATGACATTGTAGCCATTAGTGAGAATTGGTTGCAAGTGGGGCTGGACTGGCAGCTCAGTGCTCTGAGGTTCCGTTGTTTTAGGGGGGAAGGGAGGCATTACTAGTTTTGTAGCCTAGGGAAAAGTACACACTCAGGACAACAAACAGTTTTTTGGGTTTTAATTCCTTTATCTGTTTTAGATGTTTAAGTGCCAGCAGACATACTCAAAACAAAACAAATGAATTTACAACCAGTTCTTGCCGTTACAATCTCAGTTTCACCTTCGATCCACACACTTGCGTGTCGACAAATTGCGTATGCAGTATAAACATACATAAAGAAAATCACACAAAACTAGTACAGTACTAATATGGTAGTGGCAATTCTGAAGGAACACAATACAAACAACATTAGAATCCCCCCAACCCTGTACCTTATACATAGCAGCAAAAATGTGAGTGCATCTCATCTAAGATGTCTACTACGTTTTAGTACACACGGGCTGAACCCCCGAATGGAGACTGAACATTCACGTTACGTGATTACACGTGCAATCAGTCATGATACAATAAAGTTAGACAAAAGGTACACTTTGGCACAACTTTTACAAGATATTGCCTGGTAGTTAAATCACAGGAAGACTGACCTACTTGGCCGGTGAGGAATTTTGCAAGCCACGCTATCCAGCGTCGAGTTCTCCACTCGTGAAAATCTAAAGCATCCACATGTAAAACATGTCAAATTACCGATATTCTCAATTCGCCAACAAGCATAACCGAATTCACATGGATATTGTAAATTAATGTTCACCTTTCCTCACCATGCCCAGTACCTCTGGGAGGAACTCAATTCCAACGCCCCACCAGCTCCTGCAACAGAAAACAAAATGGTCTCCCCACTATCCCGCGCATGCGTAATGGCGTCACCATCTCCACTTAAAGGCATAGACAACTACTCTAGCACTACCCAGATGGATGCCTGAGTACACTTTTTAATGATAATGAATAGCATTCAATAGTCACCTGGTTACACTAGTCAGGGAGAACATCACAGTACTCAGACACGACAGGCAGGAGAGGTTGTCTGCTGAGGCTGTATGGGTCGTACTTTGGAATAAGAAAGGGATGACTACATTAATGGGATTTATATTATAGACCACTGAACAGTCTGCTGGATTTAAAGGAGCAAGCTTGTAGCTAGATTGCAGACTGTTGCAAGAGACATAAAGTTGTGATAGTAGGTGATTTTAACTTTCCACATATTAATTGGTACTTCCACATTGTAAAAGAGATAGAGCTCGTCATATGTGCCAAGGAAAGTTTACTTCATCAGAGGTCTCAACTGGAGAGAGTGTGATACTAGATCTCCTATCAGGGAATAAGACAGGGCAGGTGGCAGAAATTTGTGTAGGGGAACACTTTGCATCCAGTGATCATAATATCAGTAGTTTCAACATAATTTTGGAGAAGGATCTTGGGTTGAGATTCTAAACTGGAGGAAGGCCAATTTTGATGGTATATGTGAGAGTCTGGCAAATGTGTATTGGGACAGACAAAGGGGTACTTGGTAAGTGGGAGGCCTTCAAAAATGAAACTTTGAGAGTACAATGTTTGTATGTTCCTGTCGGAATAAAAGGCAAGGATAACAGGTTTAAGGAACCTTGGTTTACAAGAGATATTGAGGCCCTGGTTAAGAAGAAGGAAGAGAAGGAGGAGGTGCATAGCAGGTATAGGCAAGAAGGAGCAAGTGAGGTACTTGAAGAGTGTAAGAAATGCAAGAGAACACATAAAAAGGAAATCAGGAGGGTTAAAGGACCATGAGACATAGGAGCAGTATTAGGCCATCTGACCCATCGAGTCTGGCTGCCATTCAATCATGGCTAATCCTTTTTTTTCTATCTCCTCCTCACCGCCAGTTCCCGGCCTTCTCCCCGTAACCTTTGATGCCATGTCTAATCAAGAACCTATCAATCTTTGCCTTAAGTACACCCAATGACCCAGTCTCCACAGCTGCCTGTGGTAACAAATTCCACAAATTCACCATCCTTTAGTTAAAGCAATTTCTGTGGCCTCTTGCCCTAGACTCTTCCACCATGGGAAACATCCCTTCCACATCAACTCTGTCTAGGCTTCTCAACATTCGAAAGGTTTCAATGAGATCCCCCTTCATCCTTCTGGACTCCCGCAAGTACAAACCCAGAGCCATCAAATTTTGATAACCCTTTCATTCCTGGAATCATCCTTGTAAACCTCTTCTGGACCCTCTCCAATGCCAGCACGTCTTTTCTAAGATGACAGGCCCAAAACTGTTCACTATACTCAAGTGAGGCCTTATCAGTGCCTTATAAAGCCTCAGCATCACATTCTCACTCTTGTATTCCCAACCTCTTGAAATGAATGCTAACATTGCATTTGCCTTCCTCACCACCGACTCAACCTGCAAGTTAACCTTTAGGGTGCTCTGCACAAGGACTCCCAAGTCCCTTTGTACCTCAGAGTTTTGGATTTTCTCCCCATTTAGAAAATAGTCTGCACAAAGAAGAAGGCATTAGGTTACTCCAGCAGACAAGATGAACAAAAATCCTAAGGGCTTCTACGGATATATTAAGAGCAAAAGGATAGCAAGGGACAAATTTGGTCCTCTGGAAGATCAGAGTGGTCATCTATTCATGGAGCTGAACGAGATGGGTGAAACCTTAAATGGATTTTTCCATCTGTATTTACTCGAGAGATGAACATGGACTCTATAGAAGCAAAGGCAAGCAGTAGTGAGGTCATGGACCGTGTACAGATTACAGAAGAGGAGGTGTTTGATGTCTTGAGACATATTGGAGTGGATAAATCCCCAGGGCCTGACAAGGTGTTCCCTCACACCCTGTGAGAAGCCAGTGCAGAAAATGCAGGAGCCCTAGCAGAGAAACTTAGAACATCTTTTGCCAGGGGTGAGGTGCTGGAGGATTGGAGGATAGCTATTGTTCTGTTGTTTAAGAAAGGATCTAAGAATAAGCTAGGGGATTATTGGCCAGTGTGCCTTACACCAGTTATGGGAAAGATATTGAAAGGTATTCTAAGGGACTGGATATATGAGTATTTGGATAGACCAGGACTGATTAGGGATAACAAACATGGGTTCGGACATGATAGGTTGCATTTAACCAATAATTATAGAGTTTTTCAAGGAATTTACCAGAAAAGTTGATGAAGACAATGCAGTGGATGTTGTCTACATGGACTTCAGTAAGGCATTGGACAAGGTTCGGTATGGGATGTTGGTTAAGAAGGTTCAGTGCTTAGCATTCAAGATGAGATAGTAAATTGGATTAGACATTGGCTTTGGGGGAGAAACCAGAGACCATTAGTAAATGGTTGCTTCTCTTAATGGAGGCCTGCGACTTGTGGTCTGCCGAAGGGATCAGTGATAGATCAGATGTTGGTTGTGATCTATATCAATGATCTGGGTGATAGTGTGGTGAATTGTGTCAGCAAATTTGTGGATGACACCAAGATTGAAAGAGATTTGTACTCCTTGCCAGATTCCACACAGGAAATGTGGCTGCAGATCAGGGATACAAGTGCATTTAAGGAAATGGGGTTTTAAACTCCCAATATCGACTATCTTGCTGGCGAACGTGCAGTCTCTGGTCTCGATGATCTCGGAGCTAGGGTGCTGAATCAGAGGGACATTAGGACTGCATGTATCCTTTGTTTCACGGAATCCTGGTTAACCCCTTCCGTACCGGATGCAGCAATTCAGATCGAGGGGTTTACTGTACACTGTCAGGACAGATCTATAGAGTCTCTCAAAAGCAGAGGTGGAAGAGTATACCTCATGATCTACTGTCCTTAGTCCACGAATATGTCAGTGCTGTCCAATTCTACTCATCAGACCTGGAATATCTCACATTTTTAACCTCTCACTGCTACAGGCGGAAGTTCCCACTTGCTTCAAAAAGGCAACAATTATACCAGTGCCTAAGAAGAATAACGTGAGCTGCATTAACGACTATCATCCGGTAGACAATAGACAATAGACAGTAGGTGCAGGAGTAGGCCATTCAGCCCTTCTAGCCAGCACCGCCATTCACTGTGATCATGGCTGATCATACACAATCAGTACCCCGTTCCTGCCCTCTCCCCATATCCCTTGACCCAGCTATCTATAAGAGACAGAGGTAGCACTCACTATATCTATCTATAGAGTAGCTATCTATAGGTGGCGCTATCTATAGAGGTAGTACTCACATCGACAGTGATGAAATGCTTTGAGAGGTTGGTCAGGATTAGACTGAACTCCTGCCTCAGCAAGGACCTGGTCCCATTGCAATTTGCCTATCGCCACAATAAGTCAATGGCAGAGGCCATCTCAGTGGCTCTTCACACGGCTTTAGACCATCAGGACAGTACAAACACCTATGTCAGGATGTTGTTCATCGATTATAGCTCAGCATTTAATACCATCATTCCCACAATCCTGATTGAGAAGTTGCAGAACCTGGGCCTCTGTACCTCCCTCTGCAATTGGATCCTCAGCTTCCTAACCAGAAAACCACAATCAGTGTGGATTGGTGATAATAACTCCTCCTCGCTGATGATCAACACTGGTGCACCTTATGGGTGTGTGTTTAGCCACTGCTCTGCTCTCTCTATAGCCATGACTATGTGGCTAGGCATAGCTCAAATACCATCTATAAATTTGCTGATGATACAACCATTGTTGGTAGAATCTTAGGTGGTGATGAGAGGACGTATAGGAGTGAAATATGCCAACTAGTGGAGTGGTGTCGTAGCAACAATCTGGCACTCAACGTCAGTAAGACGAAAAAGCTAACTGTGGACTTCACGAAGGGTAAAATGAAGGAACACCCACCAATCCTCATAGAAGGATCAGAAGTGGAGAGAGTGAGCAACTTCAAGTTCCTGGATGTTAAGATCTCTGAGGATCTAATCTAGACCCAACATATCGATGTAGTTATAAAGAAGGCAAGACAGCAACTATACTTCATTAGGAGTTTGAAGTGATTTGGCATGTCAACAAATACACTCAAAAACTTCTATAGATGTACCGCAGGGAGCATTCTGACAGGCTGCATCACTGTCTGGTATGGGGGGTGGGGTGTGTGCTACTGCACAAGACTGAAAGAAGCTGCAGAGGGTTGTAAATTTAGTCAGCTCCATCTTGGGTACTAGCCTACAAAGTACCCTGGATATCTTCAAGGAGCAGTGTCTCAGAAAGGCAGCGTCCATTATTAAGGACCTCCAGCACCCAGGGCATGTCCTTTTCTCACTGTTACCATCAGGAAGGAGGTACAGAAGCCTGAATGCACACACTCAGCGATTCAGGAACAACTTCTTCCCTTCTGCCATCCAATTCCTAAATGGACAGTGAACCCTTGAACACTACCTCACTTTTGAAATATATATTATTTTCTGGTTTTTGCATGATTTTTAATCTATTCAATATACATATACTGTAATTGGTTTACTTACTTACTTATTCTTCTATATTATGTATTGGATCGAATGCTGCTGCTAAACTAACAAATTTCATGACACGTGCCGGGGATTCTGATTGGGGGTGTAGTGAACAGCGAGGAAGACTATCCGAGTTTGCCATGGGATCTAGGTCAGCTGGAAAAGTGGGCCAAGTGTAAGGCATTGCCCTTTTGGAGAACCAACCAGGGTTGTTCCTACACAGTGAGGTGTGTGGTAGAACAGAGGGATCTGGGAATACAGATCCTTAAGTCCTTGAAAGTGGTGCCACAAGTAGATGGGGTCATAAAGAAAGCTTTCGGCAGATTGACCTTCATAAACCAAAGTACTGAATACAGGAGCTAGCATGTTATGTTGAAGTTGTATGAGACACTGGTGAGGTCTAATTTGTATTGTGTGCAGTTTTCATCAGCTATCTGCAGGAAGGATGTAAGTAAGATTGAAAGGATACAGAGGAAACTTACAAGGGTGTTTGTGAGAACTTGAGGACCTGAGTTACAGGGAAAGGTTGAATAGGTTAGGACTTTATTCCCTCGAACATAGAAGAATGAGGGGAGGTTTGGAAGTGGTATACAAAATGATGAGGGGTAAAGGTTGGGTAAATGCAAGCAGACTTTTTCCACTGAGGTTGGGTGAGAATGGAACAAGAGGTAATGGATTAAGAGTGAAAAGTGGAAATGAGAGGGAATTTCTTCACTCAGAGGGAGCTGAGAGTGTGGAATGAGCTGTGAGTGGAAGCAGTGGATGCAGGTTCAATTTCAACATTCAAGCGAAATTTGGATAGGTACATGGATAGGGCTGGTATGTAGGGCTATGGTCCAGATGCTGGAGAGTGGGACTAGGCAGATTAATATTTTAGCATGGACTAGATGGGCTGAAGGGCTTGTTTCTGTGCTGCGGTGTTCTATGACTAAAAATCTGCACCTAATATGCAGCACAAATGCCTGAAAAGTACGTCCAATAATTTCACCATCACACCAGAAGCACTGGTTCATAAAACTTCTGCTGACCACTCCCAGTTGCCAAAGTGAGACTTTGTAATGCATTAATTGTGTCACTACTCGCACTGTAGGAAAAGAGAAGGAGCCACTCCTGGGCAGTGGTGTAAGGAAAAGCTAGGAAGTCCAACGTTAAAAAGGCGTAATAGAAGACCATAAGACATAGGAGCAGAATATGGCCATTTGGCCCATCGAGACTGCTCCACCATTTCATCATGGCTGATCCAATTTTCCTCTCAGCCCCAATCTCCTGCTTTCTCCCTGTATCCTTTCATGCTTTGACCAATAAAGAATCTATCAACCTCGGCATTAAATATACCAAAAAGACTTGGGCTCCACAGCTGCCAGTGGCAAAGAATTTCACAGATTCACCACTCTCTGGCTAAAGAAATCCCTCCTCATCTCCATTCTAAAAGGAAGCCCCTCTCATCTGAGGCTGTGTCCTCTGGTCTTAGACTCTCCCACCACAGGAAACATCCTCTCCACATCCACTCTATCAAGGTCCTTCACTATTCAATAGGCTTCAATGAGGTCACCTCTCATTCTTCTGAATTCTAGTGAATACAGACCTAGAGCCATCAAACACTCTTCATATGACAAACCATTCAATCTTGGAATCATTTTTGTGAACCTCCTTTGAACCCTCTCCATTGTCAGCACATCTTTTCTAAGAGGCCCAAAACAGCTCAGAATACTCCAAGTGAGGTCTCACCAGTGCTTTATAAAGTCTTAACATTGCATCCTTGCTTTTATCTTCTAGTCCTCTTGAAATGAATGCTAACTTAGCATTTGCCTTCGTCACCACAGACTCAACCTGTAAGTTAAAACTTCAGGTACTTCTTAACTGCATCAAATGTTGCTCCAGCAGCTATGGATTTATATAAAGCCCCAATGGTGCATCTGAAGTCTAGTAGAGTCCAGGTCATCTGAGTGGAATAGGCAATGGATGTAGGATTACTCTCAAAGACAGGACTAATCTCCTGACATTTACCTACAGATGTGCAGTTCCTTAGCAGATCTTTTTGAACTGGGAAGGGCAAGAACTACAGACGTCAGTGATCATTGTTGGTCTGAATTATAGACGCCCAACTCAAATTCTTACTAAGGATCTGAAATGAGTTTCGATCTGGTCAGCCCGTTCACAAGAAAGCCGCTGGAGGGGCTGTACAAGAGGCCCAGGACTGATTGCCTCCATTGTTGTGATGTGGAGCTTGAAAACATGTTAAACATCAATGCACGGATGCAATGCATGAAAGGGTCAACAATTATATCTGACTTTATGTTGTCCTGCAGCATTCAAATAAGTCCATGAAAAGTTTGTGCTTAAGTAGTTATGTGCAGATCCTTGAGGTTGATCTCTCCTTAAACCAGATTTTTTCTATTTATTTCTTCCCTCGACTGTGACCCCAGTTTCCACATCTACTAAAATGAACAGTCTGGTGCTGTGAAGTTCAGTGGGTGAGTTGTGATGAGTCCAAAAAATGAATCGTAAAAGATTGCCCGACAAAATAATAATCCCTGAGGGCAGGGGGCAGTTTAGATTTCAGCAAAGAGGGACAAAGATATTGAATGAGAGCAAAATAATACTTGAATGAAAAATAAAAGTGGACTGTAAAATTAGCGAGGTCAAGTGTAGGTCCCCAACAGTCTGAGAGAGGAAAAATCATGATGGAGACAGCAAAACAGCAGAGTAATTACATAAATATTTTGGTTCTATGTCCACAGAGGAGGACAGATGTAACTTTACAGAAAAATTAGAAATCCAAGAATCTAATGAAGGTGAAGAATGAAAGAAATTTAGTACTGTATTAGTAAGAAAATAGTGCTGGAAAAATAGATGACACTGAAAGCTGATAAATCCCTAGGGCCTGATAATGCATATCTCAGAGTACTAAAGGAGATAGCATCAGTCATCATCTCCCAGATTATGGAATAAATCCAGTAAATTGAAGGGTAATAAATGTTTTTGCACCATTTCAGAAATGAGAGAGAGAGATAAAACAGGAAACTACAGATAGCAAGCTTGCCATCAGAAAGAGGGAAATCGCTAGAGGTTACAAAGGATGATGCATCTGGACACTTAGGGAGAAAAACAAATCAACGGGATTATCGTAAACAATTTCAATTTCTGAAAGAGAAACTAGTTGACAGATTTGCTGGATATTTTAAGGATGCAGCTGGTAAAGTATGTAAGGAATAATCAGAAAGATGCAGCATATTTGATTTTTCAAAAAGCTTTGATAAAATTCCTTATGGATTCATGGAATGGTTACAGCACAGGAGGAAGCCATTCTGCCCATGCTGGCTCTCTACCAGACTACCTTCATGGTTCCAGACCCCAGCAAGTGCAGCAACCAGTTAAGAAGTCAAATAATATGTTGGACTCCATATAAAGATAATTTGAGTACAAGAGCAAAGATGCCCTGCTATTATAAAACATGGCCCCGCTGAAATCACACGTGGAGTATTGTGTACAGTTTAGAATTTTTTAATATTGCGCATGAAGGTAATGCAGTGAGTTCACTAGACTGATTCTTACAATGTTGGAACTACCGTATGAGGCGATATTAAATGGACTTACATAACATTTTGTAGACCTTGAAGATCGAAGTTAAAATTTACATAATTCTCACAGGATGTGGTGAGTGTGTAGTGACTGAATATTTTTAAGTAGACAGTCAATTTTCTCGATACATATGCTATCAAATGGTGTGGGACAAAGCATGAGTATGGCATTAGAATAAAGGTTTGGACATGGTCACATTGAGAGGCATCTTAAAGTTACAATAACCTATTCCTGTCCGACTTTCTGTTTATCCTCAAGGTTGAAAATGATCACATTAAATCTTCACCATGTCACGAAGTTGACTCTAAGAAACCGCTTCAAGCAATGATTGCATGTCAAGATCTTCATAATGGCTAAGTGGTGGAAGTACGTCATTGAGAGTGAGTTGATAAATGTGTATGAATGGTATGGACAATAAGCAAAGAGTATCTTGAGCATCTTGCCCCTGTTTCAAGGATTCAAAGTACATTTATTATCAAAGTGTGTGTGCAGAAAACAACCTTGAGATTTATCTTCCTCACAGACAGCCAAGAAACAAAGAAAACCTTGGCACACATTCAAAGAAAGCATCAACCCCCTCCAGTGCAAACAATCAAATCATGCAAAAAGTGAAAAAATGAGCAAAAAACATAGAATATGAAACACAAAATTGAAAGAGTCAAGGCATATTCAGTTCAGCTCAGTGTTCATTATTTGCAGGCTGCCCTGATCCAAAATGGCAACAAAAAAAGGAATGGGCGCAATCCAGAAACACATCATAACGTGAGCTAGAGTCCACTCCACAAACCACATCGATGAAACCTTGCCCAAGAACCAAATCCTGACAGCACCGTCACATGCAGAACACCTTCCTCTGACAGCAGCAAGCAAAGAGAGAGGCTGGTAGGTGGTGCTGAACACCCCCTTGTCTTCCGCACTCACGTCGATGATTTCAGTCTTCCTTGGCGCTTCAATTGGCAATATCGGCAAGAAATGGAGTCGATCATGGGCTCGTGTCCCATCTCCAGGCTTCTTGTTCTCAAGGCCTGATGGAACACCCTTGAAGACTGCAAAGTGCCAGATCCCTCAATCGGCCTGAAAACACATGGCCAAAGTGTAGATCGGAAGCTCCAACGGTAGCAGAGATGCACTTGAAAGAACAAGAAGACGTAAAAGAAGTGAAAGAACTTGTTTCATGAATTGTCTGGCGGATGCCAACTCTTTGAATGATTATGCAGAAAGTTTGAAGTTAATAACTCATCGGGGTGAATGATAAGTTTGTGGCCCAGGGTAGAAGGAGATGAGTTATTAACTTCAAACTTTCAGCATAATCACACTAAGAGGTGACCTGCATGTGCATGTAATGAGAGCTGTGTAACTCATCTCCTTCTACCTTAGGCCACAAACTTATCAATCACCCCTGCTGTGGACACTTTCTGGAATTCCAAGATCTGTATGCTCCATGACCACTGGACTAAGTGTGTACATGTAGGAGGGGACTATGTTGAAAAATGAATGTGCTGGGTTTTCTAAAATTGACTCCTTCTACCTTAGGCCACAAACTTATCAATCACCCCTCATGGACATACAGGATGGTGACTATATCAATGGAGATCAAAAATAACGTGTGCAATTTGAGTGGCATCCAGATAGATACTCAAACACAAATTAACGTGCTTAAAGTTTTCTTTCAATGCCATGCATGATACTTCGATGAAGTAACATTGAGGTGAGAATTAAGTTGTGTGGAAGTCATAGCAATTCATTGAGGTAGACTCAGTTGTAGATAGCGAATTTCTATGAGTTCATTCATTTCTCAAATGCTCCATTATCCATGAATAAGCAAAAGATATTCTGCAAATGCCGGAAATCCAAAGTAACACATACAAAATGCTGGAGGAACTCAGCAGGTCAGGCAGCATCTATAGAAATGAATAAATTGTTGACAATTTGAGCCAAGACCCTTCATCAGGACTGGAAAGGAAGGGGGAAAATGCCAGAATAAAAAGTTGGGGGGGGGGGGGAGGAAGACTAGCTGGAAGGTGACAGATGAAGTCAGGTGGGTGGGATAGATAAAGGGCTCCAGAAGAAGGAATCTGATAGAAGAGGAGAGAGGACCATGGGAGAAAGTCAAGGAGGGGCATGAAGAGGAAGTGATAGGCAGCTAAGGAGAAGAGGTAAGAGGCCAGAAAGGGGAATAGAAGAGTAGGGAAGGTTGAGGGAACAATTATTGGAAGGAGAAATCAATGTTCATGCCATCAGGTTGACAAACACATTGACTTTTGAAGAGTGCTAACATCTCCACATGGGTCCATTCACTTGTGCTGCAATGCCTTGATAAAAACCTGTGGAATAAATTTCATTCCAAATCTTTTTTTTAGTTACCATCTCCAACTGCTCTCAGCAAGTCTGCAAGTCTAGTTTCTAAGAACTCTGGTTTAGCAGACAGTAACACAAAAGTAACTTCAGATTTTCTGATCTCCAAGATATTTCACTCAATGCACTAAATCCCTAACATGATAGAGCTTTGAATGTTTGTTGCCATGGTTTCAGGATTGAATACCTGGGTCGGTTTTGTTCTGGAGGAGGTCCAAGATGTTTACCTCCCAGGGATCTGGGCTTGTAGATTCAATACTCTGAGGTAATCACCACCTTCTCTGAAGAAGTATCTGATGTGTTGAGAGAGATTTTCAGAGAAGATGGATGAGAATTTTAATGAGACCAAAGAGTCTAAGCTGTGCCACACAGAACTTAGAGCACTTCATTATAGAAAAGGAAAATTAAAAGATGTGGCCCAAGTTTTTAAAATGCTGAAAGGTATACTATATTTTAAAGCAAGCTACAGAGTTGGAAAGTAACTGTAGATACAAGAAAAAATGCAAAATTATGCACCTAATGAGAACAATGGTATGTGGAATAAACTCCAGGCAATAGCATCTATGAATATAACAGTGAGGATCTTCTGAAATAGGATGTAAGTGACACAGAGCTAAGCATGGATAAGAGTACAATAAGTCTTCGGCACAACATTGTGGGCCAAAGGCCTGTAATGAGCTATAGATTTCTATGTTCAATGTTCTATGTATATCTAGTAAGTTGAGAGCCAAGTGCTAGCATTTATTTCTTGGGGGGCAGAACTGAAAATGATGGGTAAACAAAAATCATACCTATATGGTACTGAACATGGTTCTGATTGCTGGCTTATAAAAATAATAGAGGCACAGGAAAGGGTGACGTGAACATCAAAAAGGCTGATGGAAAACACCTGGAAATGGTGAACAGGTTGGGTCTCCTTTCTATTGAGAAACCAACACTGAAAGAATGGCCTAGGTCTTTGAATGTGGATACAGATGATGTTTTCAGTGTACTTGTTAGGAGTTTGAGGACATTTAGCGTATCACCAAAGACTTGCAGATTTCTATAGATACGTGGTGGAGAACGTTATCAGAATCAGATTTACTATTACTGGCAAATGGTATGTGTTTGTTTTGGTCTTGCAAAGACATAAAATCCATAAATTAAAAAATAAACAGATAATGCAAAAAGAAGGAATAACAAGATAGAGTAGAGTTGATGGGCCATTCGGGAATCTGATTGCCTTCCTTGACTGGGTGCATCACAACCTGGTATGGGTGCTCCAGCACAGAATCAAAAGAGGCTGCAGAGGATTGTAGAATCTGCCAGCTCCATCACGGGCACAACACTCTGTACCATCAAGGACATCTTCAAGAGGTTGTGCCTCAGGAAAGAGGCATCAATCACTAAGGATGCACCCTCTTTCTATTACTACCAAAAGGGCCAAAAGTAGTTTTTCAAATGCTGAAGCCTGAAGACCAACATTCAACAAGGTGATTTTTTTCCCAAAATACTGAAAAAAATGCTATTTGAATTGTGCAGTGTGTTATTAATGTGAAAATAATTCAACAACTTGTGGCAGGGAGGGGATACCCACTGGTGAAAATAATATTTTTTTCTTAACTTCCTCCTAGTTTGCATGAAATGCCTGTATTTCTACATTAATTATGCATCGACTAATCTGGTAATTACTGATTGAAATTAGAAGCAGAGAAGGATTGTCAGAAAGGGGAAGAGCGAAAACATATTCTCTTAGTTAGAAATGAGTGGAGAGAAAATGTCAGAACCTTAAAAAGAACATTGTAACAAGGCCATGGAAAAACACTGACATTATGCTTTATGAGTTGTGTGTTGACATAATTTAGTTTTTTTTTCAGGATGTACAGTAGCTGTGAGTGTAGATGCTGGGCAGCCAGTAGATTTGGTAATTTTGTATTTTTAGAAGGCACTTGATTAGATCTTGTGCCTAAAGAATATACAATGTGTGAACCTCAGTTATTCACAATCTTTTATTAATGATTTGCATTGAGGAACAAGACACAACCATGATGCACAATTGGGTAGGACAATTGAGAGGACATAAAGACAATGCACAAAAAATAGCTATTTGATTAGACAAGTGTCTAATAAATTGAATATAATGTGAGAAAGTATAAATATCTTAAATTTAAATCAAAGAAGGAAAATGCCAAAGACTGTTTTAAGATTCAAGATTCATAAAAATTAGCAATCTATAAGGTTTTAGGTATACTACTTGTGGGACTGCCCCCAGCCTTGCTCTCCTTACTTAAACAAGGATACAACAAGGGTGTGACAGAAGATTACTCGATTGATTTATGGTTTGATCAATCTACTCTAAATAGAAATTGAGTAAGTGGGACGTAACTTCTGTGGTTTAGAAAACTGAAGGATGATCTCAGCAAAAAGAATAAAATCATAAAGGAAAGGTGCTAAGGGAGTATTTCAACTGGCAAGAAATTCTAAAGCTGAAAAGGGATCAGCCATTAAGGACAAATGAAAAATAATTTCATACAAAGGGCTAGAAGTGATTGGAGTTCTCTTCTCCGAGCTGTGGTAAATATTTATTACTTGAGTGAGATTGATAGATGGTGGACATTTAAGAAATCAAAGCACGTGGGTTAAGTGAGGAAAGTGGTGCTGATATATAAATGTATGTATACAAGTGGAGTAAGGCTATGTTGCACATTGCTGCTATCTTAAGTTTTTATGTGCTTAATTAACAAAGTGAGGTAGTTATTAATGACTCCAACCAACTCAAGTAACTGAGTTCATTGAACCAAGTGACATTCCTTCGGATGTGAGTTGTTTAAAAAAAAGCTCACATTCTGTTTTCTTTCTTTATTTATTTGACATGCGTTCACTAATTCCTTATCAATCCTTCTTCCATTTACTTCTAAAATCCTTTAATCTTGGTTCATTCTTCTGCAATGTCCCTTATGTTCTTATAACCTTACGATTCCAGAAATGCTGGAATTGCCTACCTGTCTATCACCTCCCTTTGGTGCCCTTCCTCCTTGCCTTTCTCCCATGGTTCACTCTCCTCCCCTAGCAAATTCCCTCCTCAACCCTTCACCTCTTCCACCTATCACCTCCCAGCTTCTCAGTTCATCCCTCCTCTCACACCCGCTTCTCGGTCACCTGCCAACTTGTGCTCCATGCCCTCCCCAGGCTTTCTCATTCTGGCTTCTTCCCCCTTCCGTTCCAGTCCTGACAAGGGTCTCGGCCCAAAGCACAACTCCTTAGATGCTGCCTGCCCTACTGAGTTCCTCCAGCACCTTGTGTGTGTCAAATTGTATAGTTAAATAACAGAGCATGCCACAAAATTCCCTGCTCTAGCAAATTCTGACCCTCCATATTTACAAAAGTCTGCTTCATAAATCATTTTGAATACCCAAGTCCATTTTGCATTTTAGAACTTATTATTGGAACAATTATTTAAAAAGAGATAAATCCCAGTAACCAGAAGTTAATAAAAAGACTATGATGAAGTTATGTTGAAGAAAATTAAACAAGGATCTTTTCCAAAAGCACTGACATGTAACTACACAAAATACTAAGCTATCTGTATGCATGGAGGGCGGGAATTTCTGTATGTTGTGTAATCCAGATGAATTTGTCCAAATCTATGAAACAAATGGGGGAATTTTAGAGGAGGTTCCATTGAGCATAAATTGAGATTGCGCATTCTCAAATAGCGATTTAAAAAACATTACACCGGTAGCTGCTTACTGCCAATATTAGCCCAGTCCCCAGAGTGGAATACTGATCATGATGAGATTCTGCAGACCGCAACAACTTAAGGAGCCTCTTCAAATTAATGTTGCGTTTTCAGCAGCACAGACACCAATGATGTAATTCCAAAAGTTTTTTAATACTAAAAATATTAACGATCTTATAAGTGCACACTGATAAAACTAGCAGTTTGTTCATTATAGCTTTTAAAAGCCTTTTGAACAATTTAAAACACTTTGCTTATTGACATTAGACTTAAACCTAATTTTGGTTGCATTGATAGAACTCCCAATTTAAGCAATTGCAGGCTGCAAGCAAACAGTAAGTTTCAATGACATTGTGTTGATTGGTAGAAGACTGTGATTATGGAAACAAATTAGGATGGCTTCTGGGACATTACGAGGGGTGATTGATAAGTTTGTGGCCTGAGGTAGAAGGAGTCAATTTTAGAAAACCTGGCACATTTATTTTTCACCCTCCCCTAATGTTGCCACCATGTCCTTGTGGACCTCCTTGGGTGATAAGAAAAGGCCAAGTTCACTCAACCTATTCCCATATGGTACACTCTCCAATCCAGGCAACATCCTTGTAAATCTCCTCTGCATTCTCTCTATAATATCTACATCCTTTCTGTAGTGAGGTTACCCAAACTGGTAGCTCTGGTTGCCTCATTACAGGAAGGATGTGGAAGCCATAGAAAGGGTGCAGAGGAAATTTACAAGGATGTTGCCTGGATTGGGGAGCATGCCTTATGGGAATAGGTTGAGTGAACTCAGCCTTTTCCCCTTGGAGCGACGGAGGATGAGAGGTGACCTGATAGAGGTGTATAAGATGATGAGAGGCATTGATCGTGTGGATAGTCAGAGGCTTTTTCCCAGGGCTGAAATGGTTGCCACAAGAAGACACAGGTTTAAGGTGCTGGGGAGTAGATACAGAGGAGATGTCAGGGGTAAGTTTTTTATTCAGAGAGTGGTGAGTGCGTGGACTGAGCTGCCAGCAACAGTGGTGGAGGCGGATACGATAGGGTCTTTTAAGAGACTTTTGGATAGGTACACGGAGCTTAGAAAAATAGAGGGCTATAGGTAAGCCTAGCAATTTCTAAGGTAGGGACATGTTCGGCACAACTTTGTGGGTCAAAGGGCCTGTATTGTGCTGTAGGTTTTCTATGTTTCTATAGTACTCCAAGTGAGGTCTGATCATGGTCTTATACAGCTGTAATATTACCTCATTGCTCTTGAACTCAATTCCATGATTGATGAAGGCCAACACACCATACGCCTTCTTAACAACACTATCAAACTGCACAGCAGCTTTGAGTGTCCTATGGACATGGACCCCAAGATCTCTCAGATCCTCCACACTACCAAGAGTCTTACTATTAATATTATATTCTGTCTTCAAATTTGACCTACCAATATGAACCACTTTACACTTATCTGGGTTGAAGTCCATCTGCCACTTCTTAGCCCAGTTCTACATCCTATAGATGTCCCGCTGTAACCTCTAACAACTCTCCAGAGTATCCACAACACCCCCAACCTTTGTGTCATCCCCAAATTTACTAACCCATCCTTCTACTTCCTCATCCAGGTCATTTATAAAAATCTCAAAGAGGAGGGGTCCCAGAACAGATCCCTGTGGAACAGCACTGGTCACCGACCCCCATGCAGAATATGAACCATCTACAACCACCCTTTGCCTTCTGTTGTCAAGCTAATTCTGGATCCAGAAAGCAAGGTTTCCTTGGATCCCATGCCTCCTTACTTTCTGAAGGAGGCTTGCATGGGGAATCTTATCAAATGCCTTACTAGATATGTGGAGCTATCAGTGGATATTGGTATTCTGAATCTCTGGTACTTGACTCTACATTTTCTTTACCTTATTCACTACATTATTACTAGATTGAAAGCCTTTCACAAGTCTAGATAAATTACATGTGTTACCTCTCATAAAAATGTTATTCAAGCAAGCTTTTCCCATTTGCAATCTATGTTGACAATTCAATGTTATGTAATTCATCTTAAGATCTTTCATAAGACCATAAGACATAGGAGCAGAATTAGGCCATTTGGCCCATTGAGACCGCTCTGCCATGTTATCATGGCTGATCCATTTTCTCTCTCAACCGCATTCTCCTGCCTTCTCCCTGTTACCTTTCACACCCTGACCAATCAAGAACCAATCAACATCCACCTTGGATACACCCAGTATCCGGGACCTCCACAGCAGCCCGTGGCAACAGATTCCACAAATTCTCCACCCTCTGGCTAAAGAAATTCCTCCTTATTTCCAATCTAAATGGATGTCCCCCTATTCTGAGGCTGTGCTCTCTGGTCCTAGACTCCCCCACTCTAGAAACATTCTCTCCACGTCCACTCTATATAGGCCTTTCAACATTTGATAGGTTTCAATGAGATATCCTCCTCATTCTTCTAAATTCCAGCGATTGTAGGCCCAGAGCCAGGAAATACTCCTTTTACAATTACTTGCTCATTTTCAGAATCATTTTTGTGATGCTCCTCTGCACCTTCTACAATGTCAGCACAACCTTTCTTAGATCAGGGGCTCAGAGGGAGGGTGGAGCTGAGGACGATGGTGCCTAACAGTGACTCCTTTGCTTGCATCTTCGGAAACAGTTCTATTTTCATCTTTAATATCTCTTTTTTCCTTTTCAGGGTTCTTCTGAAGACCCTGACCTGGTGTTACATGCTGACCTCGGTTCTTTGCGGGAATGGGACCCGCTCTCAGGGCCTCACAACCGGTTGCTTTTCAATATGCCAAGGACCTGGAGACCAGCACACCTTCAGGGTGCCGGATCTTCGTGGCTCTGGAGGCAGATGGATTTGATGTCGGTGCCGCCGCCTGATGAGTCGTGGAAGTACATGGAAGATCGGAAGCAGCGAGCCGGCTGCTGGCTGTGTGCCCGGAGACCCGAGTTCTTTGGGCACAGAGCTCAGAAAAAGCAATGCAACAGACTTTTAACACCATAAATCAGCGAGTTGTTTTGTTATGCCTCCCCTCTCGCTGTGAAATGGGGGCACCTCTTTTTTCCTTTTTAGGGAGAGAGAGAGCCTGTGGTATGTCAGATTACCAGGTGAATAAGTAGTCTTTGTGGTACTGCAAGCCTGTGTCTTTATTGATGCTTTGCTGCACACTCGAGCACTTGGTGCTGGTGGGAGGGGTTGTTGTTGCTTTGCTGCTGCTTGTGCGTGGGAGGGGGGAGCTGGGGGGCTTTGGAATTCTAACATTTAAATGTCATTCATTCTTTAGGGCACTCCTCTGCTTTTCATAGATGTTTGTGAAGAAAAAGAATTTCAGGATGTATATTGTATACATTTCCCTGACATGAAATGTACCTGTTGAGAGCTGCTTACAACATTCCAAGTGAGGCCTCACCAGTGCTTTAAAAAGCCTTGGCATTATGTTGTTCCTTTTCTATGCTAGTCCTCTTTAAATGAATGCTAAAATTATATTTGCCTTCCTCACCACCAACTCAACCTGCAAGATAAGCTTTAAGGAATTTGCACCTCGGAATTTTGAATCTTTTTCCCATTTAGAAAATAGTCTACCAAAGTACATGATCATACACTTCCCAACACTGTATTCCATCTGTGTCCATTCTCCTAATTTGTTTAAGTCCTTCTGCAGCTTCCGCAACATTACTTGCCTTCCAATTATCTTTGTATCGTCCACAAACTTGGGCACAAAGCCATCAATTCCATCGTCCAAATCATTGACAAATAATGTGAGAAAAAGCAGCCTCAACATTGACCTCCAAGGAACACATTAGTTACCAGCAGCCATCTAAAAAACTTTATTCCCACTCTTTGCCTCCTTGCCAATCAGCTAATCCTCTATACATTTTTCCTGTAATATGTACCATGGCTACTTGTTAAGTAGCCTCATGTATGGCAGCTTGTCAAAGGCCTTTTGAAAATCCAAGCACAACTTTGACCAAATCTCCTTTGTCTATCCTGTTTGTTATTTCCTCAAAGAATTCTAACAGATTTGTCAGGCAAGATTTTCCCTTGAGGAAACCATGGTGATTTTGGCCTATTTTACTACATGCCTCCAAATGCTTTAAGACCTCATCCTTAACAATAGACTTCAACATCTTCCCAACCACTGTAGTCAGGCTAATTGGGTTATTATTTCCTTTCTTCTGACTCCCTCTCTTCTTGGAGTGACATTTGCAATTTTCCAGTCTCCCAGAACCATGCCAGAGTATAGTGATTCCTGAAAGATCATTTCTAATACCTCCACAATATCTTCATCTACCACCCTCGGAATCACAGGCTGTGGTCCATCTGGTTCAGGTGACTTATCCACTTTCAGACCTTTTAGTTTCTCAAGCAACTTCTCCCTAGTAAAGGCACTGCAACACAGACAAAATGCTGGAGGAACTCAGCAGATCAGACAGTGTCTATGGAAGTATTTTGGGCCAAGTGTTTTAAAAAAACTGTCGATGTTTTGGGCCAAGACCCTCCTTCAGCAACTGCACCCACTTTTGCCCCTTGACACTCTCAAACTTCCAGTATACTGCTAGAATCTTCCACAGTGAAGACTGATGCAAAATACTTATTCAGTTCATCTGACACTTCCTTGTCCACCATTACTAACTCTCCAGCTTCATTTTCCAGTAGTTCACTATCTACTCTCGCCTCTCTTTTACTCTATATTTTTTTGAAAAGTTTTTTGGTATCCTCCTTTACCTTTTGGCTAGTCTTTCTTCAAATTTCATCTTTTACCTCCTTTGGCTTTAGTTGCCTATTGTTGGTATTTAAAAACTTCCCAATCCCCTAACCACACAAACCTTTGCTTGATTATATGCCCTCTCTTTTCCTTTTATGATGTCTTTGACTTCCAGCGACCAATCAGCGTCGGGAGCAGAGCACTTCAAAGAGGTTACTCGCAGGTCGGCGAAACTTGTATAAAAGCAGAACTTAGCGGGCGTTCGTACATTCCGGAGACTCGGTCAGCGTCGGGAGCAGAGCACTGTGAATTAAGTAAAAGTACAGGAGGGCAAGGGGGGGGCAGCCATTGTTGGGAGTAGGCCAGCGGTGAGAGTCAGAGCTTTGACTCAAGAGGCTGAGGCCAAAGAAAGAGGTTTTAGAGGATTTGGTCTTGGTTACCTGTTGTACAGTGCAGGTAGGTTGGCAGATATGGCGGTGGAATGCTCCTCCTGTAGGATGTGGGAACTCATGGAACCTGATAGTCTCCCCGATGACTACACCTGCGGGAAGTGCAGCCAACTCCTGCTCATGAAAGACTGCATTAAGGAGCTGGAGCTGGAGGTGGATGAACTTAGGATCATCCAGGAGGCAGAGCAATTGATAGATATGACTTTTGAGCAGGTGGTTACACCGAGTGCAGAATTCGGGGAGTAGATGGGTGAACTCAGGGAGAAGGAAGTCAGTGCAGGGTCCCCCTGTGGCTATTTCTCTCAGCAACAGGTATACCCCTTTGGATACTGCTGAGGGGGATGACCTAACTGGGCAAGGCAGCAGCAGCCAGACCAATAGCACTGCGGTCGGCTCTGAGCCTCAGTAGGGTAGGGTGAAGTCAGTGCGGAGCAATAGACATTGGGGACTCAATAGTTTGGGGGACAGATAGGACATTCTGCGGCAGTAAAAGAGACAGCAGGAGAGTGTGTTGCCTCCCGGGTACTGGGGTCCAGGATGTCTCTGAGAGGTTGCAGAATATTCCTGAAGGGGAGGGTGAGCAGCTGGAGGTTGTGGTACCAAAGATATAGGCAAGAGAGGGGTAGAGGTCCTGTGCAGTAAGTTTGGGGAGTTAGGAAGGAGGCTGAAGAGCAGGACCTCCAAAGTGGTAATCCCCAGATTAGTTCTGGTGCCACGAGCTAGTGAAGGTCAGAACAGAAAGATAGCACAGATGAATGAGTGGCTGAGCAGATGGTGCAGGGGGCAGGGTTTCAAGTTCTTGGATCATTGAAACTTTTCCTGGGGGAAGGGGTGAACTGTACAAGTGGGACGGGGAACCAATATCCTGGGAGGGAGGTTTGCTAATGCTATCGGGGAGAGTTTAAACTAGATTTGCATGAGGGTGGAGACAAAAGTGAAGAGACAGAGGATGGCAAGGTTGGTGCACAAGTAGACACAGCTTGTAGGGAGTTTATGAGGAAGGATAAGCAGACGATCGAGCAAAGATGCACTCAGCCAGATGGTTTGAGATGTGTCTATTTTAATGCAGTGAGTATCATAAGCAAGGTGGATGAATTTAGAGTGTGGACCAATACATGAAACTGTGACATTATGGCCATTACTGAAACTTGGATGTCTCAGAGGCAGGAATGACTGCTGAGTGTGCCAGAGTTTAGATGTTTCAAAAAGAACAGGGAGGGAGGCAGGAGAGGTGGGAAGCGGCATTGCTAATCAGGGATAGTATCACAGCTGAGGAAAAGGAGGAAATCACGGAGGGATTGTCTACTGTGGGTCATTGTAGGTGGAATTCAGAAACAGGAAAGGGCCAATAACTCTACTGTTTCTTTTTATACACTTGCCCCCCCCCCCCCCCGCCACCAATGGTAACAGAGACATCCAGGAGCAGATAGGGAGACAGATTCTGGAACGGGCAATAATAACAGGGTTTTTGTGATGGGAGATTTTAATTTCACCAATATTGATTAGCATCTCCCTAGAGCAATGGGTTTAGATGGGGTGGAGTTTGTTAGGTGTGTTCAGGAAGGTTTTTTGACACAATATGTAGATAAGCCAACTAGAGGAGAGGCTGTATTGGGAAATGAACCTGATCAAGTGTCAGATCTCTCAGTGGGAGAACATTTTAGAGATAGTGACCACAACTCTATCTCCTTCACCATAGTGTTGGAGAGGACTAGGAGCAGACAATTTGGGAAAACATTTAATTGGGGAAGGGGGAAATATGATACTATTAGGCAGGAATTTTGGAACATAAATTGGGAGCAGATGATCTCAGGGAAATGCATGGCAGAAATGTGGCAAATGTTCAGGGAACATTTGCATGGCGTTTTGCACAGGTATGTTCCATTGAGGCACGTGAAGGATTGGAGGATAAAAGAACTGTTGTGTACAAAGGATGTAGAAAATCTAGTTAAGAAGAAAAGCTTTCACAAAACTAAGTTCTGTTAGAGGTCTAGAAAATTATAAGGGTGCCAGGAAGGAGTTCAAGAATGAAATTAGGAGAGCTAGAAGGGATCATGAAAAGCCTTGGCGAGCAGGATTAAGGAAAACCCCAAGGCATTCTACAAGTATGTGAAGAGCAAGAGGATGAGCCATGTAAGAATAGGACCAATCAGGAGTGAAAGTGGTAACGTGTGTGTGGAGCTAGAGGAGGTAGCGGACGTACTTAATGAATACTTTGCTTCACTTGACTGTTATGGGGATGACTAACAGCAGATTGAAATGCTTGAGTGTATAGACATTAAGAAAGAAGTACTGGAGCTTTTGAAAAGCATTAAGTTAGATACGTCGCCAGGACCGAACGAGATATACCCCAGGCTACTGTGGGATGCGAGGGAAGAGATTGCTGAGCCTCTGGTGATGATGTTTGCATCATCTATAAGGATGGGAGAAATGCCAGAGGATTGGAAGGTTGCAAATGTTGTTCCCTTGTTCAAGAAAGGGAATAGAGATAACCCTGGAAATTATAGACCAGTGCGTCTGAACTCAGTGGTGGGCAAGTCATTGGAGAAGATCCTGAGAGGCAGGGTTTATGAGCATTTGGAGAGACATAATCTGATTAGGGATAGTCAGCATGGCTTTGTCAAGGGCAGGTTATGCCTTATGAATCTAATTGAATTCTTTGAGGATATATCAATGCACATTGATGAAGGTAAAGCAGTATATGTGGTATATATAGATTTCAGTAAGGCATTTGATAAGGTTCTCCATAAGAGGCTCATTCAGAAAGTAATTAGGCATGGGATCCAAGGGAACCTTGCTTTGTGGATCCAGAATTGGCTTGCCCACAGAAGACAAAGGGTAGTTGTAAACGGTTCATATTCTGCACATAGGTCGGTGACCAGTGAGTGTTCTGCAGGAATCTGTTCTGGGACACCTCCTCCTTGTGATTTTTATAAATGACCTGGCTGAAGAAGAAGAAGGGTAGGTTAGTAAGTTTGCTGATGACATGAAAGTTGGTGTTGTTGTGGATAGTCTGAGGGTTCTCAGAGGTTACAGCATGGCATTGATAGGATGCAGAACCAGGCAGATGGAGTCCAACCCAGATAAATGTGAAGTGGTTCATTTCAGTAGGTCAAATTTGAAAACAAAATATAATATTAATGGTAAGACTCTTGACAGTGTGGAGGATCAGTGAGAACTTGGGGTCCATGTCCATAGGACACTCAAAGCTGCTGCGTGGGTTGACAGTGTTGTTAAGAAGGTGTATGGTGTGTTGGCATTCATCGACCGTGGGATTGAGTTCAAGAGCTGTGAGGTAATGTTACAGCGATATAAGACCTTGGTCAGACCCCACTTGGAGCACTGTGTTCAGTTCTGGTCACCTCACTACAGGAAGGATGTGGATACTATAGAGAGTGCAGAGGAGATGGCTAACATGAGGAGGCATAGTTTTAAGGTGCTTGAAAGTAGTACAAGGGGGATGTCAGAGTAAGTTTTTCACACAGAGAATGGTGAGTTTGTAGAACAGGGACAGTGGTAGAGGTGGATACAATAAGGTCTTTTTAGGGACTCTTAGAGAGGTACATGGAGCTTATAAAAATAGAGGGCTATGTGGTAGGAAAATTCTAGGCAGTTTCTAAAGTAGGTTACATGGCCGGGCTAACATTGTGGGCCGAAGGGCCTGTAATGTGCTGTAGAATTCTATGTTCTATTGTCAGCCACGGTTGCATCACCCTGTCTTTGGAATACTTCATCTTTGGGATGTATCTATCCTGCACCTTCCGAATTGTCCCCAGAAACTCCAGCCATTGCTACTCTACTGTCATTCCTGCTAGTGTCCCCTTCTAATCAACTTCGGCAGCTCCTCTCTCAGGACTCTATAAATCCTTTTACTCCACTGTAATACTGATACTTCTGACTTTAGCCTCCCCCTCTCAATTGCAGGGTGAATTCTATCATACTGTCTCCTACCTTAAGCCCTCTAATCAAATTCAGTTCATTACACAACACCCAATTCAGGACTGCCTTTCCCCTAGTGGGCTCAACCACAAGCTGCTCTAAAAAGCCATCTAGAAGTTCTCTCTCTTGGGATCCAGCACCAACCTTTTTGCCAAATCTCCCTGCACATTGGAATGGTGGGGTAGAGGTATGTCTCTACCACAGGTGTAAGGCACTCCTTCCCTCTGCAAGGTGCAGCACTTGCTTAGTGTCCAATTGGTGTCACGTGAAGCCATGGGCGCAGGTGGTGGATGGTCTTATGAGCAGCTGGGCAATACGAGTCCTGGTTATGTGACAACCACAACAGACAATCTCTGAAGTGTATTGATAATGGCTTGGGTCACCTGTCTTGTGAAGACACTGCCCAGAAGAAGGCAATGGCAAACCACTTCTGTAAAAACAGTTGTCAAGAACAATCATGGTCATAGACCGTAATCGCCCACGTCACATAATAAAGATGACAATAACCTGCATTTTGAAATCCCCCATGACTATCATACCATTGCCCTTTTTAAATGCCTTTTCTATCATCCCAGATGGAACAGGAACGTTTTTTAAACACTGGGCACAATATGTCAGTGTCATAGTCGTACTGCTTTGGCTCCACCTGTTCACGCTGACCAAGTTGTCTCCTTGAACGGCATTCATTACCCATGTTTGACCCATATCCCTGTGAGCTTTTCCTATCCATGTATCTGTCTAAAGGCTTTTAAGCATTGTATTTGTACCACCTCTATTACTTTGTGTGGCAGCTTGTGCCACCTATTTACCACACCCTGTGTGAAAAAGGTGTCCCTCAGATCCCTTTTCAATTTCCACTCTCACCTAAAACCTATGCCATCTTGTTTTAGCCTCCCCTACTCTGAGAAGGACTGTGACCATGCACCTTATCTACGGCCCTTTTGAATAAAGTCCCTCCTCAGCCTTTCCATTGTCTCCTTAGAGCTCGAGCCCTCCAGTCCTGGTAAAATCCCAGTGAATCTTTTCTGTACTCTTTCCAGCTTAAAGACATCCTTTCTATATGTAGGTTACAAGAATTGCACACAGTGTTCCAAGTGCAGTCTCGCCAACATTTTATCCAGCTGTAACATGACATCCTAGCTGTTGTACCTACTGCCATGACCAATATATGTTCTGAAGTTAATTTCACCTGGATCCAATCATCTCTGCTGTCTGATGCTGTAGTCAGGTGACAATCTATAGCAAGGCCTCAGTTGACATACCAGTGGGATCCACCCCCAGAATACTCAGACAGGAGACATGGCCAAGGTGCAGCATTTTGAAGCATTTTTGGAGTTTTGGAGCTCTTAATATTGAGAGTAAATGTAGGGTTGTGAAACAACCTGCAAGTGGGTAAACATTCAGCAACCATTAGTCATAGACAGCTTGATCCTGAAAATGCATCAATGGCAAATGTAAGTACACGGTACATCTGTCCTAGTGATTTCGGCAGTACGGACAATAATAAAAGAACCTATTAAAGCAATAGGCTGTGTTACGGTCATAACATTGTGTCGTGCAGCAGATTCATTTATCTGAAATTAGAATACAACTCACTTTATCTTTTAAATGTAATTGTACTGGCTTAAAACAGGATTTTGAAAAATTTGTTATTATGATTTGACAGAGCTTTTGCAGTGCAAATATCCAGTCTACCTTGTCAGGGAGAAAAAGGGAAACCAATACTTAATAGGTAATTGCTTAAGAAAAAGACTAATTGGAATTAAGCCAGTTAATGTTCCTGTTCCATCACACTTGTTATCCCACTGTGAAATTAAAAAAATGCTGTAGTGTATTTGATAATTTTTATTAAAGAAATATTTCAATTCTACATAATAAGCCCTCTTCCTTTATCAACTAAATGATCTATTACCCATTACATTGAGGAATTAAGACAGTAAGTCAGACCAGCAAGCGTAATAACAAAGTGAATAATGCCCTTATTGGAACATGTAAATGTCTAATAATTCTGTTCTGCTATAGAGCAGATACAAATTTTATAAGCAAGAAACTTACTAGTACATTTATATATGTTTTACAGCACAAAGTGTTGGTGTAATCAGTAAATATTAAATTACCTTGTGCAAGTTATTTGCAATGTCAATCACAAAAAGAGTTACATAATTTTGTACAAACTATAGTTTGAAATAGATTTTGGCTATGAATGCATTCATTAATCTGCAGTGTTCAGGTATAAAACAATAGATATGTATATTGAATAACAGACGTGTGTGGTTAAATGTTAGTTCTAGTAAATCATTGGCTCAAATAAACCCAAACTTAAAAGGCAAGTTTTCTGCCAAACATTCAGTGACCTTTATTATGTTGTATAATATATGCAAAGGTATTATTTTCTTCCTATCAGTGCTGATCTGAAAAGTGAAGGCAGCCAGCTGAAAGTGATTTGACAATACAAGAAGGGATAAGCAGCCTACTTGCAATGGAAAACAACAGCTTATGCAAAATTGGGAAGAGCATGAAGCAAATGAATATAAAAATAGGATGACATCTATATATTCAGATGTGATAAATAGCTCATTCAGAATATATGGATAACAAATTAACTTATACATCAAATTCTAATCAATAGCTATTACTGTAAAGATGCAATGGTGGTGAGCACTATCTTACACTGTGTGTAACCAGATCGCTTTGATACTTATGCATTTTTGCTTCAAAGAATAAAAGTATCATAAAATAAAACGTTGCTCTAACAGTCAATCTGAACCAGGGGTTCCCTATCTTTTATATGCTATGGAACAATATCATTAAGCAAGTGATCCGTGGACCCGAGGTTGGAAACCCCGTATCTAAACAATCATGTGACATAAATGAATATAAATAATATATATGTAGATGTATACATGAATATTATAGAGAAAACAGTTCTACATATGTTATATATAATGTTTTAAATTCTATTTTATGATGTTTATATATTCTTTGGTACATAAACAATGTCATTGTAATACGCCGCTAAACACACTACAAACTGTAGTGTATGTTCTAAAACAATTATTTTTGCGATAGGTGGTAAAGAAGCTTGGTATAATTTATATTATCTTCTATGAGTATTTGCCTGGTATAGCATTGTTAAAAACAAGTTATATTTCAGTGTGATGCAAATAATGGAATGATCAAAATATCTCTGTTCACACAGTGGGTACTGAGTTAGTTCCATATTTAATCTTTGCCTATTATATATTGAAGAATTCACTACTGCAGTTGAAAGACATCTTGTATTTCTGATTTAAAAGGTGATTAATATTAAAACTGATTTGAGAAATGTTTATGTGATGTTTTACATTTATATAAACATCCCAATCTGAAGTCTTGCTGATTTTCTCCAAACACACTGGCTATGTTACTTTACAAATTGAAAATAGTTGAAGCATCACCTGATTTAGAGGCAGGATACTGTATCAACAGTAAGGAAAATGGAAGACAATTTGGATCAGTAGATTTCCACATAAATGAGATATATAATTGCAGGCACAGGGTCTTGGAGCTTTGCTTCACCATACTGGAAAAATAGCTTCTGTTCCTTAATTTCAATTTCAATCATTACTGGCTTTCTCAATTCACAAAGTGCTACACCAAGAGCTTGAGGACTTGTATCTGACAGGATCCATTGGCTTGGTCTCATAGTGACCTGAGTTTGACCGCAGAATTACATCTGTGTTGATCTTGGCTCTACAGAGCACGTAACCGGGCCAAAAGCGCTTCTACTTCAGGAACAGCATCACCCTTAGCACTGGAACTAATAGCTTTCAGTTCTTTCTCCCTCATGTCTAAACGAGCATGTCCATCTCTTCTGCTAGCCACTTTGCTCCTTGTGCTAGATGAATGAGCCTCTACTTCATAACTGAGCTCCTTGCTGAACGGAATTCTTGTTGTATTTAAGTGGATATTCTGGCGAGAACGTGACCTTTCCATTTGAGCCTTTTGATTTTCTGCAGTGAGAAAACATAAAATGGGAAATTAAATCACAGGATAAAGTTCAAAGTACTTTAAAAAACATCATGCAAAAATATCTGGATCAAACAGTATGTATACAGCAGGGATGCAAACTGTAAAGGTGACAGAAACAATATGAAATGTCAATTAAATATCACTAGGTGAGTAGAGGGTTGATAGCATAAATCTGATTAACTTATTTTAGAGGGTTGCCTCTCATTGAAGTACTCCCAAGAGAGTGATTGCATTGAAGAATGAACTTCTGGTAAATTGATTAGCATCTATACAAGCATCTGCATATTGAATATGGTAGGAAGGCAGAACATAATAAAAAAAGTGCTAGCATCAACTTCCTTTAGTAACTCCCAAAAAAAAGATAATTTGTTTTGTACCTGTAAACTTTCCAGATTTGAATATAAATCTTGAAGAATTAGAAGTACTATAAAAGCTGGGTTTATATATAAAGCACAATGCGTTCTCTATCTATCTGATATCATTACTGCACGTTACTAAAAGGGGACAGTGATCATGACTCATCATACTTCCAATAGTAGTCAGCTGTACAGTCAATGATCAAATGGCTTTGGCTGATTGACTTTCCATAGGAGTAAGAGACAGAAATTTTATCAGCCGGCTTGCAGACATCAAGCAAACATTATGAATTATCCTCGTTCACATCTTCAACTATAAAAAACGGACACTCCATATTCATGTAACCTTCACCATAGACCGAAAACAGCTTCAACAAACTTGATATGACATTTAAAGTTTTTGATTATTCTCTGAAAGATGTTCTATCATCCAAAACAGTAATGACTTTGGAACAGAAAGCAGTCACTCATGACCGTATGTTTTATGTGAAAGCTGAAAATTCCTACAGAAAACAGCTTGTACTTTAAAAGGCTTCTACTGAAGATATTTACTGCACTGTCATTTCATGACCAGGAGGGTTCACTGTGATGGATGAATACTTTACTCATGGCTTGGACAGTCTCAGCAAACCTTTGCAGTATGATCACCTTAAGACCACAGGCAGGAAAATAGATTCCTTTCCCAAAATCTAGTTGCTACACTGGCTATAGATATCTTACAGTCATTATTGGAGTAAAAACATCAGCCAGTGATGGGATTGGGGCAGCAGCATGAAATGCTGAACTGTAATGCACGTCGAATGCCAATACTTTGTAGCATATCTCCACCCACAACATCAGGAAGGCCCTCCTCTTCCCATGCATTAAAGCATATGTAGGTAGGAAGCAAACACACAAGTATTCCAGGTGTGCTCATCTATATTAACATATTAAAGATGGAATCTCTATATTTTTGAAGATTTATTGTTATTAAGTCCACCTTGCATACTCCTGAGTTACCTTAAATTGAATTGATCCAACAGCTTTAGAAGGGAAAAAATATTTTAAATATTATGGCATTGATACTAACATTACAAAATCTCAAAAGGCCATATGGCCCATTCCAGCTTACATTTCTGATGTCTTTAAAATACCAAATACAGGAGCTGACTCCTGTAGATATTTTTCAAATGGAGATTTCTGTTCGGCATTTTGAAGACTAATTGTAAAACTCTACAATTATTTGTCTCAGAATGTGCAGGATGGAATCAGAATGGCATCATTTTTCAAGCAGTAAAATGTTAGGAAGAATAAAGCAAACGACCTTATGAAATGGCACCTTGTGTGCAGTGGAGGAAGAACAAAATAACATTATGCTGTTCACTTCTGCAATTCATGCATGGAATGCTAATTATTAGAAATCAGGAGATTGTGCAAAATCTATTTCAATTTCTTTTCACATACTGCATACTGATTGATCAGTCTGGCATGGATTTTGCCTGGACCAACATTTGATATTAGAAAGAAAGGTTAGGCATCATCAAGGGACTTTAATTATGCAAAAGCAAGCAAAATGAATTTGATCAGAAACAGATAGGAAGCTTTTATTCCTCTCCGACAGCTGAGGTTAGAAAAACATTTATGTTAATATGGGAGCATCTGCTGATTACATCTGAAGCTGTGGGATACCGACATTAAATCACTGAACCATTTTGGCAGCTTCGAGGTTCTTCAACTCTACAGGGGCCTAATTTCACTAGTAATTTGTAGAAGATTTCACCAAAGTTTGACAGACAGCCAAAAAGACTTCATCATAGAAAATATTTTTGATCATTTAAACATCACACACAATTAAAATAAGACATTTTAAAAATTAACCAAATATATCACTGGATTCAAGTCTTCATAGTCACTGCACTTACCAGGATATTAAACTATCAAAAGGTTCTTTAACAGCTGTAAAACATAGTTTATTGATAACTTTATCTATTTTTATGAAAAATGCGCTTATGTTA